>NC_047671.1:24137500-24498333 GCF_011762505.2 Arvicanthis niloticus
GAAGTAACAATAGAGAAAGGGAAACACATGTACTGTGTGTGTAGAAATCCACCAATTACTGCTGCTCCTTTACTTTTTCTACAACATAAGATGTAACAAATTTCTTCTCTGAGGCAGATTTTCGAAGGCAGGAGTATTCCCAAGGGTGGGCTCTCTCCTCTGAATAGTTTAAACAACAGGAAATCTAAGCCTTGATGGCTACCTCTAACTCTGCACAATCACATCAACTGGAGGTCATCAGTCAATACCTTCTTGGGCCTTCTCAGCTGGGGCTGTCACCATGGAAGCCTGCATCCCATTACAGCTACTAGTAGTGGACATGTGTGCTATCCCAGGGGATAAATTTTGTTTCTCAAATCAGCTAACCAGTGTCTAACTCAGGGAGGGCCACGTCATTAAGGTGCTGTTGTAAGTAATGGGTCTGTTATAACTGATCTAACGGTACTGAGTAAGGAACACAGAGAAACACACTGGCTAGTGCCACGCCACTCAGAGTAAATGCAGGATCCCCAAAAGGCTGTCCTGAATGACGGTGCTCACTCAGATGGCCATGTGCAGCCTCACTCTTTAAAAATAACTTGCCATTCCTTATTTTATCATCATTAGCTAAGAAAAAGAAACAGAAAAAGGCCAGAGCTATACAGAGACTTTGGCAAGTTAAAGTCTGGGCTCTCACACCTGGACTCACCAAACAGCTGGTAATTGGTTGCTGTTTGCCTTGGGGAAAAAAAAAAAAACAAAAACAAAGCAAAGGCATTTACCACTTGGGACGTGATTAAAGTCTTCTAGCAGTGGCAAGGGAAAGAAATGTTGCTAAGGAATGAGAAAAGAAGCAAGTAAATGAAGTATGTTCATTCACCGAGGGAATTTTCTGTATCGAGCTACCTTTAAAAGCAAAGGCTGGGTTTGGGTAAAAATCAAACCATCAGTGAACAAGATGTCTTGGATCTAAATGACCTATCTCAAAGGGGCTAAGCTCCTGGGGCCAGGAGACAGTCATTCATATCTGACATGTCACAGTGGTATATAATAGTCTATCAGTCACCCAAAAAGGCTCTGCTATCAATTAAGAGTCCCATCCCTGTTGGGTATGGCTTCCTTGAAAGTCAAGAGCACAAGGAGCTCAGGAAGCCAGTAGGCAATAATGATCTTAATATATTATAAATATGCTCTTCAGCTTATAGGTTACATCCAAAACTGACACTGGATGCTGAAAACATAAGCCAAAAATGTCTTTGTTTTTTCATTTGTGCATGTACATATGACTACATGAGTTTATCTATGTGTACCTCCCAGGATAATGATTTGAGTCTGATCCTGGGTCAAAGTGTCATAGAAGGAACTGGCTCCCCAAAAGCCATCTTCTGACCGTTGTATCTCTATTGCTTATACAGGTCCGTGTGCATGCACGCACACATAAATGTAAATTAAAACATTTAAAAGAGGGGCTGGAGAGATGGCTCTGTGGTTAAGAGCACTGACTGCTCTTCCAGAGGTCCTGAGTTCAATTCCCAGCAACCACATGGTGGCTCACAGCCATCTGTAATGGGATCTGATGCCCTCTTCCAGTGTGTCTGAAGACAGCTACAGTGTACTCGTATAAATAGAATAAATAAATCTAAAAAAAAAAAAAAACATTTAAAAGACATATATAACTGAAAATGACCTACAAGGAGCTCAGTCATGACATCTGTCCCTGGAGCCCTGCATGTAGAAAGAACCTACATCTAAAACGAAGCCCAGGACAGGACTTTTATTTATTAAAACTGGGCAGCAGGTGCAAGCTCTGTGCTGGATTCAAATAGACTGACACCATAGGCTCCTTGCCTCTTGCAAATCAAAGGAAGCTCACTAGTTCCACTACCTCTCCATCCGGAGGGCCTTTGGGGTTCTCCTTTTCATCTCATACCTTCTCAGAGGCACAGCCATTACTGGGGATGCCTGCGAGGCTTCGCGGCCACACGGAGAGCTGGGGCTTCCGCTGTGGTCTCTTTTCACTTCATCTTACCTTAACGGTAACGTCGGCACTCGTTTTCATCTCAAGGCTGCAGCAGAAGGCTGACAGCTAAATTATATTTCTTTGACTACCACTGTAGGTCCTTAGGGATTGGAAAATTCGATCCACTGCAGAGCGGACTATAAATAGCCACCCTCCCTTCCTGCCACCTCCAGTATGAAACCAGCAACAACTAAAAAGCACTCAGTAACCCGGCGCGAACGAGTCTTCCATGCCTATGAGGGATGGGGACATTTGAGGTAGGCAAGCCCAGGAGGTCACTGAGCTTTCTTAGTTAGACGGAGGTGGTGGTGGTGATGATGATGATGGTGATGATAATGATGGTGATGATAAGGGAAGGCAAGGAGGGTGGGGGATGGGGTGCCTAGGAGACACACCCTATTAGATTTGGTTTAAGTTTCCACAAAAACCCAAGCTTAAAGCCTGCTGCAGCACACTTCCTAAGTACATGGTTTTGGCCAAGTGATCCACCGTCCTCTCTATGTCTCAGTTCTCAAACCAAGAAAAACAACATGATCTCCATGACCCATTCATAGATTAAGTACATTAACCATGAAGAAGGGCAACACAATAGCAGCGGGGGTTCTTGGTCTTTGCACTGTTGACATTAGAGGCCAGAAACCTGTCCCAGAGAATGACATGTAAAATACTGAACAGCAATCCTGGCCTCCACCTACCAGATGCTCTAGCACTTTCCAAGGCTGGGGCAATCACAAATGCCTAAAAGGAACAACACAATTGGGCTCTATGATGGTTTAAAAGGAATAGCCCCGCCCCCCAGACCCTCGTGTTTGAATGCTTGGCTCCTAGGGAGTGGCACTATTGGGAGGTGTGGCCTTGTTGGGGTAGATGTGGCCTTGATGGAGGAAGTGTGATGCTGTGGGGGCAGACTTTGAGATGATATATGCTCAAACTACATCTAGTGTGACACATGGGTCTCCTTCTGTCGCCTGCAGATCCAGGTATGCAGATCCAGATATAAAACTCTTGGCTTCACCGGCACCATGTCTGTCTTCACACTGCCATGCTTTCCACCATGATGACAATGGACTGAACCTCTGAACTGCAAGCCAACCCCAATTATAAGAGACACCTTGGTCATCGTGTCACTTCATAGCAATGAATCCCTAACTAAGACAGGCCTCTAGGTGAGAACCACTGTAAAAGGTCCTCTCCTCCTCAGGCCTCTAAAATTAGGAAACCTTGTGCCCTTCCCCAGCCTTGAGCAGGCCAGAAAGACCTTGTGACCTAGGTGGAGTCATCCACCCTGGATGCACGAGCACCTACATGAATTTAGAATAGACAGGCAGCTGACCTTGACTAGTGGCATAATCCGTGACATAATCCCATAATCCGGCTGAAACAAAGGATGGGTTAGGTGGGGCTTTCCCTATTTATACAAAGTGCTGAATATTAAACTTTGAGCCTTGATCAGAGAACTTTGTCTTGGCTTCATGCTTCTTTCAGCTCTCTGTCTCTCTTTCATTTCCAGCCCTCCTTTCAGGTGAACCCAGTTCATCCCTGGCTGCTGACGGCTACAAAACATGGGGAATTATTCCAGACTCTTCTTTCTTGCCTAATAAGTAGTAACCAAATCTAATAGGGTGCACATATGTACCTCTGTCCTCATCACCTCCTTAGTTCCCACCCTCATCACCACTGTTCAGCTAGGACAGCTCCGGGACCTTCCATGGCTGACTTAAATCTACTCTCCCTGGTGCTTCGTGGTAAGCTTTATCTCCATATTCTTTCATCTCTATTTGTCCAGCCCCACCGGAGCTGACAACCCCAGGGTGAACTTTAGGAAAATTTAAACCTCAGCAGCTTCCTCAGTGTACCTCAGACAAGCAATCAAGTAGTCACTTCCTGTGGCCCATAAGGCTGAGTTCACAGCCTCAGACCACTCCTCAGCTTCTAACTCCTGTCTTTTTTTTTTAGATTTATTTATTTATTATGTATATAGCATGTATGCCTGCAGACCAGAAGAGGGCACCAGGTCTCATTAAAGATGGTTATGAGCCACCATGTGGTTGCTGGGAATTGAACTGAAGACCTCTAGAAAAGCAGCCAGTGCTTTTAACCTCTAAGCCATCTCTCCAGCCCTCAACTCCTGCCTTAGTCAGGGTTTCTATTCCTGCACAAATATCATGACCAAGAAGAAAGTTGGGGAGAAAGGGTTTATTCGGCTTACACTTCCACATTGCTGTTTATCACCAAAGGAAGTCAGGACTGGAACTCAAGCAGGTCAGGAAGCAGGAGCTGATGCAGAGGCTATGGAGAGATGTTACTTACTGGCTTGCTTCCCCTGGCTTGCTCAGCTTGCTTTCTTATAGAACCCAGGACTACCAGCCCAGGGATGGCACCACCCATGATGGGCTAGGTCCTCCCCCCTTGATCACTAATTGATAAAATGCCTTACAGCTGGATCTCATGGAGGCATTTCCTCAAGGGAGGCTCCTTTCTCTGTGATAACTCCAGCTTGTGTCAAGCTGATACAAAAAAAAACAGACAGTACAACTCCCCAACATAATGCACCCTGAAACTTCCACTCCTGGAACCAGACTGTGTTGGTTCAAGTCCTGCCCCCTGATACCTACTATCTCATTTATTTAACCCTTTTGTGTCTTGGTATCCCCAACTGCAAAATGAAATATCAGCACCTGCCTCAAAGCCCTATTGTAAATATTTTGGCTCATTTAAAAAATTTCGTTTTAACGGACAAAACCACACCATGTATGATTTAAAATATGCTAAGTTGCACTAAATTGAGCTAACCAGTATATGTTTGCCTGACATATATTTGTGAGAACACTTCAAATGTGCTCCAAGACTTTCAAGAATGCAATACTTATTTTATGCACACAGGTGCAGTGCACCTGCATACAAACATACAATGAATAAAGATAGCACGTTGTTATTAGCCATATTTGGTAGACAACTGGTGGGTTCAAGTGTCTGATACAGAACACATAATATGTAACTACATCAGCACTTAGAACATGGACAGTTCTGCAGAGAACACGAGGTGACTGTGTTGGCTGGTCTGATGTCAATTTGACACACAAACTCGAGTTATCTCCAAGGAGGGAACTTCAGTGGAGAAGATGCCCTCATAAGATGCAGCTATAAGGCATTTTCTTAGTTAGTAATTGATGGGGAGGGCCCAGTCCATTATGAATGGTTCTATCCCTGGGACAGTGGTCCTGGGTTTTATGAGAAAGCAGGCTGAGCAAGCCAGGGGAAGCAAGCCGGTAAGCAGCGCCCCTCCATGGCCTGTGCATCAGCTCCTGCCTCCAGGACCCTTGAGTTCCAGTCCTCATTTCTTTTGATGGTGAACAGCAATATGGGAGTATAAGCCAACTTTTGTTTGCTGTCATGGTGTTTCATGACAGCAACAGACACTGTACAACAGTGAGCTGGTCCTAAATGTCCAAACATCTTTGTCCATTCAGGAAATGGGTCAGGGATCAAGGACAACCAAGAACAGCTAGGCTTCCATAAATGCAGCTGCTAGGACATTTATTTTTACTTAAAAACACAGTATAGGGGTCACTCTCTAAAGCTTGGCACCCATCTTCTGACTCCCCTTCATAGCTCAGACTCAAAAGTACCCATGGAGTCATTTTCTCCTTAACTTTGCAGGCGCTCCCATGCAACACAGATTTCCTAATCAATCCCATTTAATCTTTGTTTTAAAAAAAAAAAAAAAAATATATATATATATATATATACACACACACATATATGTGTGTGTATATATGTATGTGTGTATGTATATATATACATATATATGTGTGCATATATATGTATATGTATATGTATATGTATATGTATATGTATATGTATATGTATATGTATATGTATATGTATATATATATATATACACATACATATGCTTTTGTTTTACTTGGGGTCTTGCTACTTAACCTGCACTGCAACTCGAGATCCTCCTGACTCGGTCTTCAGAGCTTTAAGTGTTCACACTACAGATGGCTTCTCTCCACACACTTCGGATTGCTATTGCTTCTCATCAAGATCACTACCACATGGACTGGGGAGAAAACTGATGCAGGCAAGCTGTCTTCTAACCTCCACACGTGTGTGTGCATGTGCAGGCATGCTTGCACCCCACTTAACAAGAAGAAGCTCATAGACTTTTGTATCAAAAAAGATGATTAATAATAATAATAATAATAATAATAATAATAATAATAATAAAAACCACAAAGCTAGAACGTTAGAAATAGAGAAAGAGCTCTTGGCCAGTGAGCCCAAGTGTTTCAGTTCTGCATTCTGTCGACCTGTGTGGCCCGATGGCAGTGGTGGCTGCAAGACCCTGTGAATATACTTAATATCATTGCCTGCTTAGACATGGTCAACTTGGTCAATTCTGTGCTGTATGGTATTATGATATAAAAATTTCTTTATAAACCAGGATAGCTGAGTATAGGAAAGGGTGGAAAATAGCATAGTCATAGTCTAGGGAAGAAGCCACTCATGAAATGCAACAGAAAAGCAGGATGGCTTCTACTTGCCCCTCCCCCCCCCCACATCCCCCCTTAGCAGTCCAATCTGAAAGTTATTTCAAGGCAGAAAGCAGTGGGGAGCAGGAGCAGTGCAGACAGACCTGATGCTAAGACCCAGAATTCCTCTGCAGCAGAGACTTCACCTGAATTAAGATCTCCGTCTGCAGATCACAGCCCGAGAATAAGCTGCAAACAAAGTCACCCAAAGGTCATGTTCTCATAGAACCAATATAGGCGGAGACCCTAACATCGCTTGGCGCTTTTCAACTCAAATGATCAATCTCAAGACTCCAAATTCATGCCAAACTGGGCTCAAAGAGAGAAACTCTGACAGTGTCCATCCTGCCCATGGACAGCTATACAGACAATGACAGGGAGGGATGGCATATTAGACAGACCTGAGCAGAACTAGAAGCTGCCACACAGGTGACCAAGGCCAGCACTGCTGGCCCCTCTTATTTGGCCAACCACCTCACATGTGTTGTGTTTTCTTATCCTTACCTTCATTGGGGGTGTTTAGTTGTCCTGTTCTGTCTTTACTGATTGATATAGGGCGTATGTCATAAGAAATAAGTCTGTCATGAGTTACTGAGAAATTAAATAAAAAAAACCTCCTGTCGGGTATGAGAGAAATGCATTATTGGTAAGAGCATTATCCCCTCCTGTTCCTTACAATACTGGGTGTCTTCCTTAGGAAGAAAGTGTGGACTTCTCATGAAGCTGAAGTAGTCATTCTCGTGCACGTGTGTTCCATCTTCCCAGGCCCATGCCAAGGGTATTCTGAATGAGGAATGAGTAAAGGAGTGGACCACAAGGTGGCACAGCTGACTTTGGCAAAGCTCCGGGGGTAGAGCCATAAAAACCATCCCAGTCCCTCCTTGACACATTTTGCTGAGAGATGAGCAGATCTAAGCCTCTGTGGACCAGAGGGACACACGGAGAGAGAGACTTCCTGCACTATTGTGGGAATGAAAGGTCCTTAATCTTAAGAGAAACCCACAGGAAGCCATTCTCTCTCTCTCCTCTCCCGAGCAGTATACAAAGAGCCTGGCTCCAGCTGCCAGTGGCTACTACCCTCAGATAAATAAGGCCTCTGAAAAGAGCAGAATTATGGATGGCAGAGCAGAGCAAAGAGCTCCTGCAGCTTCTTAATGACATCACAGGGTTGACAGACCTGTCCTGGGAGTATGTTCCCTAAATGGCATATGAGTAGTGAATACGCCAAGTGCAGTTACAGTCCCAGGAACAGCTACAACAATCTGCCATCATGCTTAAGTATTGTGACATACAATTAGAGACTGGCCAACTCAGACCCCACAACTGTATGACACTGCCAACCGTGGCCTGTAAGCGGGAAGACCGGGGAACTAACAGGGGAGAAATGGAATCCATCAACAGACTACAACACACATAAACTGGAAGGCAGATGCATCCTCTTTCAGAAATACTAGTCAGCTGAGGTAGGGCTCTGATTTGTCTCAGATTGGAAATAGTGCAGTATTTGTCAGCTCCACCCTGTTGTTTGGGAAGGGACACTCTCTGAGTCACACCCAACACTTAAAGGGCATTAGCTGAAAAGCAAAATAAAGAGCTTCTGACCACTTAGATATTTATGTAAACCGACAGAGCAGAATCCTGTTGCACACACATCATTAGAACAGGAAACTATGTGCAGGATGCAGCAGTGCATGTAGGCTGGAGTTATTTGGGAGGTTGAGGCAGGAGGATCGGATCGCTTTAGCCGTTGAGTCCCAAGGCCAGCCTGGGCAGCCAGATCCAAAATGAAATGAAAACAAAGCTGACCAATGCACTGAAATAGGATCATATTAAGAGCTGTAACTCCAGACCTAAGAAAACAAATGCAGAGACAGACTCAAGTCAGATCCCAGCCCATGGTCTTCACAGAACACTCCAAAAAACTTTCAGAGAGCATAAAACACTGCTAGAATTAAATCCTTTTCATACAACTGCCACAAGTGAAAGGATAGAAACACAAACATCAAGTGTCCTGGTGGAGAAAACATCTGTGAAAATATCCAGTTCACGAGCCTGTCTTGCATCCTTTCCCCTCCCATCTGATGGGGAGCTCCTGGCTGGCTGAGATGACCTTGGTACCCTTGGTAAAGGGCACGAGGAAGGGCCTTGGTTAAACACGTGGCCAACTGAGCAAATATCATATCCATATTCGTACCAAATCGCTCTCATTTTTTTTTTACCTGAACCTTGAAGCACAATGGGGAGGGCTGGGGAGGGGGAGGGCACTCTGTCTACTTTCCTTTTATATATATATGTGTTCTATCTCCTTAAATGTTAAATTTGAGATTAACCTCTAGCAATCATACATATGTATGGACACAGTTACTCAAACACAGTCTGTGATTGCAGCTACGTGTACGTTACAGGGACCCATCTAGGTCATTCCCATCTCTCCATCACTGCTTTTGTGTTCAGAGTCTTCACGTTCCTCTCTCTTTAGTTACTCGTAAAAAACATAATGGGTTCTTACGAGCTGTAGTCACAAGTCCCAGAGTTCTGCTGCCTTATTTTTCAACTTATAAAGAAATAAGGAAAGTGTCTCATAAAAATGAAACACAAACAGGTAACAAAGAAAAAAATTTTAAATTATCTGTAATTCCTTTGCTAAAAGTTAGATTCATCCAGCCACTAGCCTGCTGGGATAATACTAGCCATATGTATGTGTATATATATATATATATATATATATATATATATATATATATGGCTTTATTTTTACAACAGAATTCTATTGTACCAATTTTATAAGCCTCTAGGTGTCATTCCAAAGACGTTATTACTAACATCTCCATATTAGTCAATATTCTTCCATGCTACCTCCTACCCAGCTCAACTCTTCTCAGCCTCCTAGAAGTGAAGCCAGGAAAGCTCTCACCCTGGGCTCAATGTGTCATCTTCGATTAATGTTCACTGGAAGCTAAGACATGACTGCAAGGCAGGCATGCCAAATGCCAGCTTCTCAAGGACCAGCAGGAAGGTACCCTAGGGCCCACTATCAACATGGAGAGGTCAGCTCAAAGAGCCACTGAACTCCTGTGTCCTCTGGAGCCGTGGTTCTCAGCCTTTGCTGGTTTAATGCTTTGGCCCTTTAATACAGTTCCTCGTGTTGTGGTGACCTCCCCCAACCATAAAACTATTTTCATTGCTACCTCATAACTGTGATTGTGCTACTGTTATGAATCATAATATAAATATCTGATATATGACCCCTGAGAACCACTGCTCTAGAGTTAGCAAGACTAAATCAGGAACTGGGGACATCCAACTCATCAGGAGGGTGCTTGCCTTGCAAGCAGGAGACCATGGGTTAGCTCTCAGGGCACCGAGAAGCAGGCTTGGAGGGGAAGGGAGAGGAGGGGAAAAGAAACAAGAAAGACAAGCCAGGGATGGAGGGGTGAGCTTAGTGGGAGAGCATTTACCTAGAAAGACCCTGGGTTCAGGCCTTAGACACAAAATTCATACATAAATACAACTAATGCACTCAATAAAAACTCTTCAATTCAGACTCCCTGAACTTCCCAGTAGCGATGTCTCAAACACATGTCAAGATGTGCATATAAAACAAAGGGCTGGAAAGATGGTTCTTCCAAAGAACCTGGGTTGGGTGCCCAACACCCACAGGGCAGGTCACAACCATCTGTAACACTAATCCCATTGCCCTCTTCTGGCCTCTGCAGACACTAGATATGCTTGTGGTTCACATACACGCCTGCCGGCAAAATACCCATACAAACATATACATATATACATACATACATACATACATACATATATTATAAATAAATATTGAAACAAAATCCACTTATCTTTGTTTTAAAACACTTGTAGCCAGGCAGTGGTGGCATATGCCTTTAATCCTAGCACTTGGAAGGCAGAGAGACAGGTGGATCTCTATGAATTCAAGGCCAGCCTGGTCTACAAAGCAAGTTTCAGGATAGCCAGGGCTACATAATGAGACCCTGTCAAACAGGGCACATGCTCTCTGCCTGGGAGACAGGACTCTGAAACAGGCACAAAGCACCCAAGTACTATTCCCACCTGACTTCAGCTGGCTGAAAACCTCCAGTACCTAGATCCCAGACCAAGTACCATGGAACTGGTAGGATGCCACTCATAACCATAGCAGATTTCCCACAGTGTGTATGTCCTTCTTTGTGAGACCACTGACTGTCCCAGTGAGCCCTTTCATGTCCCAAGTCCAGCACATCACAGCTTCTTTCAACCAAAAGAAAACATCTCTGAGAGGCCCTTTTCTCTTGGAGAACAGAAGACATAAAGAGAATCCACAGTCCCTCTGAGGATGTCTGCCTGCCTGCCTGCCAACAAGTCACCAAACACTGAGTGTGATGAGCTTTGGGGACTCAAAGTAGCTTAACTTTAGACTTGGTGAGGTTTGAATCAATACACGGCTCTTGGGACAAAAAGTCAACTGAAGTGTCAAATTCAAACTAGTTATCCAGATACAGGTTGAAGGGGTGAGGGGTGGCTTTTCCCACTTACAGTATTACAGCAACAGTCAGCAGTTGGGCTATTTGAATTGAGAACAATCCTAAGTCACTATAATAAGAAGTCTAGACAGATACATCCACCAGCTTCAGCTAGAGTGTGAGCTACAAGCACACACTTGGAATCAAGAATCTCTTTAGCAGGGCTAGTGATGTAGATCCGGTGGTACAGTGCTTTCTTAGCATGAGCAAAGCCTTGGGTCTGATCCCTACATAAACTCGACATGTGGCAAATGCCTAGAATTCACCAGGAGGATTGGAAGTTCAAGGTTGTCCCAGGCTCCACAGTAAATTAGAAACTAGATCGGGATACAAATAACCCTGAAACTATGCTTCAAGGAAAAAAAAAATCTCTTTAGCAACCAACACCAGGAGTGATGTTGCTAATCAGTTCTTCAGTGACAAAGAATTACAGGAAGGCACACACAGCACAACCAGAAGCATCAGACAAGGAAGGACTGGTGCAGAAAAGACCTCTGTGTGCCTGGACATTGTGGTCACTTCTCTCCCCAAATCTAAAAGCCTGCCACTCTCTCCTGAAATTGTTTGTATGCACCCTGGGTGAAGACAACATTGGAAACACTCAGAAAACCGATGGTCTCTGCTGCTGTATCCATTGTGAATCGGCCCTCTGGGTGTTTTTTTATTAAATAACTGTTTTTTTTAAAAACCGAATATATTGGTTTCTAAATCTAGTTTCTATATATCTAATCTCTAAATTATGCTCTCATTTCCATATTCTACCAAGCACAGAGCTCAAAGTAACAGTAGACAGTACAAATATTGCCACCTATAGTCAGAAAGCAAGAGTATCTGTTTGTACTGCCACCTGCAAGAGAAACACTGTAACAACAGAAGTAACATTCACACCCTTCCCCCCACACCCTTCATTAATCCCAATACTGGATTAGTTATTACAGCATGTTCACTCTTCTTAATGTGGACTGTCAAAAGTTCGCTGTATCCCCAACTAACAAATATTTCAAAGTCAGGTGTGGTGGCACACATGCGCAGTCTCAACTGCTAGAGATGGAAGCTGAGAGGATGGCAGGCCAGAGGTTCCGGACATACCTCTACCCATCTCCTTAAAACAAAACAAAAACCAGAATGACAAACTCATCTAATCAAACACCTACAACACCAAAATTGAAACCTTATGAGATTCTTCCTCCTCCCCCTCCGCTTCCTCCTCTAGTCTTCTCCTCCCTCTCAGAGCTGCTACTCACCAAAACTAAATTAGTTGGGCGGTGGGAATCACAAGATTTAATCTCGGCACTACCTAAGGCAGAGGCAGGAGGGCCTCTGAGTTCAAGGTCAGCCTGATCTACAAACTGAGTTCCAGGACAGCCAGGGCTACACAGAGAAACCCTGTCTTGAAAATAAACAAAACAAAACAAAATTAAGGACAAGGAAATCTGTTTGGCTTATCTTTTAACTCAAAGGAAAAAAAAAATGTTTTAAAGGTAAAGCAATATGCTTTCATTCTGTCACATAGAGCCATTTTAATTTGGGTTTAGGATGGGTTTTTCCCAAGGTTGTGGATTCAACCCAGGGCTTCAGGCATTACCTGTTTCTATTATGCTATTTGAAACGCCACACAAGGCAAGAGAGGTGATTAACTGAGCCATGGATGAACACAGGTTCTTCTAATTTACCAGGAAGTCACATGTGTTGTTGCAATAATGTTACATTCTAAAATGATTCATAACTTTAAACAGTTTAAAAGACATAATTCCTATGCAAACCACTTCGTCAGCTTACAGTAGAGAACGCAATGCATTTACTCCAGCCACAGGAATTTCTTCCTTGAACACATTCTTTTTTTTTTTTTTTTTTCTTTTGAACACACAGTAAGCCTGTGGAAGCTCCCCAGATGCCTGAAACCAACTTTCGGATACAAGTTCCCCAGTAACAGGAGTACCCACTGTCTCAGAGATGCCTTAGCACCACAAGAGAGCTGTGACCTCGTTGGCAGCTAAAGAGACTGCTGTCATCTCAGGATTTCCATTTTGCTACTGTTCTCAGCCCTTGCAACAAATTATTTTATGTCTTCAGTTAAGACAACTGCTTTTCCATAATAACATTAATTCAAGCTTCCTGAAAAATAAAACAATGTACCATAAAGAAAAAGCCAAAGTTACTCTTTTGAGCCTGGGTCTTACTATGTAGCCTAGCTAAGCTTCCAGCTTGCCAATCTCCTACCCACTGACAAAAAAAAAAAGTCTATGAAGAGGCTCACAAGTGGGAGAGGACTTGTCTCACAGGCCCTGGCTTCTAGCTCTAGCATAAACAAACAAACAAAGAAGAACAAAGTTTCTAAAGGGCACTGTAAAGCTGAGCCTCTCTTTCAGTCTCTCAATGTTTAGCAAGTGTGCAGCAGACAATTCACCCAGTGGTCCTGCCCTCACAGCCTATGAGGACAAGGATGGCAACCCTAACACAGCACTAGGGAGGACACCACTGGGAATACAGTCTGGCAGCCCCCACACCTTAGGACACAAATTTTATGTACACCGGAAAGCAGGAAAGCAGTCTTGTCCACGCCTTCCACAGATGCAGGATGAGCTTACAGCTGGCTGACTTGAGAGGCACCACAGAGGCTCTGGTTTTCCCTCCATGACTGTCCATTAAAGACTGTTTCTCTCCCTCTAACGCTTGCCTATATACAGATGCAGAAGCTGATCTTGAAAGGGCTAACCTGGAGCAGCAAGCTCTGTGGTGAAGCATTTGCTTAATGCGCAAAGCCCTGAATTCAAGCCCAAACATCCTGGCAAACAATAGGGAAAAGAAGTTCCATCACTACACATTCTGAGGGGGACCTAAAGCGTAGAGCTTTCTAATTAAACTAGAACTCATCAGTTGCTGACACATCCTCGTTCCATATTTTAACCTCTATGAAATAAAGTTTATAATTATATACAAATCAGTAGAGACCCCTAAGGCAATAAAGAAAAGCGATGACTGTGGCAGCTGCACACACTGCCACACAGGAGAGGCACACACAGCTACTCTCTGTGACCAGGTGAGAATATGACCCAGAGAAGTTTTCATGAACCCTCCCTGGTTTTAACATAGTATGGGGACTACACTAATGAGAGCTAGTAAGCCATTTTGGTCAGTGAGTGTTTGAATGCAATCCATGATGTTTAGGTCATTTCCCACTATCATGAATAATCTAGCTGTGAAAACCTTTCAAGATGCTCTGAAGAAAAGGGAGATCTGTCCGCATCCTTTAAGAACTAGGGCTCTAAGACCAACAGGCCCACTCACTTGCTGAATGTCTTTCATGCGGTTTATTTAAGCACTCTTGGCGCTCCACTCCTCAGCCAGAAATAACAGCATACCTTAGGGTCTCTAATGAAGCATAAGTTAGACATCAGATGCTTAAGGCTTAGTACTCAATGTGTATCCTAAATGTTTGTATGGAACGAGAGATACATCCCAAGTTCCACCTCAAGCCATCGCCTCATCTAGCCACCAACAATATGTTAAGTGACATAGCCCACCATTTTGTTTGTTTGGGGTTGTGGACGTTTGTTTCCTGTTTGGTTTTTTTTGTTTGTTTTGTTTTTTTGGTTTTTTTTTGGTTGGCATATAGTCATGCTGGCCTCAAGCTCAGCATCCCTTCCTCCGCCTCCTAAGTGCTGGGATACCACAGCTAATCTTTTCAAAAGGCTGCCATTCAAACTCTTGATATATTATCCAATAGAAACCCTCCCCCACCCAAAGATACCTGTAATGAAACATTTCAAGAAAGTAACAATAGTGTTCCTGAGTAAACCATGCCAACACAGATTACAGATGGCCATAATTAAACACAAACAAGGAAAAGGGTCGTCAAGGACCCAAACCAGTTGCAGAAAGTCGTTCAAACCATTCTGACTCAAAACCAAATCTGATCCTCGGCCATGAATAACAACGGCTGTTCATCACCTAATCCCTTCAACACCCAAACTCCTTTGATGGAGCTTATGATTTTGGTTCCTGAAACTGACATAATTTAAATCAGAGTGGATATAAATTCCAAATCACCCAAGGAAATTCATCTGCAACGCGTGGCAAACATTAAGTAGCATGTACACCCACAGGGGCGAAACCTACATCTCAATCATTCTCCTTCTGTATACTAGCCAGACCTCAGGCTGATGACCCCAGCAGCAGAGTCTCGCCTCTGCCATCCTGCTACGTTCTAGATTAGCGCCATGCTTGACCGATAGCAGTACAGAGCTCACCAGTGCTTTGTAAGATGGGACATGACTAAGTCCGTTCCAAACACATAATGCTTTTTGCCGCTATCAAATATAAACACAAGGTCTACTTACAAGAGAACCCCGGGTACTCCTGAGTACCCTCCACTTGCAGAGAGATTTACAAGTGGACTCCTCTCTACAGCTAAACAAGCACCTTCATGTGATACTTGCAGCCCACTGGTACACCCTATTTAGAACACCTTGACAAGTCAGAGGTGCTTGGACATTCCACTTCCAGAGCCTGTTAATTACTCCCATTTGTTTGCTTACAGGCTAATTCCGGAGGCACGGCAAACCAAGTACATTTAATACTTTGATATTAATATTATACAAAGGCATTCTGTCTGTCTTCAAAGGAACCCCCCCCCACAGCGAGAAACCTCCCATACCAGACACCTTAAAAATATGAAGACATTCATTTTCTATTGGTAAGAGAAAAATGAAAAAGGTAGGTGAGGTTTATTTTTGTATCATACATGATGCGGGTAACTAAACAGAGCCATCGATAGCAAGGCAATACACAGATAAATTGTGTTTTCTTCACCCCTTGCTACTCTCTGCTAACAGGCAGGAGGGAAGAGTCCCCACACACTCAGTTGGGTGTCACTTTCACACCCCACACCAGTCAAGATCAACAGTGATTCTCCAAGACAAAAGTGGCAAGACCAAGACCTGAGGTGGATTCTGACACTGGCTGCCATCGTAAACAAAGCACGGACAACCTGACAGAAAGGATTCCTTTATGCAGATGCATTTTTCCAAAACAGTCTCAGAATGTTTCTTTCAGGGAGCTTTTAAAAATAATCATGTTATTTTTTAAAAAATGAAAGAGAACCTAAGATGAAACACAGCTGTCTTCATCTCCCTTGATACCTCACCCAGGAAGCCCTTTGTTTAGGAAAGACAGGATCTCAGCACCTCCAAGAGATCTGACTGCCCTCCAGCTCCAGATAAGGAGCTAGGAGGAGAATCCCCTAAGTAAACAAAACAATTCTACTTTCACCCATCTCCAAATGACTGCACACACACACACACACACACACACACACACACACACACACTTTATTCTACACAAGCATGGCAAATAATCAAAAACACATCACACTTTACTCACATTGTGATCATTCTTTGATCACAAGCAGCCCAGTAAGCCTAACTAGCACTACCAAAAAATAAAATCAATCCCTAAATGTCCTGCCTCCCACAAGATACCCATTTCATTCCACATTTATGTAGAATATATTACACACACACACACACACACACACACACACACACACACCATGTCGCGGTAGGAGAGCTGAGATACACACACACACACACACACACACACTGCCAGTAGGGAAGCTGCAGAAAGCCAAGCCATAACGTGAGCCTGTCTCAGATAATAGACTCTCTTTAAACCCCACCCCCATCACCAGAGAAAGAGGGAACCTCAGAAAGAAAGGAGGGAGGGTAAGAAAGAGAAATCGAGAAAGCCCAAATTTCCAGGCATCCACTTTTCATGAAATGCACAACCAGGATAGGAAATACCTCCCTGCTGAGTAATGCTTCAAGGGTTGTAAATTCACCTCTCGAAAGGGGAGCCAGACCTGGGCGCGCACCCCGCCAGATGGCGAACCACTCCTACCTGCTCCATCCAGCCTGCCTGTCACTCCGCGCCCGCGACAGGCCTCCCACCCCCCTTTTTGGCAGAGGAACACACCAATAAGAGTCGAGAATGGCTGCTCGAGTGAGGGCTGAGCAGTGATTTAGCAGGATCGTTTCAAAAGGGGGAGTGGGGACCACGATGAGAGAGTGAGGTTTTTAAAAACAAAGCCCTCTCCAGTCAAACCGACCGTTTGGGGGGTGTGGCTTATTTCGTTCGTTTTATTAATAAAAGAGATCAATGGAGCTTTCTTCTCTCCACCCACCCTAGAGATGCCGGGCTTTGAATCCTCTGGACCGGACAGAAATGGCAGGGCAGCAAGCTTCCTCTAAGTTTCCTGCAGCACCTGCCTCCTCCCTAGATCACCTCCACACACCAAAATAGGAGACTCTGGAATGCACAATCCCGGCTCCAGACTTTGCAAGACCCAGGGGCGGACGCACGCAACTCTCCGGGTGTCTCTCACTCTCGCCGGGATCTGCACACATCCACTACCCAGCGCCCACTAACAAAAAAAAGTCCCATGGGGAGACACCACTAGGCTCCTCAGCAGCCCCCAGAACGCCTGCACCACGCAAAGACCCCTGCAGCTACCTAGACGTGACGCACGTCACGGACTCCTGGCTGCAGGAGCGTGGTCCAGAAAAGTTGCCCAACAGCCCCATGAGACGCAGCCTGCAGAGGAAAAGGACCCGCGGGGCAGCGGCGCACGCGGCCTCCGCCCACCCCGAGAGCCCTGGGCGGAGAAGCGCACCGCCCGGGTGAAGAGGGAAGACTAAGCCACCCAGCGCCCGGGACCGCTCCGGATCACCCAGAGTCCCAAAGCCCCTGTTGGCAGGGGACGTTCAGAGCAGAGGGCCGGTCCCCTCCGCACAGCGTTCTGGGCAGGAACTCACCTCCTCTTCCGAAAGTCCGTAGACAGGCTCCCCGAGCCCGGTCGCCATGGAGCCGGCGCCCCGCGCGGGGTCCTGGACGCTGCGACGGGCTGAAGTGCGTCGCGGGGCCGCGACCCTCTGTCCTTCTGCGCCTCCCGGCGGGGAAGGGCTGGCAGGTGAGGCTGCACCGGGCCCCGGCGCCGCTTCCTCCCGGAAGGCTGCGGGGACGCGCCGACTGGCGGCTCCGAGAGCGCGCCGAACGGCGGCTGGCCCGGAGCTCTCCGGGCTCTGCGCTGAGCCCGCTGGGCTCCCGGGCTCCCGCCCCCGCCGATGGCTCTCCCGGCCTCCCCAAGCCCGCTCGGCGATCCCCGGGACCCGCGCACCCGCCCCTCGCCTGCTCCGCCCGGCCGGCTCTCCCCGCCCCGCCTGCGCCGCCCGGCGCCCACGGGGACCCTCCCGCTCGCCGGGGCGGGCACTCGCGCCCCCCAAGCCAATCACAGGCCGGGCTGGGGGGCGGGCCGCGGGGGTGGTAGTGTTTCGCCCCACGCCCACCCCACCCCCGCGCCTCCTGGGTCACCCGGCGCAGAGCGCTGAGCTGGGGCGCGCCCTGGCGGGCTGGGCCTGCGGAGCTGACCCTCCTCTTGCCCCGCTTCTCTCTGCTTTGGGGACCCGGTGGACTGGACCTTGGGGGACCATGAAGACCCCGTGAAACAACAACAAAGCCACTATATCCGTTTCTCTCTTTTTTTTTCCTTCTTAACCCAGAGTCTCCAGGAGCTCTAAAAGAGAGCGATGGTGCATATTTCTAGACCCCCTTTAAATTCTTGGCAGCTATGGCAGGCCAGACTTGGCTAACAGCTTCAGCTCGCCCAAGCGATTTTCCCGGCCGGGCGGCCAGCCTGGGAGAGGCTGCCCCGGTGTGGCCGCGAGTCGCCATTGCTGGTGTCAACTCTACTGGGAACAAAACCAACTCCGCGCCCGCGCTGAGTATACACCCACCCACTTGAAACCCGGCTGCCTAGTTCTTTGATAAAAGCTCGTTTTGTGTGTGTGTGTGTGTGTGTGTGAGGCACAACGTGAAATACCAAATTCAAGTTTAAGTTTGTCCTTTACATATGCAAAAGATGGAGATGTCTTATTAGGCACCGTAGGAATCTTCCCACGTTCCAGATAGGGAGTTTCTCTAGCAAGCCCTTCATTTAATCCTTCAATGTTCAGGAATGCGGGAGGCTACTTAAAATAAGAGAAATTTGTCACTCAACTTTTTTCAAGAAGTCTTTCCTAGGGCGTGGTGGCGCATGCCTTTAATCCCAGCACTGGGGAGGCAGAGGCAGACAAGATCTTTGTGAGTTCGAGGAACAGCTAGGTCTGCAGAGTAAATTCAGGACAACCATAGCTGTACGAAGAGACACTGTCTCAAAATAACAAAAAGGAAGCCGTTTGTTCCTTAAATTTAAATGTTGAGTGCGAGTGCAGTGGTAAATTAGAAAACAGGAAGAGCGTTTTGTTTGACTTTAAATAGAAAGCACCAGAGTGTCTGGTATTGACTGGGTGGTTAGGATTTTCACTGAAGGAAGAGAGAACTCACAAGATCAACAGATTCAGCTTGCTTGTCCCAGCTTAATGAGCAAGTACCTGCTGTGCACCTGCAAATCAAAACAAAGGATGTTGCACCAGCCCCATACAGGAGCCCTCTCTTTCCTCCACTGCCATGTGTCCCTATAGAATCAACACACTGCTCAGGAGCCTTGGAATTCAAAGCCATTAAGATCATACAGTGCTTAGGAGCTGGGGGCGGGGAGGAGGGGAGAAACTGAGAGAAAGGACTGCTCTTAAGTATGGTGGAGAAAGTTTATTATAGGTATGAGGGAGAGCATAGCCAAAGGCAGGGACATCTGGGAGAGTCCAGAGTGGACGTGACCCCGAGAGAGGGGAACAGAGAGAGAGGAGAGGAGCTTCCAGTCAAGAGAGTCAGCCAGGGCCAAGAGAGTAGATGAAAAGACCAGGTAACCAAAATGACTGGATTGTGTAGGGAAGGGCAGCTGGGAGCCTGGAAGCTCAATCCCCAAGGCTGGAAAACTTTAGGGTAAGGAGTAAGGTGTGCCAGCCACACCCTTTAACAGGTGACTGAGGAATGCTGGGAGAACCTGGCCCTCAGGTCAACTTTGATATGTTAAATGGGCACCTCAGCCAGTTTGTCTGTCCTGCCTTAGAGACCTAACAAGAACCCCAAGATCCCTACTGAGAAATAAAAGTTGTGAAAGAACATGTCATAGACCAATGCTGTCTTGGTTTTTTTCATGCCAAGAATTTTCAGTTTATCGAACCTAGATTATTTCTCTTTTTAATGAAACGTACACACAGACACGCACACACACATTTTAGACCACCTTCTGTGTGCCTATGACCCACCTAAATGGAAATCATTGCTTCTCAGCCTATACAATCAGGTTTTTGTCAGATTTACGGTTCATGTTGTGTTATGAGGCAAAGAGAGTGGGGTGATGGACTCTAAATGTCCTGAAAGGAAACTGTGTTTCTGGGGGCTTGAGAGATGATTCAGTAGCAAGCCCATCCTCCTGCAAACGCCTGCAACTCCAGATCCAAAGGATCAAACAAGCTCTTCTGTCTTCACACGTGTGTGCCCGCTCATGCAGACATACATATAAACAAAACACATTTTAAGAAAAATTATCACTCTCACCCTAGAGGTGAGGCTGACTTAAACAACTCTTCTCTCCAAATTGAAACATTCTCTCTGGAAAGGAGGCTCCACAGACTGGCTCAGATGGCTACCAGGCTTACAGGAAAGCAGTAAATTGCTGAAGGGAAGGCCAGTAGTGCCTGGAAGTTGGGCAGGGAGCTCCAGGAATGCCACCTTCTGATAGCATAGATGGGCTTTTCCAGGATGCAGCTGACTTTGAGTCACCCAAGCTCCTTTGAGTAATCCCAATAAACTCACCGGTTCCCTAAGCTACATTAGAGGAACTGTTTCATCGTGTCCTATCTGAGATGAAGACACATCTGTTCATCTCTCCCCAGGAAAAGTCATACAGCAGGCACAGTCATCCAGACACTGTGGAGAGTGTCAAAATGTCTCATCCAACCTCTCATCATCCTGTTCCCTCCCCATTTCCACCACAGCCTGTGCCACCTGAAGTCTGGGTCATGTCCTTGACATTCACTGAGGGGCAGATATTAGAAATGGGGCATGATTGTGACCAAAATAGTGCATGCGTGTATCACATTCTCAACGAATCAGCAAACGTTTATGTTGAACTACACATAGGAAATTGGCCATATGTCTTTTATGATGGACAGTTTACGAAATTATGATCTGTAACGTCGTTCAATGGCCTCTGTGAACAGGCTCAAACAGAACATTTATTTACTACATGGAGCTATAAAGGAAACCTTACTGCCTTTTAAGGAACTGGTGAGTTTTTGCATTGTGGATGCAAAAGAGTTTTACTTGATTGTGATTTTTTTTTGTTTTTTAGTTACTTTGGCTACCCAGAGATACAGAGCACTAACCCATAAAAGAACTGACTTAAAATTATCATCTCCTCTGTAGCCAAGTACCAGCTTCCCCCGCTGGTGGTCTTGTCACTTGATGCCCAGTAAGGGGCATCTGGGAAGCTTTAAAAACAGAACGAAGGATGCATTGTCCTGATGGGGTCAGTGGAGGAGGGCAGGTGTCAGTGGTTACTGTAGCAGCCCAGGTGACCCTCACGTTAACTTGAGACCTGTATCCTAAGCCATGAGCTCCCAGACTGCTACACAAAGAAACACCTGATGATCCACCAACTCAGGCATGTAACTAATACTGGGGCCATGTGGGGTTGGTTTTATTTTATTGTTTTTTTTTTTTTAAGATTTATTTATTTATTTAATGTATATGAGTACACCATTGCTCTCTTCAGACACACCAGAAGAGGGCATCTGATCCCATTACAGATGGTTGTGAGTCACCATGTGGTTGCTGAGAATTAAACTCAGGACCTCAGGAAGAGCAGTTGGTGCTCTTAACCAACCGCTGAACCATCTCTCCAACCCGTGAGGATGGTTTTAAAGCTCTCCAGATGATTCTGAAACACAGCAAGAGTTAGGGATCGATCCCTGGACTGGAGTTTTATTTTTGTACTTGTAAATCTTGATAGCTTTTATTCCCTTTTGTTCACTTGATAAGAAATTATACATTACAAACATGCACAGGTGTTTTGTAGAGTAAGCTAGCATGTGAACATCTACCCTTTCGTGTAGAATATCCATCAGTGTTGCCCAGGGATCTCGGTTTGTTATGGGTGGGGTTGGTGGACATTCACTGAGGATAGCTATGAGAAACTACACAGCATTATCAGCTAAAACAACCAGTTCGTTCCCATCAGCTTCACTTCTATTCGGAAAGGATGCAGTCTTTTGTGGCTTCTCTTCTAAAAGCTGCTGCATTGTGTCTTTGACAGATTTGATACTTAAGGGTGTTTGGCAGGTGATCCTCCCTAGGATCATCAAAAATAAAGACTAAGTAAGAACAAGCTTCAAGTACAAAGGGTAATCACAAACAGGCAACGAGTAAGGCTGAGCTGCCGGTTTGCAGGCTACTGAGTTGTCTAGTAGAATTCTGTGAGTCTTGATCCCATCTGGGAAAACCATAGTGAAGAATAATATATAACACTGCAAGTTTATTAAAGGCAATGGTGGCGCATGCCTTTAATCCCAGCACTTGGAAGGCAGAGGCAGGCAGATTTCTGAGTTCAAGGCCAGCCTGGTCTACAGAGTGAGTTCCAGGAAATTCTGTCTCAAAAACCAAAACCAAAACAAAACACTGCAAGTTTACACAAGTTTATCTGCTACCGCTGATTTTCCCCAGTGGTTATCTTTTCTTAGGAAGACATGTTGAAAATGGGTACAGACTTGGAAAAGCTGGTGTCCCCGTGGAGCTTAGCCACATTCCTTCGGTGGCAGAAAGATCTCAAAAATTAAGCTCTTTGTGATTATATGAAAAAAATAACTAGTATTCCGGTTTTAGACAGTTACAGATGTAGATAATGCATGACTTGCAGATAACTACTTCTGTCTAAAAGTAGCTAAAGTTTTATGAAGTTTTAGGAAATACATTTTGAAGACCTGTGTAAATTTTTTTTGAAGACCCTCAAAATTACATTCTGAAGACATATAGAATCTGGCATTCTAAAAATAACAAAATACCAAGACTTAGATGTTTGATTATTTGTTCAGCTGACAAAACATCTGCCCTCTGACTGGCCATGTGAGTTATTTTCTCCTTCAAAATCATCATTTCTAAGATACATACACCTATGTCACTGTGTACTCTTCTCCTTTCTGAAAATTTGTATTAAGAAGTGTTCTTAATACACTTAAGAAAGTGTATTAAGTGTACACTTAAGAAAGTGTATTTAAGTGTACACTTAAAACACTTAAGAAAGTGTTCTTCTCATTGCCTTCTTCCTGGGTTTCTTCCCTTCTCCTGGTTGACATGCTAGTCTGCATTTCTATTCTTTCAAAGGTTGCACTTGACACTTTACATGTGCCTAAGGTTACAAGTCAGAGTTACATCCCTGCTTCTGAGAAATACAAAAAATAATAAATAAATAAATAAATAAATTTAAAACTCTGTTTTTATTTGGTTGGTTGATTTTGCTTTATTTTTCTAAGTCAGAGATTCTTTGTGTCATTCTGGCTGTCCTGGAATTCAGGCTGAGGACTGGACTGGCTTTGAACCAGAAATCCAACAGCCTCTGCCTCCCAAGTGCTGGGATTAAAGGCGTGCACTACCACGCCTGGCTGTTTGTTTTTTGAGACAGGCCTTGCTGCCCTTGAATTTCAGAGATCCATCTGCCATTGCCTCTGAGTGCTGGGATTAAATGTATGTGCTGCCATGCCTAGGTAAAACATTGTTGTTGGGTTATGCTTTGTTTTAATTTTTTGAAATTCCTTATACAGTATTGATATTAAGTTTCATTCTGAAGTATATCTGTGATGATGAATAATTAAATCCTGAGCCACACAAGAGCAAGGCAAGAGAGCTACATCCCCAGGCCCCCTTCTCTCCTCCCCACAGACCCATGCTCTCTCTAACTACAGCATCGGACATTATTATTACACAGTGTTTAAAGCTTTGCCAATATAGTTGTCAGGGCTTTTCTGCATTTAGGCTCCTTATGGCTTTTTATATGTTCCTCTAGGGTCTTTTTTTCCAGAAGTTTGTCCTTTTAAATTATTTTGTAAAGAATCAAGAGAGATGAACCCAAGCTTCATTCATCTGAAAGCATCTACCCTGGCCCTTCCTTGACAGATGATGAGATGATGCAAGATTCAAAGCCCTGGTGGAATGTGTCTCAGTCTCAGCAGGTTGGAGCTATGCCTCTCAAGACCAGCTCCCATTGTTGAAGATGAAATGCTTAGCTCCTGCTCTAATTAGGTTGCCATATCTGCTTTCAGGATCTTGGTGTTCCAAACTCTCTATTATTTCTGCACCCGGGACTTTGTTTTTCTTTGCCTTTACCCCTTGCACTTACGTGGATTTAAATCTTTTATAACCCCCGGGGAACACTTGGCTCTTATGCCTTCATTTAGACCTCTTGCCCATTCTCTTTGTTCTGTTCTTCTGGAACTCAGTTAATTGCATCTTTCTGTTCCCTTCCCCATCTCTCGGCTACCTTCACGTACGTTGCTAAATTTCAAATGAATTCTTCAACTCTCTCTCCCACTTTATTAAAGAACGATTTCATTGAGTCTGATTTCCCATTTAACTCAGCAACTGAGTATAGATTGAACAATTATACATTTTCTTAAAAACTCTTTTTCAAAACAATTTTATTATTCTTTTTGTTTGTTTTAATAGGAATTTTAGGCTCATCATTCTTGGTAGTTTCTGGTTCTGTGTTTTTATTGTTTATTTTATTAGCTATTTTTTTTAACACTGCTAAGGACTAAGCCCTTCAGCCAGCCCTGCATGTGCTAAGCAAGTGCTCTACCACTGAGTTATATCCCCAGTCTCTTGATCAAACATTTTATAATTAATTTTTAATTTATTGTTATATTTATTGAGACAGGGTCTTGGCCTGTGTACCCGTGGCTCTCTTAGAATTCACTATATATACCAGGCTGGCTTTGAACTTACAGCAATCCTCCTGCCTCTGCCTCCAGCATGTTGCAATTAAGATATGTATCACCATGCCCATTGTTTTAACTAACTACTACACAGTTTGTCAATTTTAATATCTAAACATTTGAGTGATACCTTCCAGTGTTTCTGTTGATGCTCACTCACAGTAACTGTGTTTCATATTTGACTGTTGTGAATTCACTGGGTCATCATCTTATTTAATGCCAGTCCCCTGAAATCGAAAGTAGATCTAGGTTTACTTGGGCTAACAACAAGGGAACAATACCATCCTAACCCCATTTGAGAGTCCCAGTTGAATACAGAAGTATCAGGTTCAGTCACTAGAAGAAGGACCAGTTCCACCCACAACAGCAGTCCTGGTCTGGGGAGGAGCATTTGCTTACTACTTTCTTGAGACTTGCTGTATTTTTCACGGGGTGGGGACACAGCATTTCTGTCCATTCGTTTTCTTTTCTTTTCTTTTCTTTTCTTTTCTTTTCTTTTCTTTTCTTTTCTTTTCTTTCTTCCTTCCTTCCTTCCTTCCTTCCTTTCGCTCTCTCTTTCTTTCTCTCGTTCTTTCCTCCTCCTCCTCTTCCTTCTCCTCTTCCTCCTCCTCCTCCTCCTCCTCTTCCTCCTCCTCCTCCTTCTTCTTCTTTTTTGTTTTTTTCCAGACAGGGTTTCTCTGTGTAGCCCTGGCCATCCTGGAACTCACTCTGTAGACCAGGCTGGCCTCGAACTCAGAAATCCACCTGCCTCTGCCCCCCAAGTGCTGGGATTAAAAGCGTGCGCCACCACTGCCCGGCTGTCTATTCATTTTCATTTCCCTCTCTTTTAAGTGTTCCTACCCCAGTGATCATGTACTTGACCACGCATTTACATATGCTTAGTATAAGAAATGGCAGTGTGTTCAACTCAAAACAGAGACCCCTAGCTGGACACGTTGGCACCATCTCTTCAGAGCTCCTGCTTTCCACCAGCAGGATATTGAAGTCCAGAGGAAGCTGCTCCTTAACCCTGAATGATTAGGTACCTTATTTTCAAAACGGATTTAAGCCTGTAGTGGTGAATACTCACTGCCAACATGATAGGACCTGAGATCATCTAGGAGACATAGCTCTGGGTGTTTCCAGACAGGTTCACATAGGAGACCCACCCTGAATATAGGCAGCACCATCCTGTGCCGGCTGCCATCTTAGACTGGGTAAAAAGGGGAAGGAGAAGTTCAGATGAATACCAGCATTCATCTCCGTGTGTCCTGACTGAATAGAATGTGACCAGATGCCCTACGCTCCTGCCTCCACAACCTGAGCTGCTCCACCACCACAGCTTCTCTGCCAGGACACATGGTACCCTAAACCTAGGAAACCCTTTCCAAGATAAGCTGCATAAGAATGAGTTGTTTCATCAGCTATTTTGTCATAGAAATGAGAAAAATCAACCAACACAAAAATCAAACACTAGGTCTTATTTCCAAGAAATCAGGATGGGGGGGGGGGAGTCCTGATGCTGTTATGTATTCAAATGCTAAATACTGCATCCCAAGATCTGGTTGTCCCAAAATGAGTGAATTCTCATATACACTAGCTTTTGTGGAACAAACCTTGACCTCCAAATTATTCCTGATTGGTTAGTAAAGATGCCAATAGTCTGGGCTGGGCAGAAGAGAGGGGGCAGAGCAAAGGTTCTAGGCTTGGTGTCTCAGGCAGAGATCATGAGAAGAGAGAGGAGGAGGAAAGAAGTTTCCATGGGGTAGGTGGATCATGGGCACACGCCCACAAGGGCTGGCCTGATGGAGTAGAACCAGCCTGAGTGGAACAGGGCAGGTGATATCTTAGGGATCACCACAGGGAAGTAGATAACGCAATATCCAGGGTTAATACCTACCCAACTCTTGTGCTTTTAAGCTTATTATAAATCCAAAGGTTTCTGTGTCCTTTATCTGGTGTGAAGTGGGGTAGAAACCCCTAATAGATATTTAAAGGCAACAAGGGGGTGTAGCAAACCCCCAAAACAACAACAATAATAACCACAATATCAGAAAGTCTGTTAATTAATTTTTTTTGATAATTTGTTATTGTAGCAAATTATCAAAAGCTTGGTGGCTTAAAACAACAGGAATACATTTCTTTTTTTTTCTTTTTTTTTTTCTTTCGGTTTCTTCGAGACAGGGTTTCTCTGTGTAGCCCTGGCTGTCCTGGAACTCACTCTGTAGACCAGGCTAGCTCAAACTCAGAAATCCGCCTGCCTCTGCCTCCCAAGTGCTGGGATTAAAGGCGTGCGCCACCACCGCCCAGCAGGAATACATTTCTTTAATGTTCTGGATCGAGGGAGCCACCAAAGTGACTGGGAATGTGATCCAGTAGATAGAGTAGTGGTCTAGCATTCCAGAGACCCTGGGTTTGGGCCCCTGCACCTGGTAAACTGAGTCATGCCATACAGGCCTAGAATCCCAGCACTCCAGAGGGTGAATGAGGAGGACCAGAAGTTCACGGTCATCCTTGACGTCAGACACTTCCTGGCCGACCTGGGCTACCTGAGACTGTGTATCAAAACAAAGAGAGCCAGCTAGATGGTCTATTGGGCAAAAGCACTTGTTTTGCAGGCCTGCTGTCCTGAGCTCCATTTCTACAACCTAGGGTGAAGAACAGAAGTGAGTTTCTGAAAGTCATTAGGTGCTGTACAGGACCATCCTCTAGGCCAAATAACCACCAACTTGAGGCATCCGGATGTGCCTGCTTATAGCAGATCACCCCAGCTAGGCTTGCTTACTCTTTACATTCCCTCTTAGAGGAGTGGGAAGGGTCTTGAGACCCTTCCCTGACTATCTAGCCACTCCCTGCTACCTGTTGTGTACATGTGGCCTCAGGGAGGGCCTAGCGTATATAGGCTGGAAATGGGGAGACTGAGAGGGACTCTATCCATGTCGCTGTAGAGAAGTCCTTCTTCCTGATGGGTAAAGACTTTTTACTTCAGCCTTTCCTGGGGAGAAATACCCATTCCCTTGTAGATAACACCTCACTTTGCTCTATAAGGAAACCCAATAAACTCATTGGTTCCCTAGAGTGAACTTTGGGACCTTGGAAGGAAACAGGGGTTGAGGGGTGTTAATGTCTCCCCCTGGGAAAAAATTTTAACAACAGTTGTTCTATGACCCTCAAAGGAATGCTGTGGCACATGTGCAATTTACTCCCCTGACACCCCCTCCTTGCTGCAACTGCGCGCACACACACACACACACACACACACACACACACACACTCTATACAAAATAATAATAAATGAAATAAAAATTTGTGTAAGAGATCTGGACCCAAACTAAGATGCTGTGGCCTCTTATGGGTGTGGAGGGAAGAATCTGTGATTTAGCCTTCTGACTTATGCAGGTGAATTCCAGCATTCCTTAGATCACAGCCTGCAAGCCCTGTTGGAAGCCAGTGGCATCTCCAAGTTCCTCTGTGCCAGCACACTCTCACCCAATGTTATTCTGTTCACAGACAGACTTTCTTTGCCTCCTAGTTGGGAGTAACTTCTCCATCTCACCACAACATTGTCCTGTCCTTTCTTTTCTCCCTACTATTTCTTTCTACTAGGGTCTTGCTAAATAGCCCAGGCTAGCCTGAAACTCAGTCTTGCTGCATCAGGTATGAGATTGAAGGTTTATGGCACCACCCTCAATTTGAAGATTCTTAGGGACACCTAATAAATCCTCCCACCAGATAATGGAGCTCTCATTGATCCTGAGGTCCAGTCTGGGTATCTTTGAAGGTTGTTATTTACCGAACAAGAGGGATGGTGGGACACTTCCGTCCTGCTTTTCTGCATACCACAAGTGCTCTGTGATTTGAGTCTATAGTGTTTGGGGAGATAAGGGCAATTACTTAGATTTTTTTTTCCCTCCTACTTCCTTTGCATTTTCCTTTTCCAGAGGGGGGAAATGAATGGTTCCTTCAACCCTATCATAAGCATTCCAAAATAGATGCTTTAAGAAACTATTTTGATAAACTCATTGATTAATTTTTAAATATAATAATTACTTTAGTAACATGAAAAAAATACATCTTTTTAAGACTCTTACTAATCCACTAATAAAAATGTAGACTATATTTCAGGATACTCTCTGCATATATTATTTTTATTAAATGCAGAATGACCAAGGAAAAGTAAATGATTCACCCAGCAGTTCCTAGGATGTCACTGACAATGTCAAACAGCCTTCTGCTGTGCAGGTAGTGGGGACTAAAGAGGAGGAAGACACACTGGAGTTATTTGATTCCCATATTTGAAATGCCTTGTTATCACTAAAGGCTTTGCAGCCACTGGGACAAACCTATGCAACCCTCCAGCTAACAGTGGGAGACAAGAGTACTGTTTTTCTCAATGAGTTTTCCCATCTCTAGCCTCAAATGTAACCCCGTGAGCTTGCTGCCTGCAGCCCACTCTTGCTCCTTTGGAGCTGGGAGGTCTTCTGGTTCTGTGGGCTTTTCTTTCACTGTGGTGATGATGTTAAGACAGAATCCATCCTAAAGCCAGGTTCAGAACTAAATGTTTTAGTTAGGATAGATGACAGAGGTGCTGGTTAGTCAACAAAAGGATGGACTGGGTATTAGGACTATCTTGTACCTCACGGGTACAAATTGGCATAATTACACTCTAATTGTATTTTGAGAGAAAAGTTTCATTTTAACAGGAAGGGTGATGTGTAGGAGGAGCTGATGTAGGAGGAGTATTGAGAGGAAGAAAAGGAGTAAGAAGAGGAGAAGAAGAAGGAGAGGAGAAGCCAGGTGATGAAGGAGAGAAAGAGGGGGGAGACAGGGAGACAGATGTTCATGTATCTCCACCAGCCAAAAATAGTTGTTATATCTAGGTTGGGTAGTGGGTTACACCTCTGATTGAACAATACCAAACTTACAAAGCCTATGATTAACATTTTTTTAAAAAAAATGTATAAATGCAAAAAGGAAAAGTAGGCATGGGATAGGGGTCTTCTAAGGGGGGGGG
This sequence comes from Arvicanthis niloticus, assembly GCF_011762505.2. Lineage (NCBI taxonomy): Eukaryota > Metazoa > Chordata > Mammalia > Rodentia > Muridae > Arvicanthis > Arvicanthis niloticus. The sequence goes on from NC_047671.1 coordinate 24,167,485, forward strand.
GGAATGGGGAAAGGGGATGGCATCTGAAGTGTAAATAAAATATCTAAAAAAAAAAAGACAGAATCCCATCACAGATGATTCCTCGTAGCCCCAGATGTTGCCAGTGGCATCTCCGTTAATTTGCATCCTTTGTGAGTGGCCCTCAGTCCTGTCAAGGGAGCACTGCAGACAGTGGTGGGCAGTTTCTTTGCCTTCTGAAGGAGGGCAGGATTAAAACACAGGACAGAGAATAAATCAAGGATTGACTACTGTGGTAGCTGAGTAAGACCTGTCCCCATAGGCTCATATACTTGGATGCTTAGTCACCAGGGAGTGGCACTCCTTGAAAGTATTAAGAGGTGTGGACTTGTTAAAGGAAGTGTGTCACTGGGGGTGGGGCTTGAGGTCAAAAGCCCATGCCAGGCTCAGGTGCTCATTCATTCTCTCTCTCTCTCTCTCTCTCTCTCTCTCTCTCTCTCTCTCTCTCTCTCTCTCTCTGCTTTAAGGTCAGGATGTAGCTCTCTCAGCTACTTCTCCAGCACCATGCTTCTTGCTCTATTCCCTACCATAACCATAATGGACTGACCTCTGAAACTGTAAGCAAGCCCCAGTAAAATGCTTTCTTTTGTAAGATTCGTCTTGGTGATGTGTCTCTTCTCAGGAATAGAGCAGTAACTAAGACAACTAGAGAAGCTTCTGGAAGACAGGGAGGAAGCCAAGGCCTTGATACACTGCTCCCTGTGGAGAGCCCGAGTCTAGCAGATCACTGTGCTGTGTACTTAGTCTAGAAATCCACTTCTGAGATTATCTGCACTGCAAAACAGGAAGTGAGACCTGCATTTCAAACATCAAAGGATTGGAATCCATCCCACATGGCCATCAATAGAGATACTGCAGAAACTATCATCCGTACATCTGTCCAGTGGAGCACCATGTAGCACTGATGCAGAGGAATCTCAAGGATAGGTTAAGGAAACAAATGAACATGCAGAGCCATGTGTACACTGGGACACTATTTGTCTGCCAGTGAGAAGACTCACCTTGGTCTAGAAGTACAGGTGATATGGTCAGGGCTCTCTCTGTTTCTTGGCAGCGTGTTTCACCCTGGCCTCTTCTGAAGGGTGAGACTTTCACAGAGTAAGTAACCTAAGGCCTCTTGTTCTGTTGGTAGAGCATCTGTTCCTTAGATTTCAGTAAAGTTGTAGGGAGATGGAAAGAACTGGTCCTTTGCAAACTAGTCTATCATATGGAAATCTCAGCCTGGGTTACTGGTCCACCCCTATGCATGAGATATGGAGAAGGCACTGTAGAATAACTGATAGCTCCATCCACAGGACTAGGTGACAGGAAGATGGGAAAGATCCACTGAGGAAAGGGGAGACTCCATGGGAAAAAGGAAGCCACTGCACACTCAGACTTACACAAACGAGACCATGAGCAAAGATGATATCTAATCTTCAGGATTCCAAACAAAATGTGTGAAAGCCAAGATGTTTGCCCCTCCCCCATCCCCACTGTGTAGTGGTGAATATGAGCAATGATTAACATTTTTTAGATTTTTCTGTATCAGTATTCAGTGTCATGAATTTAGTTAATATGAGAGATTATATGATAATTGGCCTCTGGGTTTTCCATTTCACTAACTCAGTGTTTAGTGACATGACGCCGTAAGATGAATAGTGAGCCGGTCTCCTAAGGAAGCACATCCAATCCTCATGTTGTTCCTGGAGCAACTGTGGTTTTGTGAGCATTTTCTACTCTCATCAGTACTGGCTGACTGGCACTTTGTTTCCTATCAAGCAGCCCTACCCTGGTTCCCTGGTGTGGCCTCACTGGAACTCCCTTGAGTGGCTGTAATGGAGAGCAGAGTGGAATCCGTGGGTGTTGCTTACCAGAAGGAGCTAATGACCTTGGAAGCACTTCGGGATTCAAAGAAATGTTTCCTGCCAGCTTTGTACACACACACACACACACACCACCACCACCACCAGCAGCAGCATCTTCTAGTCTTAGCATATCCAAGAAAGGCTGTGGGTGGTTCATGGTACTGGGGTTCTCCAAAGACTTCCTATGTGTTCCAGCACAGACTTGTAAGGCCAGCTGCTGGCACCTGTCTTTAGAGAAGCCATTTTTTCCTTTTATTCTATTTTCTCCTAAAACCAAACATCTTTGACCTATCATCAGAGCTAGGGAAATCTGCTTCCTACAGTTGAAACTGAGCCAGGGGAAGTGGCCTTATGATAGGCAATTCCCAGCACCTCTGCTGGCAAATAGCCACTTACACCACAGGGTCCCCTGGATCTGCTGGGAGAGGCCTCACGTCCAATGACTATGGAATAAACAGACCTCTACTATTATGACAATGGAAATTTCCCACAGTCACGCAGACTCAGGTCCTTTAACAAATCAGAAATCTTCTGTGTTTTATAGCTCTGGTTACTCTGTGTGGGTACTGCCAGACATTAAAAATTCATTCCTTTATTTTATATTTATAACAAGGTGTTAAATACCACAAAGTGCCTCTTTTCCACACACATTGAGTGACCATCAGTCTCAGCTCCGCCCCTGTTCTGCTCACTTAGCTCCTGTGAATACAATAATGAATATATATGGAGTGTTCCTCTGACTCCAGACTTCTCAAGTTTTTGTCCCCCACCTCCACCCCCAGCCTTCCTCTTCTGTTTGTTTGTTTGAGACAAGGTTTCTCTCTGTAACCCAGGCTGGTATGAAGTCTTGTGCCTTCTCCCTCGGGCTCCTGAATGCTGGCACTACAGGCTTTAGCACTATGCTTTACATCTGTCTCTGATGGCCTCCTCCTCCTCTCTACGTACACACTATAATTTATCCATTCTCCAACCTACTGTACCTCCTCCCAATTCAGTAACATTAACAGGGTCCCTCCGATCCCAGTCACCATCCAGGCACCATCTTAACTCCATTCCCTCCATCCCCCATCCCCAACTCTGAATCCCCCATCCTCTGAGATCTGAGAGGCACATTGCTTTCTCCTTTCCCTTTCTCTTGCTTCAGTGGCGTCTTCCCCAGTAATCCTGACCTATCTATATCTTCATCCCAGCTCCCTTCTGAGTTTCAGCCTGCGCGAATGTCTAAATCCACCCGACCACATGGTAGCCACTCCAGGATATGGTGAGCTCAGCATGCCGTCCATTGAATACATCATCTTTCCCACCCATCTGCTTTCAAACAAACTCCAAGTGGAACAGGCAATATGAGGAGAGATAGAAGGCAAAGCTCAACGTAGGGATGAACGTTGATGCTGAGAATGCTGAGAATGCTGAGAAGTAGGTTAAAAAAAGAAAGAAAAAGAAAGGCAAGAGAAAAGATTTCAATCCGCACCTGAAGTGATTACCCTTGCTGCATTACTCCATTGAAAGCCAAGTTCCTCTCTGATGAAAGGGAACCAATCCCCCCTAATTTTCTGATTTGAATGGCTGTCTCCATTCCCTGAAGATATCTACAGGGGACCCAGACTTAGCCCAAGTGTAAGAACTCCCAACCACATGATTAGTTCAGGGACGGTCATGTGACCCAAGTGGGGCTCCTAAGACAGTGTTGTGAGTCTAGAGTTACTGGGGCCATCTTTACCACTTCCTTCTTAAGAAGGAACTGCCAGAGAAAGAATACCTATCTGACTTGGATTTTAGAAAACTTACTCTAGCTGTAGGCGCAGGTTAGCCAGTGGTAGATAAAACTTTCAGCACCCTGTGGCTGGAAGGAGAAAGACATAAGAAGAGTAATGTCTGCCTCTAAGCACAATGTTATTACTTGGGTTCTTTTTAAGTCTGAGACTGATTTTGCTATATGGCCCAGGCTGATATTGAGCCTGTGATTCCCCTGCTTCAGCCCGCAAGGGTTGAGATTACAGGGGTATGCCACCATTCTGAGTTGGTTTGGATCTTAAAGTGCCATATAGGCAAAACATTGAAGATTGACTCTACAGCCTTGGCACTATTGAGACATAGGGAGCCTTGAAGAATGCCTCGTGAAAGGGAGTTGGGAAGTGGTGTTAAGACTCAGGTCTTTTCCTCTCTCTTTCTTTGTTCCCCACGAAGATACTCTGCCTCTAAACAGCAAAGACAGCTTGCCAAGGATAAAAATCTCTGAAACTATGAACCCAAGAAAAGCTTTCCCCCTTTTAACTTGACTTTCTCAGTTATTGAATCATGACAATAGGAAGTAGACTGACACCATGCTGTGGTTTGAATCTGACATTTCTCCAAAAGATTCATATGACAAACGCTTAGTCCCAGGGGTGACCAGCCAGTAGTTTGATGACAGGTTGACTACACTAGACCATATCTAATCTATATCCTTTATAGAAAGGGCAACACTTTGTTCTTACTGGATTAAATACTTATTCTGGTTATGGAGTTGCCTTTCCTACATATGATGCTTCTGCCAACATTACCATCTGTGCACAGAATGCCTTATCCACTGTCATGATATTCCACATGGCATTGCTTCTGACCAAGGAACTCAGCTCACAGCTAGAAAAGTCAGACTATGGGCTCATGATCAAGGAATCCATAGCCCTTCCCACCTTCCCCACCATTCTGAACCATCTGGCTTGACCAAACAGTGGGATGGCCTTTTGAAGACACAGTTATGTCACCAGTTAGGTGGCAGTAGCCTGTGGGGGGAGAATCAGTGTACAGTTTCCTCCATAGGCGGAGTTCACAGGTCCAGAAGTAAAGGGGTAGAAATTGGAACGGTTCCACTCATTATCTCCCGTAGTGACTCACATGGAAACTTTTTGGTTCCTGTTCCCAAGATCTTAAGTTCTGCTGACCTGGAAGTTTTGGTTCCAGACAGAGGGACCAAGGAAACATTCCACTGAACTGGAAGCTCAGACTTCCCTCTGACCACATTAGGCTTCAGATCCCCTTAAACCAGGGATTGTCAACTCATGAGTGGCAACCGACATGGGTCAGATGACTCTTCCACAGGGTCACCTAAGACCATCACAAAACACAGATATTTATATCATGATTCATAACACTAGCAACATTAGGTTACAAAGTAATAACAAAAATAATTTTATGGTTGGGGGGGGGGTCACCACAACATGAGGAACTGTATTAAAGGGTCAACATTAGGAAAGATGAGAACCACTGCCTTAAAACAACAAAATAAAGAAAGAATAACAGTGTGTGTGTGTGTGTGTGTGTGTGTGTGTGTGTGTGTGTGTGTGTGTGTGTGTGATCTAGACTAGACTACCAGGAGGAGTTGGAGTTGGATTGCTTCTCCACAATGGAGGTAAAGAAAACTGTGCCTGGACTATATGAGGTCCTATGGTGCTATGGTATCTTATGATTAAAGTCAATGAGAAACTATAGAAATCCAGTTCAGGTAGGATGGCAAAGGGCTCAAATCCTTCAAGAAAGCAGGTATGGCTCACTCCTCCAGGAAGTGAACTAAGATCTGCTTAGATGCTTGCTGAGGATGTGGGAAATACAGAGTGGGTAGTAGAGGACGGTAATTATAAATACTAGCTAAGGCTTGTGACTAGTGGCAGAAACCAAGATTGTAATAGACACACATGCTTCTGTACTATTTTGTTGAGAATGTGGATATATACACACACACACATTAAGCAGATACTTATGCTTTTTTTTCTTCTCTTTCTCTATCATGGAATGCAATATAGATTGAGACAATATCATATTTTGATTATGAGACACTCAAAGACTAAGTAATCCTCAAGGGACATTACTGCCTATTCTAAAATACATAAAGCATTTCAGCTTGACATGGGATAGTTATATCATGTTAGGCAGAATCAAGACCTGCTAATTATTTTCATCTGGTTTAAAAAATGAAGCATGATATAAAGCAATATTGTCATGTGTCAGATTGCCAAGAAGTAGACTTGAGTTGATTAACCTTGGTTGTCAACGTCATTATATCTGGATCAATTAAAACCCAAGCATCTGGACATAACTGTGAGGAATTCTCTTGATTGGATCATTAGAGGCGGGAGACCTATCCTAAATCTGGGTCACACCTTCTGGTGGAAGAAGAAACCTTTTGCTTTTTGCTTGCTTGCTTTCCCTCATTGGGAAGTTCAGCGTGCTGTTGCTGAATCATCTTTGCTGGTATTAGAACCAACCTCTTTGGGATTCCAACATTGACTGACAACCAACAGCTCTCTAGGAATCCCCTGGGAGTCTAGCACCAGATTGGGACTGCTGAGATACAACCTCATAGACTGATTCTTGGCCTTCCCATCATGAAACAGCCATTGTTGGACTAATCAGACCACACTCTTGTAAGCCACTCTTATAAATCCCCTCTTGATATGTATGTATTCATTCTATTGGATCTGTGCCTTTGGAAATAAATCTCTGAGTAACACAAGAGGTGAGGCCTGGCTGGGTAAAGTGGATCACTGGGGATGGACCTTTAAAGAATAAAATCATTGCTTCTCAGACTTTTGGCTAAGATCAAGTGAAGGCTACAGTCACCTCTTTTCTCTCCACTTCCTACACTCCCACAATAAGAAAAGACCCTGCCATGTACTCCTGTCACCACGGACAGAGCCAGTCCTTCTGCCTAACTGTCCTGCATATTGAACTAAAACCTCTCTGAAACTATGAGTCAAAACAAAACTTCCCCCTCCTTTATCGTCACTGTCAGGTGTTTTGATATAACAACAAGGAAAGGAAAGTTAACTGAAGCAGCAATGATTATCAGTGGAGACAGTGAAGTGTTATAGGTGAGTGCAGTCTAGTTGGTGTTCCCAGGGTCTTGGCTTCTTGTCCAATGAACTGAAGTGTGTGCAAACAGTAAAGCAGCAAGGGACGTTATTGAGAAGCAATCTGAAAGTGTAAGGGAGCAGAGGACCTTTCCGAAGCATCTGATTACTGTCCAGGGCTTTTGTTGGTCAATGAGAAGGAAGAAATGATTGATACAAGTGTTATATGGATGGCTCTCTGTTTTTATTGATGGGCTTTAGTAATGTAAGCCTATGCCCACCACACACTTCCTTTCTGAAGAAGCATCTTATTTTAATATGGTATGCACATCCAATCATGCATAGCCATAAGATTATAAATAGGAGTTTTCCCCTACATATTCATGCGGAAGACAGTTTGCCTAACTGTACGTGCATCCAAAACCAGTAGAGGGTGGATTGGTTGTCAAATTAACTAATCTTGGTTCTTAACTTGCCATACCTGGGAAGAGGGAATCTCAATTGAAGAATTGCCTTTCTCAATCAGATCGTTTTGTGGACACATGCATGGGAACATTTTCTTGATTGCCGACTGATACAGAAAGGGCCAGCCCACTCTGGGGGTTGTATGCCATCTTTAACAGGTCAGCCTAGGCTACATAAGAAATGTGCATGAGTCAGAAGCCAAGCCAGCAATCAGCACTCCTCTATGCTCTCTGCTTGAACTCCTGCCTCCAGGCTCCTTTCTTGAGTTCCTGTCCCGTGTTAGATTTTAACCTTAGAAAGGTAAGATGGGATAAGTCATGTTTTCCCCAAGTTGGTTTTGGTCAATGTTTATCACAGCAACAGAAAATACACTAAGACAAGACCACTGTTCTCCTAGTTCCTGGCTATGTTCTGGAGTGTACTTGGCTACAAAGGGGGCTTCCTAAGGTTTCTTAGGGAAACCTTCTATAGGTCAGAGTGACCAGACTGATTATTGTTTATAGAAGGCTCTCTCTCTCTCTCTCTCTCTCTCTCTCTCTCTCTCTCTCTCTCTCTCTGTGTGTGTGTGTGTGTGTGTGTGTGTGTGTGTGTGTGTGTGTGTGTGTGCAGTTTAGTGCAGGTGGCATACTAGGTTGCTTATCGAATTGCTCAGGAAAGGTGATATACATGCTGCTCACTTGCCTGTCCCAAAAACCAAGTTCTTAGAATAAACCAGATAAAGACCTGACCTAAGAGAGTGATGCAGAAACAGTGAAGCAGAGATACCTTTTGAAAAGGAATCTGGGAGTCAGGTTCACAAGAAGAGGGTGCCATCGATATGAGAGGGGGAGACAAAGAACTGCAAAAGGCAGCTCCCAGTTCAGTCGGTGTCTGTTGAGCAGGTAGGTGATCCTCATTCTTAGGAGAAGAAATACAGGAAGAATGAGTTAGCAGAGGTGGTCCTTGCACAGAATGAAGCTAGGGTTTGAAATATCTAGGATGTGAAACTCTGAATGTTGAAAGGTATAATCACAGAAGAAAATAAAATTGAGTTACTGAGAGGGCAGACAAAAACCTTTGTATGCAGAAAGTAGAAGGCCTCTAGTTTGTGATGTCCAAACCAAGATGTCTTAGGGAGTTTTAAATTTGTATAGTAACACTAGGAATTCCATGTAACATATATTTTGAAATAATAATTACCCAAACTTAGAACTTTCTACATCTATCTTCTGAGTGTTGGAATTTCTGGTGTATTTCACCATGTGTAAAGGTTAATTTTGATTGTCAATTTGAGATTTAGACTCACTAAAGAAATAAATCTCTGGGCAGGCATATGAGGAATTATTTAGATTAGGCTAACTAAGATGGGAAAGCCACCCTAAATGTGCATGGTACCATTGCTAGTCTGGCTCCCACACTGAAGGCAGAGGGGAAAGTTGAACACAAGTGTTCATCTTTCTCTGCTCCTTGACTACAGAAACAGTGTCATGGCTATCTCAAGCCCCTACCACAATTACTTCCCCACCACAGTAGGCTGCACCTTGGAACTTTGAGCCAAAATAAACCCTCCCTCTCTCTGTAACAGTTACCCAGCCCTTAGTTGGCCCCCAGACCTTAGCACAAGTGACTCAATGCTGGGAATACTATTCAGGCCATAAAACTCAATATACAGACAGAACCACCTGCCAAAAATAAAACAAAGACTTAATCCATCAAAGTCTGTAGTTTGTGGCAAAGTCTCTAAATATCCTAACCTTGCTTTCTGGCTTCTGTAGTTCCACTTCTGGCTAACTGTTCTTGTTAACTGAAGTATGACAACCAGGGATATGGGGTGTGTGTGTGTGTGTGTGTGTGTGTGTGTGTGTGTGTGTGTGTATGTATGTGTGTGTGTATGTGTGTGTGCTTAAAAGCTCACCCTAAGAAAGGTTCAGGGTTATACTTGGAGCCTGGACACCTAGGATACCTGGACATCCAGCTAATAAAGACTTTCTATTGACTTAAACCCGTGTCAGAGCAGTCTTCTCTGGTGGATACTCCATAACACTTTGTCGCCCCTGTCAAACTCTGTGTTGCAGCAGCAAGACAAATAAGTAATAGGCCATGCCAGAGTAAAATTTTATAACTTTATAATCTAGAACCTACATGTCTAAATGCATTATGGAATGTGATGCAGAGCTCTTCTATTAAGTGATTTAAGTATTTTCTTTTCTTGCAAACATAAAATCATACATACATCAGGCAGGTTTCCCAGCTCCGATGAAATAATGGCTCTCTCAGTTGACAAAGGACATCCATCAAATGAAAAGCAAACAGCAGACCTCAACTGTTTTGAAATTTTTAGGGGAAAATAGATTCCGAGAGATACTGTGGCAATCCTGGTAAAGAGAATTTCATGCTCTTTAGCTGATCAAGATAAAATAGGATTTCTGCACAGTGAACAGTAATGGATTTGTTGTGTGTGGCTTAGAAAGGGGAGCGTGTTAATCAGGTTGGGATAAGCACCCATTGTCCCACAGACTAGGTTGCAGTTTTTCATCCTGTGGTACTTAGCTCTGAGAGACGGACTTTGGCCAAGCTGTAATAGAACCTGTTAGGAACCTTATGCCCATCATGAAAGACTTTTTTGGGCCACAGCTAATCTGCTTGTTTATGGCTGTTCTGAGGCAGCCAATTGGAGGACAGAGGGAACTGAAACATTTCCATGACAACAGGGGTTTATTAAGAGGAAGAAAAAAAATTTTTTTATGACCAGACTGTTCTGAAGTGAATAATTGGCCATAAAAGGTTATCTAATTTTTTTTCTAACCCACATGTTATAATGATTAGTTAAAATTGAGCACTAGTACCAAGACCCTTGGAACCCAGTGAAACATATAATTTAATCACACAATCTTCCATCCTCTCAGTAAGGAATAAAGATCATCATCATAATAAGGGTAATTTTTAAGATTAATTAGCTCATGTTCATAACGTGTGTTTTGGAGTAGTAAAGGAGAAATATCATAAATTGTATAATGTCATCATTTTTTTTTTTACAAACATGTTTTTTGTTTGTGAAGGGTCTGAGCTTTGGCTCTTCTAAAATTTAGTAGTTATAATTTATTTTTATTGTTACTTTTTAGAATCTCATGAATCATCATTTAGGAGACATACAAAACAACCGGTGAATCACTAAGACACAAAACACAAAGGGTGATCCATGACCAGAATTCCCTTGGAACTCTTTCTCTCTTCTTCCTTCCCTTCCCCACTCATGCTCTCTCTCCATGGTGCTGGGTACTGATCCTAGGGTCTTGCACAAGCTAGGCAAGTGCTCCACCATGAACCTATTCTTAGTCCATATATTACTTTTCAAAAGATGTTTTGTTACCATATATTATTTATGCAAAATGGGTGTTGCAGGACATTTTCATACACATACAGAGCTTATTTTGATTATATTCAACCCCCATTAACTCCTATTCATCCTCTTTCTCTTCCCAACTTGTCTGTCTCCTTCTTTTATGTCCTTTTGTTTCTCTGAGACAGATGAAAAGGAGCAAAGTGCACTGTCTACTGGACCATGGACACCTCTCCGTAGCTCACAGCACTAGATAAAACGTCTCTTCCTCTCCAGCAATCATCAACTGTCCACAGAGCCTCAGCCCCATGAGCCCCTTCCTTCTCCATGACAGGATTCCAATGGGCCCAGCCTTGTACAGACTTTGTGCAGATAGCTACAGCGGTTGTGAGTTTAAGAGTTCAACATCGAGATGGAGAGATGACTCAGCAGTTAAGAACACTGGTTGCTCTTCCAGAAGATCAGGGTTCAATTCCCAGCACTTACATGGCCAATCACAACTGTCTATAAGTGCAACCCCAGGGTATCTGACACCCTCACACCAAGGCACATAAAAATAAAATTAAATAAATTATATACATTAAAAAAAAAAACAGATAATGGCAACATCATATCTGGAAGTCAGTATTCCACAACGTTCTCTCCTATCCTCCAGACCTTAACTTTTGTTCAGCCCCTGCCCCTCAATGTTATCCAAGACTTAGGTGTGGTAATATAGATGTCCCATTTATGGCTGAGCATTCAGAAGTCCCTTATTCTCAGCACGTTGGTCAGTCATGATTCTCTGCAGTTGCTACTGCCCACTGAAAAAGAAACTTCCCTGACTAAAGCTGAGAGCAGCACTTACCCATAGGGATAAACATAATTACTTAGAAGACAATTTGCTGGGTACATAATATCCATTTAGCAAAAGCAGCAGCTGCAACTTGCCCCCTAGGGTCGATGACCTTCTTAGCCGTGGGATTTGGGGCAGGTTTGCAGCATACGATGTGAATCTCTTTCTCTGGAACAGGTCTCAGTGCCAACTAGAAAGTACTCAGCCCTTGACAGATCTGCCATAAACTGCGCCAGTGGGCACATCTTGCATAGTCAGTTGGTTTTACTGCACACAGTGTTCACAGCTAAATCAGAGTGTTGATGACAAGCCTTCCCCAGCAATATGCAGATCACCTTCCGGCAATTTAAGAGCTAGTCAACCTAGTTACAGCTTGCATTTATCTATGTCCTGAAACCCTCAGTAATAGGGCCTTATGGTCTAGTTCTACTGGGAAGCCAAGCTGGTGGGGGGGAGGGATTGCCTGTATTACCTCCTTTCCCCCTAGGTTGCTTTTGTGTGTGTGTGGGGGGGGGCAGGGGCGGGTAAGGATATTTATCACATGGACAGAAATGAGATTAGAACTCATGACTCTGGAAGCCTTTTTATCTATCCGCAGGCAGGGCCACTATTAAATTTTATTTTTAAATTAGATTATCTCATGACTTTTTTTTTTTTTTTTTTTTTTTTTTTTTTTTTTTTTTTTTTTTTTTGAGGATTTCACTGAGCTCTCCCAGTTAACCTTGAACTTACTCTGTAGCCAAATGGGCCTTGGGCTGACCCTGCCTGCTAGGCCTCTGGGATTATAGACCTGTGCCATTAGGCCCAGATTCTGATTTCATGCCTTGTTTCCACTCCAGTTTTTCCCTGATTTAGGATAAGACTACACTTGCAATTACATGGTGCTCAAATTTGACCTTCTGCTTAATTAAATGGCAGGCTGATGTCATATAGCACACTTGCAATGTAAATTTTCTAAAGCTGAAAATTTGTTAGAAATATAACTAGAAACTTAGTTCAATATGTTGCTTATATTCAACATATTGATTTTCAGAAAATATTTTTTAGGGTCATAAATAATATTAATCATCTTCATATTCCATGTTGGGAATTTCCAGTGAAACATAGATTACATAGTCAAAGAAAGCTTACCTTGTCTTTTGTTAAAATTTTCATAAATATTTTTTACTACTCTTATACCAAGTATAAAAATCCACACACGGGGAACTTAATACATTTTTGGTGTAAAATAATAGCAAGCACATTGACTCTCTCCAGTAGATAGTATTTAAGTAAGAAAACACAGCCCATAGGTGTTGAAAAGTTAGCTCGGCCAAGAAAAGGATGCAGGCAAGCTGAATTCAGTGTGGTTTACATCGTGACTGTGTCCGTCTCGGTGTCTAATTGGTATGACTATATGGATACACTCACTCTCCAACAGTTCCTAGAGCTTGTGTGCCAGGCATTCTTGTCACCAGTACGTACGCCCCTGTGAAGAGCTTCTTAGTGTTGAGTCCTCCCTCCAACCTTGGGTTTGCTAACATAAAAACTCCCTCTGTCTTTTGGGTTCCGTGATAAGCAGGTCCTTCCTTAATTGATGCCATGTTGGCAACATACTATTTACACACCCCATGGTTCCACACCCCATGGTTCCCTAACAGGCATCTACTCCATGGAAACAACAGAACGCTCCAGCAAACCCCGACATTACCTTCAGCACCTCACAGACTCAGCCTTTCTCTCGTTTATTGTCTGTCTGTCTGTCTGTCTCACGTCAGTCTTCCCACAGTTCCAGTTCATGAAACCCCATTTCCGGTCACAAGTTCCAGACCCAGCCTCACCCATTCCATCTTCAGACAGATGAAGTAGGATGAAGTGAGAGGGTGGATTGTGGGAGAGCAGCATTGAAGCAATGTCTCAGACTGTACCCGAGCCTAGGTAGGACAGGGGGACTGAGAGGGCAGGGAGGAGGTGAAGAAACCGTGACAAGGTAGGCAGACACCTAACTCATAAACAGAGAACCGACACCTATCTGAGGAGCCCCACCTCATCGTGAAGGGTGAAGGTAATGTGAAAGAGACCTTTCTTATATTTTAAAGGGACAGGTCAGGCATGGTGACCCACATTTGTGATCTCACACGAGGAAGTCTGAAGCAGGTCAATTATAGTCCACATTTGTCCAGCCCTGGGCTACGTAGCAAAACCCTATACACCACACCTAAAAGCAGGGGGATGGGTGGAAGAGAAGGGAAGCAAAAAGGCGAGAGGGAAGAGACGGGGATGGGGGAAAAGAAAAAGAGGGAACAGTTAGATCGCAACAGGGGGAGAGATGTACAGGCAAGGAGAATTTGGACCTCTGACTCCATGACAGATATTTCTATTCTTCAGATAGCTATGGAGGTTTTCAAACTTGGAAATCATTATAGCTTGAGTGTGGAATGTTCCCCACTGGCTCTTGCATTTGAATACTTGATTCCAGACTCTGACACTGTTTGGAGAGGACTATTACAGGTGTGAGCCTAGCTGTCAGACGTAGGGGTGAGGCTTGAGAGTCTGAGCTAGCTCTACTTCCACTCAAGTTCTCTGATGGAGCACAAAGGGGCCATATTTTCTTCACCACAAAAGACTATTCCCCTTAAACTGTGGGTTAAATCATTCTCTTCTTAAGTTGTTATTGTCAGGTTTTTGTTTTTTTTTTTTTCCACAAGAGTAGAAAACTAGTCCAATATGTCTGAAAGATATATACATCTTTTTTGGGGGGTAGAAAGCCCATTTTAAACAATTGGCTTAACCATACAACGTAGGAGGTGATGTGTTTTTTCCACATGAGGCACAGTTACAGTGGAAGTGTAGTACTAGAAGCCAGGGACAAGAATGTGAACTTTTCTGTTTTCTGCCATTTAGTAGATGATTGCTTTCTTAGCTACTTTTTTTTTTTTTTTTATTGATGTGACAAGAAACCATTGTCAAGGCAACCTATGAAAGAAAGAGTTTATTTGGGGCTTACAGAAGGTTAGAGCCATGACCATTCTGATGGGAAGTGTGGCAGCTGGCCAGTAACTGAGAGCTCACATCTTGGTCCATAAGCGTGAAGCTAACTGGTCTTTTTGAAACCTCAAAGCTGGCCCTCGGTGATGTACCTCCTCCAACAAGGTCCCACCTCCTAATCCTTCCCAAACATACCAACTAGAGACCAAGTATTCAAGCATATAAGCCTCTGGGGACATTCTCATTCAAACCACCATCAAACAAACCTTCAGGGGGAAGGACATTGACTCAGAAACTCAGGGGGCACAGACAGGGGCAACCAGCTTTTGTTTTCTCATTCCTATTTGTCATCTGCTATCTTTCCCAGGTCTGACAACGGATGGTATAATGCTTGTTTATTGAAGAGGAGGGAGGAAGCTGAGGACTGTGATTTCCTCAGAGTCATCTTCTGTACTTTGTTCACTGAGCAGTGATAGACCTAGACCTCAAACCCTTGAACGATTTAGGCCTTGGTTTACCCATCTGTGAATCTGAGACAGTGACGTCTCTGTTGTCAGTTGGGAACAGACTTTCCTTATCCTAAGTGCTGTTCAGAACAACTCCATAATATCAAGATTGGTGCTGGATCCATGTACCAGTTCTCAGTTTTCAGAAGCACGTTGCAGAAATCTGGAAAAAACTAAAAAGAAACAAAATAAAACAACAACCACATGACGTCAGAATATTCTTTTCCATCAGACTTTTAAAATTCCCTATGTGATTTGTATGGACAGTTCGGTGCAAAGGCCTGTCAGTTAATTTTAAGGACTCTTAGTTCTCACTCTGTTAGGCTATGATAATTCTCCGATTTAAGCTAGCCTTTTAAAAAATTATGCAAATAGAGGCATACATGCGGCTTCTCCTTTCAGCTATGACTGACAGCATCCTGGCAGTTAGGATTGCTGCCCCAAGCTGGCTGACACTGTGTGGAGGCATTATTCCAATAGGAACAAAAGATGTTTTCGGTTGGTTTTAGTGCAATTTATTTCCAGTTATCTAACTCTCCCTCCCCCCCCCACAGCCCCCCCCCACACCAGCCTCCACAGAGGGGACTGGTACTCATTTTATAACATTATCTCTCTTCTTTATTTCAGATGTGGGAGACAAACACTGGCCTGAAATATACACTTGAGGTTCAAACTTACTTCCATAGAATACCTGTGCCACACACCTGATGTAAGGCAGCAACAGGGAGGAAAGGCAACATCAGAAATTATGCTAAGTTCATCATAAATAAAAAACACCCAAAACCTAGGTCTATGTGCTTCTGACTGCTCATAGAAGACCAACACCCAACGCCAGCCTGTGTTTTCCATCTGTACTCAAGAGTCATTCGGATTTTATTTCCCCAAATGCCTGGCTGCACGGATTCACAGCCTCAGAGATTATTTTCCTTCCTGCTATTCTGCAGGACACATCCCCCCCCCCCCCCTTGCTCTGGTGACTCATGACAAATGTTTATAACCCATTCCTCTCTATACAAATCAAAAGGCAGAGAGCAGTGGGCTACGGGGCGCTCTGCGTAACTATGTACGTTTGTGTTGTTAAACACTAAGCGGGAAGGCACATCGAAGCCTGTTCCTGGATTTCATCTAAACACCATGTCACACATATTTTCTGAAATAAGAACAGCATCACATTCTTCTCTTACCAGATGGCTCTTTGCCCCACATTCTCGGTATCTGCAGCTGGAGGTCACCGAGCTCCCTCACACTCTGACCACTGCACCGAGAGCCTTACAGACCTGTTCTTATTTTACATTCATGGCTACCACATAGATGGTGCTCTTATTCCTTCGTATTGACAGAAAAGGAAACAGAGGTAGACAGTGAATATCTTTGCACCTGGACCGGTTTCCAAACTTAGGTTATGGTTTCATTTCTGTTGCCGTGATAAAATATTCTGACAAAGGTTAACTGAGGGGTAAAGGTCTCTTTGGCTCACAGTTCTAGGTTACAGTTTGTCATTGCAGGAAGTCAGGGTGATAGTGACTTGAAGCAGCTAGTCACATCTCCAGGAAAGAGCAGAAAGAGAAAAAAAAAAGCATACATTCTGATGCCCAGCTTGCTTTCTCTACCCTTCCTTAAGCCAGGATTCAGCCAGGGAAATTATACCACCATGTTTGGGGTGAGATTTATTTATTTTATGTATATGAGTCTTTAGAGTCTTCAGACACACCAGAAGAGGGCATCAGATCCCATTACGGATGGTTGTGAGCCACCATGTGGTTGCTGGAAATTGAACTCAGGACCTCTGAAAGAGCAGTCAGTGCTCTTAACCACTGAGCCATCTCTCATGAGAGCAGGAGAGTGAGCCCTGTACCTTGCCTGGTCAGTGAGCTGGCCTGCTGACCAACTCTGATACTAGCCAGGCCCAGAGTCAGGGCTTTGAGTTGGCCCATCTCAGTGTCTACCCCATCTATCAACGAATCAATAAAATGTTTAAAACAACAACAACAAAAAAAAGTTAACAATCACATTGGGAATTACTCAAAGATTTCTCCTACTGAGGGATAGCCATATCCTGCTTGTGGTCTCTTTTTTTGGTATGTATGCCTATGTGTATGTGGCATGCGTATGTGTGTATATGCATGTTCATATGTGTGTGGGATACATGTGCACATGTATATAGGCCTGCAGTTGACATTAAGTGTTTTCTTCAATTGCTCTCTATTTTATTAACGAGGCAGGGTCTCTGGCCCAACCCGGAGCTCGCCAGTTCTAGCTAGTCTATAGTCTATCCCTGGATTCCTCTACTCTCCTGTCTTCCAAGTTGCTGGGAGTACAAGAGGCTGCCACAACTGCCCAGCTTTTATGTGGGTCTGGGGATCCAAACTTTGGTCCTCACACTTGCATGCCAAGTGCTTTATACACTGGGATATCACCTCAGCCTCTGTAATCACAGTGTAGAAACACCCGTGTTTATTCGCAATGCTCCGTGAATACCTAACTTGCTGAGTTACAAGGTAGCAAGGAGGGCTAGGAAGTTAGTATGGCGGACACCAGCCCTCGCTCCCCACGGATCACAGCCTAACTAGGACACAAAAACTCTAAAATAGACACAAAAAGCAAGAGCAGCTGACAGGTGGGAGTTGATAGCAGGCCCAGAAAACTGAGTAGACTCCAGAGTGCTTCCAGTGGTCTGGGAGTGCTTCCGGTGGTCCAGGAAGACTCCAGAGCGCTTCCCATGGTCTGGGCATCCAGCTGCATTCTCTCTTAGCTGTTTCACAGCTGTCCTTCCAGCAAGGTCACTTCTCCATTTTACAGAGAGCGAGAGAACTGGGTACAGTTGAGATGGGTAATCTGATCTTGATTACTTCCCAGATAAGACTTCTGTGCTGTGCTCGGTGCTCAGGGAAGCTAAAGCCTCTGATTGGCCATCTTGTTAGCCTAGCTCACACACATACTTTAAAAAACCTCGAGACCATTTAAGAGTTGACATGATAATGGAGTACTAGTGGGCAAAAGTGTGAAGTAGTTCATCTACCTATGAAGTTGAGATCCCGCGGGGCTCCATCCTTATAATGTCTAATGATGAACCAGAAATTCATGTACCCTCAGAGGAAGTCTGCTGGGATCTGAAAAGACCAAGGGGGCACTAAACTCCTAGCTCAGAGACACATTACTGGAAATAAATCAATGTGTGCATCCTCAGCCGAAGTTCACAACATAAATCCTGGGCAGTCCAGAAGATCTTAAGTCAGAAACTTATTTCAAGTTGTCCCAGACCAGTAGTCCTGTTGGGAACTTAGCAGCCTGTATCTCACACAATTTCCCCCAAACTACTCCCTAAGGAAAAAGCATAGTTCTCAGGAATGAGTCAGCAATCGGACATCCAAGGAGACTGGGTTCTTCAGCGTGAAAAAGAAGGAAGAGGAAAAGAAAAAAGACATAACAGGCCCTCATTCTTAACATTTTCCAAAAATTATTTTTTTTGAAAAAGAAACTTTGCAGATCAAAATCAAATCAACAGACAAATAGATAAGTTTGAGAGATAATAAAACAAACCCAAGAGAGAAGATATAATTCTAAACGATACTGTAAGAGGAACCTGAATGATTGTAACAGGGGGCTCAGTGGGCATGCTCAGTACCGTATTAGGCATGGCCAGTGAGAGAATTAATGAAGTAGAAAATAGATTTGGAGAAATTATACAGAATGCAGGACACATAGTGAAGAAAAGCATAAAAAGGATGTCAGAACACACAAAAAGGTGCTGGGGTTGTTGCTCCGTTGTGGAGAATGTGCTTGGCCTTAGTGAGGCCCTGGGTTCAACTCCCTAGCACTAGGGTAAGCAAATGAAGCAAAAACCCCCCATGACTCTCTCCCATTTGCCTCATCAGAGTTCCAGAAGGGAGGAGGAGAAGAAAACCAAGCTAAAATATGAAATGTAAATTGTATATTGAGAACAGTAACAAGCAGAGGAAAGGGTTTAAGTGGGGCACGGGCAAGGCTGCTACACAAGATGATGGGACATTTTTTCTGCTTAAAAAGACTTGGCAAAGGATGGCAGAGCCAACGTGTGGCCTGTGTATTAGGCAGTGGGCTGCTTGGGCAGAGGGAAACTTTTAATTCCTGTAGAAGAGTAGCGAGCGACAATGGCTTTTGCTTTTAGCACTTGGGTTATGTAATAGAGATGGCTCTCCCAGAGAACAGTGACATCAGATCTGATTGTCATCTAGTCTTCCAAAGGTCAGTTTTCCATCAGCAGGGAACACTGCTGCTAAACCCAGCATGCACTCCTGCTGTCTCACATGGCATTGATTATAGCCATTTTTAGTCCAGGATCTGGACTCTCTGCCTTATGCAGAGGTTGGCTTCAGTCTTGCTTTGTAGTTATTTTCTTTCTCACCTTCCAGAATTTCATCTTCTAGTTCACCTTAGTAGTGTATGTAATACAATACATGCCTTGCTTTGCGTTCCTAAGTATGTAAGATATTTTCTCTGACATATCCAAAAGATATGCCCATGTCTTTGTGTATTAGCTGAAGTCCCTGACTGAAAAGGCAGTCCAACATCACATGAGTTACAGAGCATGAGGGTTGACAGTTTGCTAACAACTCACTTTGAAATATGACAGAGGGCAGAGGTGAGATCATTTGCAACTTACCGAAAAGGAATTAGTAGCAGGAAACAAGGTTGCTTATGAAGTGCTAATTACATGGATGGGAAATAAGGCTGAAGTTGAGGTCACTCTGGTGTCAGATAGAAGGCAGGAGGAAGGGTGGAACAAACAGTCCTGATCTTTGTATTTGGACTTGAACTTTCAGGGACAGGGCTACAGCAAAAGAGCCATGGGTTGTAGGAATAAAACTTGTGAGGATTCTGCTGAGATAGGCCAACAAGAGGGGGGAAAATAACTTCAAACTTCAAATAATCTGGGAACTCTCCAGTAAAAGATTAGCAAGGTGAGGCTGGGGAGATGGTTCAGCAGTTAAGTATCTGTCAGGAAAGTGTAAGGATCTGAGTTCAGATCCCCAGCACCCATATAAAAAGTTGACTGTTGGGGATCGTATCTGTAAGCCCAGCGTTGGGGGTAAGAACACTTGCTGCTCTTGTAAAGGTCTGAAGTTTGATTTCAAGCACCAATACTAGGTAACTCACTATAGATCCAGGGGATCTAACATCCTTTTCTGGTACCTATGCTCATATGCACAAAGGGCAGGGCCCAGGGAGGTGGCTTGATGGGTAAAGTGTTTACTGAGAAAGCATTCATATAATGTCATGCCATGTATGGAGCAGGCCTCCAGTAATCCCAGCACTCAGGAGGGAGAGACAGACTATCCCCAGACAAGCTGGGTATCCAGACTATATGAAAACAACCTTTGAGTTCAAGCTGCCTCAATATATAAGGTGAAGAGCAACTGATGAAGATACCTTATGTCTTCCTGGCAACCTTCATATGTGCATGCACGAACACACACACACATAGGCACACCACACACATTCGCACACACAAATGCACTAATTAAATGAATAAGGTGGAATACCATGGAGAAAGATATCTGAACTTGATCTCGAGTCTCTAAGTGCATGGACATGCACACACAAACAAGCACATGCAGGACATAGACCAACAAGCCCATCAAGGATCGCCTGTGTGTGACCCCAGCTTATCAGATCAGAAGGCAGTATGCATTTGCATGGCATAGTCACTGTCAGCAACAGAAGCAACATCTTTGCAGAACACGACTCGTTTCCAGCATCTCGTGGAAACTGCAGGGAAGAAATGTTTCTGCTGAAGAAGGGATGGCAAATTGAATTAATTACATAGCGCCATTAGCTCTAATTAAAGATGTGCAGTGCATCACTGGTGTTTTCTTATTTAGTGTGCTCTCAGCTGCTTATTTTCCTTCAGCCAACATAGAAAATATTAATAAAGGCTTTCATCAAATCACTGTAAATGCTGGAGTCCAACTCTTGGTTCACTCTGCAGCTGAAAGCCCTTTGCTTCTCGATTTACCTTTGATGGAAACATTTCAAATCTTACTATTTCAGCTCAGTGATACCTTTTTTTTTTTTTTTTTTTTTTTTTTTTGTATCTAGATTTTGTATTTAGATGGACTGTCAAATCCATTGGCAAGATATTTCTAAGCAGGATTATCTTACTGTCTAAAAGGAGTACATTTTCATTTACTCTTTGAGAATTAGGATGGCATTCACCCCTGTCCCTTAATCTCCCAGACACCCTCCATGCTCTCTCTCAACTTCATGTTCTCTTACCAAATTCACACAAAACAAAACAAAACAACCCATTGAGTCCAGTTGGTGAGGAGCCATCTACCCCATGTCTAAAGCAAACTTATCTTTTCACTGCAGGCAGCCATTAACTGTCAATAGCTTCTCAGCTGGGTGGAGGAGCTTGTGTGTCTCCCCTCCATCAGTACTGGAGTCCTGATTGGCTTGCTCTTGCAGAGATCTTGTGCGGTCAACCAGAGTGTCTGTCAGCTCATGATTGCAGTGGTCCTGTCGTGTACAGAGGACACTACTTCACCCCAGCCTTCCCTGACACTTGCCCTTCCCATTCCCCTATTTCACAATGTTCCCTGGGCCTTGGAAGGAGAAGATACAGTGCAGATGTCCCAGTATGACTAAGCACTCCACAGACAATGGTTCTCTGCTCTTTGACCAGTTGTGAGTCTCTGCACAGATTGTGCTGTGATAAAGACTGAGCTACTCTAACCTATGAGTACAGATACAAATATTTAGAAGGTAGTTTCGTACTGGGTTGATTTAACAAAATAACAGCAGTAGGCTCACTCCTAAGGCCTGAACTCCC
Source organism: Arvicanthis niloticus (assembly GCF_011762505.2). Classification (NCBI taxonomy): domain Eukaryota; kingdom Metazoa; phylum Chordata; class Mammalia; order Rodentia; family Muridae; genus Arvicanthis; species Arvicanthis niloticus. The sequence goes on from NC_047671.1 coordinate 24,189,082, forward strand.
CAGCCTCAGGTACTTTAGGATATCAGGAATGAGTTTCCTCCAGTGAAGTGTTAACTTCCTGTCTTATCTGCTACCTCGCTTTCTTGGAAAGGACAAAAACAAGAGTGTAAGTAGTTCTTGGGTCCTATACCACATGATGGAGAAACAATGAGGCAAAATATCATTTAAAAGATAAAGCAGGAAGTAGGTGCTTTAAACAAACTGTAAGACTGGATCTAGGGAGAGTTTAAGTAGATGACTTCAATGTACAGTTGAAGCACAGTGGATACAATGCCTTACTTTAACGTATTTATGACGTACAGAACACTACTGCACGCACTGAGGTGATGAAAACATAAGAGAAATACCACAGCCCCCTTTTGGGAGGCGGTTGGTATAGAAACAGCTTCACCAGAAGATTCCAAAGATGTAGCTACACTTGAAATACCCTTCCAGTATGGGTCCCACCGCATGGAATCCTTTTGTTAGGTGAGAGAGATAGAGAAAGACACATCTGCCCACACCTTAGTCAAGAGAAATCCTTCTCCAGGATGTGTTACGTCAGGCATCTGCTTCCCCTGATGTCCCTCAGTGGTGCAAGGACACATGGTCACATTAGGCTCACTTTTTTTTTTTTTTTTTTTTAAATCAAGCATCACCAGCTACCTTTTGGCAAATGATTAACGAACAGGTTTGCATTTTATCAGCAATGTAACTGCCATGATCTCTTCTTGCTGTCTGATGTGTGGATCAGAGGTCAATAGTGGCTTTGAGACTAGTTATTGATTTATATAGTCAAATATTTCCTGATCCTTGCTAGAAGTAGATGCCATCCTTCTTCACAACAGTTGGTATGAGGTAGATGGTATGTAGAGAAAGGAATTCTTGTAAGCTCAATTATATAACAGGATTGCAACTGTATGGTGTATACTTCGGGCATCTGGTTTCACTCAACAGTAAGATTAATTGCCTCTCGAAGAATATGTTGACTTTGCCACCACCTTAGTCAGTATTTACTTTGGAATCAATAATAAGAGTCAAAACTTTCAAGGTGGAACCCAAAGCCTGCAGATTAAAGAGGCTTCAGACAGGGAGGAACTCAAACAATGAAATAAGGAAGTGGAAAAAAAAAATAACATATTACCTTTCGCCAGCAACCATTTTGTATGCAAAACCTGAGTCAGGATTCCTGGTGAAGCCAATGAAGCCAGGCCTGCCTGGCATGATTTTTCTCAGAAGGAAACAGGCTTTGGCTGCCCAATTCAGTGAATTATGTAATGCAGCATTTCTTCCTAGCCAAGGGGAAACCAATGGGAGTAGTGCTGGTTAGTCACGCTTTTATTAATAGCATTCATTAAGCATACTGAATGTGTGGTATGCATACTACTTATCACACAAACTATCCTATTCAATGTGGAGTTAAAAAAAGAAAATCCTGCCAGCAGTTCATTATACCAGCCTGCTCAGTTAGAGTCAGGGCTCATACCTGAGGAAAGTGTGGACTCTACAATGGTAGAATTTGGCATGGCTAAAACTTCCATCTGCCCTGCTCTGTAAGTCTCACTACTGCCCTATTGCCAACCTAAACACACCCCAATTTTGGAAAGATATTTGCTGCTCCTCCCTGTCCAGCCTGATATTTTTACAATGGAAGGCCCTATTTCAACAAGACAGGCAAAATCAGGACCGAGGTGACACTCCTTGGGGATTTAATGAACTCTTTGGCCAGCTGGGAAGACGTTTCCACTGGAGCACAACAGGCAAACGCAGCCAGCAGGTTACTATGAACAGGTTTGCGTCTGTGCAATCCAAGCTTGGGACAGGCTCACCCTGCCCTCAGGCTTAGAAGACCCTGCTTCCTCCCAACTAGTTCTCCATCAAAAGCCGGCGGAACCCTTATTTGATTTTATTCTCAGAACTAGAAAAAACCTAGAAAGAGAAATTCCCAACCCCACAGCCAGAGATATCCTTCTTAAAAACATCACCTGAGAAGGTATGACTTCTGGGTCCAGGCTAGCCTGCCAGGGTCTCCAGGAGGAACATTATGATAGGTGGATTGTGGCAAACCAGGATATAGGAACCATGTCACACCAGATTACATCTGTGGCTCAGGCATTAGTGGCAGCAATAAAAACAGAAGAAATCTGCTTTAAATGTGGAGAGACAGGACATTGGAGAAATGAATGCCCACATAACTCCCTTCCCATAAAAGATCTTAATGCCCCTAAGACAATCTGTCCCCAATGCCACAAAGCTTTCCACTAGAGAAAAGATTGTACCTTCATCTGACAAGGACGGTAAGCTTCTGGAGCCTTTAAACTTAAGGTGGGGCAACAACTACTCCCACAGAAGCCTTATGGGTGTCCAGCATCTCAGAAGGCTCCCACTCATTTAAGTGCCTTATTGATACTGGAGCAGACAAGACAATTTTGAGACAACCAGAGGTCCCATGAGACTGGTAACTGATCTCTGGGCCTCAACTCCTAGGCATAGGGGGTTCCTCTCATGCATTTATCACTAAACAGGCCTACATGTGGGAGGACCCTGATGGAGCTGGCCTAATGTGCCCCCTGGTAGCTCAAGTAGTCACCAATCTACTAGGGAGAGAGATCTTACAAGCCCTAGAGGTAGTGCTTACCACCCAATCAAAAAAGAGATCATATCAAAATAGATGACAATACCTATAAAGAAAGTCATACCCAAGGAAACCCTAAAATCTCTTCTATAAATTACCCCTATTTCTAAGGCTCACTGCTAGATTTGATACTCCCAACCTTGATTGGCTCTCTAATGAAGCCATTTGGATTCCACAGTGGCCTCTATCAAGGGAGACACTTAAAGCAACTGGTAGAAGGACAACTTCTACTACACCCCCCCCCCCCACACACACACACACAGTTGATGGAACACCCGTGTGTTCAAGATAAAGAAGAGCTCAGGGGGATGGAGAGTAATACAAGATTTGATGGCAATTTACAAAACCATGCAAGTTTGGGGCTCTTCTCAAAGGGGGCTGCCCTGCGCCTCAGCCATCCCTGCCAATGCCCTCCTATTAGCAATAAACATAAAAATCTGCTTTTTTTTTTTTTTTTAATATCTCTCTCTGAGACCGAGAATGCTTTGAGTTCTCAGTATCCCCCATTAGCAACTCTGGTCCAGCCTCATGACATGAATGAACTGTTCTCCCTCTAGGAATGGTTAACAGTCCAATCATTTGTCAGGAGGCTGTGGCTACTGCATTAAAACCTTATTTAGACAAAGGATGCACTATATATCATTATATGGATGACATCTTAATATGGGAAGATTCTTCCGCCTCCCCTTCTCAACTTCCTCAGCTAATACCTTCCCTATCTGCCCTAGGATTTAAAATATCCCCACATTGGGCTCCGGATGTGGTTTCCAAGTTTCACCTCACTGCTGGGAGGAAAAATGCAGGGATGCTAAGCTATATTCCTTTCTCCCCGTTGGGGTGTCAAGCCTGTAGTACACTAACAGGACACTCAGGGGAAATGAAATGCAGCCTAAGATAGGGATCCTAACCTTGTGTTTCTCTGGGCATGGGTTGGGATGGAGGCTGTGGTTCTCAAGCGCCTGGGCACCCAGACAGCACAGGGAACTGAGAAGAGTTGAGAGTGGGAGGCCTTTGGGACTGAGATGATCCCTGGGGCAGGGGTTGGGGGATCCGATTTAGCTCAGAGTGAGTACAGGGAGTGTGGCAAGGTCTTCTGTGGGAGACTTAGGAGTGGTGGTGGAAAAGGATGCACATGGCTTATTCAGGATGGACCAGAGACTAAATACATTTTCAGGAAGGAAAGCCCAGAAATGGAAACTTATTGGCTAAACCTTCATGGCCCATGCATCACTAGTATGGAGAACTCTGGGTTTCTATGCTACATGACCAGTTGTCATGGTCCTTTTAGTTTAAGACCAGCCTGGTCTACAGAGTGAGTTCCAAAAGGCATGGGACTACATAGGGAAACCCTGTCTCAAACAAACAAACAAACAAACAAACAAACAAACAAAATAAAAGATGGAAAGCAATTGAGAAAGTCCCATGACCTTCCCAAACATGTGATTTACTGAAAAAACAGAAGGTGGGGCCTGGGATACAGGTCAGAATGTAAAATGTCTGCCACTCGAGCATGAGAACCTGAGTTCCAATCTCCAGCACTCACATGTGCACACATACCTGCAGACACACATGAACACTTTTACACACACACACACACATACACACACACACACACACACACACAGAGAGAGAGAGAGAGAGAGAGAGAGAGAGAGAGAGAGAGAGAGAAACTTTTTCCCATTTGTGCAACCAGGAAAAAAATTTTTTTAAACAAAAAGTGGCAACAAACATAAGCCATTTTTGTTTCTGTCAGCTTGCTTGTTGTGGAGGTCAGAAGAGTCATAGGTTAGCAGACGATAGACAGGGTGCATAGTAGTCATCAAGTAGCATCCTGTAAGTCTGTGCCATTACCTGTAGAATGGTGGCATCTGTGCCCTACCATCCATATGCTGGAAATGCAGTTACAAAGTCTTGAACCTAGTTTTCCTTTCTCATTGATCCCCTGATCCCACCTGCGGTGAAGGGAATGGGTCCCTAACCAATCCTCCAGTCTTCATCCATAGAACAATGAGAACTCCCGTAGAACATCTCCTTCATGCCAGCCTTCCCTCCTGGTTCTCTGAATAATATATGAATGAGAGATGTCTTTACAAGATACATTAGAAGCAGTCCCACAGGCTGAGGTCAGAGGTGCTCAGGTCTTTCAGAAGCTATGATGCTGATCTCCAGCTGATGGCACAGAAGTTGTTGGTTGGAGGGGCTTAGGAGGTATAGTGAGCCCCTGAATTCTTTTATGTTCATGGAGATTTTCTCTGTGTGCGTGTCTGCATACCACATGTGTGCTTGTTGACTTCAGAGGCCAGAAGAAGGCATTGGATCCTCTGGAACTGGAGTTACTGATAGTTGTGAGCCACCATATTGGTACCGAGAATTTGAATCCTGGTCCTCTGGAAGAACAGCCAGTGTTCTTAGCCTCTGAGGCATCTCTCTGGAGAACTTGAATTCTCTTCTTCTTTCTCCTCCTCATTCTTCAAGATAAGATTATATTGTGTAGCCCAGGCTGGCTTTGAGCTCACTTAGGTAGCTCAGGCTTGTCTCAAATTCAAGCTCCGGGACCCAGCTTACCATGAAGGCAAGATAAATCAGAAAAGGGCACTGTTAGCAAGAGCAAAATGGTGCCTTGAAACCCTGGACCAAAGAAATGAACAGATTTGGAATCCTCTTCAGGTATCATGTTAATCCCTAATGCTAAGTTTTAGTTTCACTTGGGAATTGGATTTAATCAGAAGTATTTCCACAGGGAACAGAGCTTGGGAAATTGGAAATTAATAAATAAATGCTTAATTTGGTTTCAAAAGAAAAAAAAAATCCCATCTCGAAGGGGATCTATGGCCAACTGGGAACTGTGAACAGATATAAATAGTGTCATAAATGATAAAACAGGGAGGGTTCTCATTAGTGTGGCCTGCCCTCCGATTTCTGTTCTTTAAGGTAAGCTTGGCAGGTAAAGAAGGGAGAAAAGAATTCACTGTATGAGTGTGGGAAACCACTGCCCTCAGACTGGCTGCCGGCTTTGGGATGCTGCAGAGCCTCCCCTCCACTGTGTAGTGTAGACACATTTAAGAATGCAGAGTCTGAGCCCCTTCATGTACATGTTCTCTCACAAGGGCCTGGGACTGGGCCAGGCATCTGCGTGGTGGTCCTTAGATACTCTTTAAGCTTGAGAACCAAGCCCTGAGCAAGTTGCAGTGATTTCCACTTGCACCTGAGTAAATTTTAGTTTCTTTCCTTATCACAGATGGTTTGCTTCTAAGCCAAGGGAGGAGGAGAACCCGTGATTAAACACAGGAGGGTATTTCATAATGGTTCTGGGGAAGATTGAATTAGAGTTAAAAATGGCACAAATGAGAAGAAAGGATGCTGTGGTGAGAAGGTTTGCATCTGAGCCCTCTGCACAGGGTAAGCCTGGGTTTTATAACATTTTAGAAGAGTACATAGAACCAAAACATCTCCTGTAAGGTGTTTCCATATAACAAGGAGATAGAACTGTCCTTTAACCATTCCTTTCTCTCTAGTTCCATTCCACTGGGGGTGAGGTGGGGAGAGGAAGGTAATGGGAGACATTTTTCAAGACCAGACCTTCTGGTGACCTACGCATGTGTCTGTGAGAACAGCCAAATGCCTCTGTATGTTTATCTTTCCTTTGCCTTTCAGTCATGTGGAGATAGATTCCAAAGAGAAAGAAATGTTCTTGGACAGACGGCTGCCTTCATAAAATCGTATGTACTGCTACTGTTGCTTTTCCCCTTCCTTCTTCTCCTTCAAGACAATGTCATGCTGCATAGCCCAGGCTGGCTTACACTCAACCTAGATAATTCAGGCTTGTCTCCAAGTTAAGACCATCCTGCTTCAGCCTCCTGGATGCTGGGATTATTAGCAGGTGCCTCCATGGCCAGCTCATCCTGTTTCTTGATGCCGAGGGCAATTGAGATGGTAAAGGTGACAAACAAGCACTGTTGCCACCCACCCTTTTCTAAGATTGACAGCAGTTTGTACACTGAGTTCAAGTCGGAACTGAAGAATTCCTGTCTTCAGTCCAAATGATCTGAGTCTCTCCCCCGGGACTAGCAGTACTCAAAGAATACAGAAGATAAAACAAACAACCCAATATTTCTATTTTCTTAAAGTTTAGACTCTTGTCTGGGAGCTGAAACTCACAGCTAAAGCAGAAAGCAACAGTGGGCCTTCGGTCTATGTTGTTAAAGTGAGTACCATTTGTTTAACAAACTCCTATGGAGCACCAGCACACTTCCTTCTCGAGAACCAAGTCAGCTCAGATGACAAGACTTAATTTTGAAAATGTTTTCTCCCAAACTGCATAAGGAGTTTCCCTCTGACTTGGTCAACTTAGATCACATCTCAGTAAGCAAATCCATCACTGGGGAAAAGGAAATAAATGCATTCTGCGTGTGAGCATGCTGTGAATTGTGACCAGAACTCAAACAGAAGCACAGTCCCATTCCAAAGTGTTTTCTCTTCTAATATGATGTATATGCATTTTTCTAAGACATGGGATCTCTATTCTGTGTCTATGAGTATGGGCAGGAGCTAAGAATGACAGCTGGTAGACACCTACCCTGAAGTTGGGCCTTGTAGCACTAGGGAATTGCATAAGCTGAACAACCTCAGGGCAAGGTGTCCCAGTTCAGACTCCAGATGAGTGCACAGCCTAATTACCATTTTAACCATCTTCCTGGGAGACCCTAGGCCAATGATCCAGTCAATGAACAGGCACGTCTTAAGTCTAACCCAAAGACACAGTGACCATGACATACCCAGTCACTGTCGAGTCTCTATGCTAGAAAGGTCACACAGCAATAAGGGGACACCGTTCAGGAAAGCAGAGCTTTCAGTTCAGCTCCTAGGTATTTGAACTCACACACCCACTTCAGACAGGTTAAGAAGCTGTCTTAAATACCCCCAACAAAAGCAACTTAAAGGAGAAAGGGCTTATTTCAGCTCACAGTTTGCAGTTACAGTTAATCACAATAGACTAGAAAGTTACAGTGGCCAGAGCTCGAGGCAGCTGGTTAGCATCACATTCATAATCAAGACAGAGATGAACAAGTGTGCTCTGCTCAGTTTTCTTTTGTCCTTTTACAGTCCAGCCCAGGGAATGGTATCACTCACAGTGAGGGAATCTTTCTAGCCTTGTTAACCCAATTAAGATAATCCCCTACAGGCATGCCTAGACACCCAGGTGATTCTGCATCTCCTCAAACAGAGTTGAGATTAGCCATCACAGGAACCTTTTGAGGGTTCTAATCTCAGCCTGCAGAGTCCCAAGATGATGTCCAACAGACTGCAGACAAGCTATGCCTGCCAAGCCATGTCCAAACTAGAGATTTTACTAAAAAAATTAAGTTATTCCTTGAAACAACTGCATGTTGGGGTAATTCTTATAGCCATAGTAATTAGATCAGGTATTGGCAACATCCCCCATATTTTGACTTGCCTTTCTGAGGTGTTTTCTTGACATTTAATAACTTTTAATGGTACCGATAACTCTGGCACTGATCTCTCTAAGTTGTTTTTATTTGCATTTTTAATTTGTTCAAAATTGACATTATATTGTCAAGTATAGTGGCATATACCTTTAATCTCAAACCTTGCAAGACACAGGGAGGTAGATCTCTGTGGGACAGCCTAGTCTACATATCAAGTTTCAGAAGAGGTAGAGCTACATAATAGAGAGAACCTGCTTTGAACATAAAACCAATATCTATCTATCTATCTATCTATCTATCTATCTATCTATCTCATATGACAAAAATATATTGTATATATAATTATATTATTTTCCTTCTTCTCTTTCATCCCTCTAGTGCCTTCCAATATACTCTTCTCCTTACTCTCTTTTAAATTCATGGCCCACATTTCTTTAATTGTTGTTTAATCTACCTGTATATCAATCTATCCTATCTATCTATCCATCTATCCATCCATCTACCCACCCACCCACGCATCTATCTATCTATCTATCTATCTATCTATCTATCTATCTATCTATCCATGTATTTTTAAATATATAAATACAACCTGATTAATCTATATAATGTTACTTGTATGTATGTGATCTCAGAACATATATTGGATAGCATTGGATAACCAGTTTGAGGCCCCTTCCCTGGGGAAGACTGTTTCTTCCACTCTCAGCATTCCTTAGTTCCCCTTCCAGGTCAGCATGTCTATTGGTATCATCCTTGTCCAGGTCTTGTTTAGGCAGCCATATTGATGAAACATCATAGATGTGGCTTCTCTGATGTTTCTAGGAGACACAGCTTCACAGTAAACTTCCTTTTCCTCTGGCGCTTACAAACTTTCTGCCTTTTCCTTCTATGATAATTCCTGAGCCTCAGGTGCAGGACTTGAGGTGTAGATGTGTCAGCCATGGTAAGCTGTTCTTTCCACATTTTGAATAGTTGTGGTTTTCTGTAATGGTCTCCATGGGTTGCAAAGAGTTGTCTTGATGAGGAGTAAGAACTACACCTCTCTGTGGGTATAAGAATAAGTAATTAGAATGCAATTAGGGGTTATGCTGGTTTAGTAAAGAGGCTGTAAATTCTCCTCCAACACCCATGACTTCACCAGCCCCAGAAATTTGGCTGGGTTTCCAGGAGCAGCAATGAGGAATATTTTCCCTCTTATTGAACAGGCCTTAAGTCCAATTAAAGAGCTGTTGGTTACTGCCAAGGTATCTGTGCCACCACTGTATCCTTAGGATTATCATGCCACCATGCTTGCTGTTGTGGTCATAGACATTGTAGCTGGGTAGAACTATTGGTTTGCCTTCCTACCTTGGAAGTTTACATGACATCTTCTCTCAGCTCTTGCGTCTGACTTTGGAATGTGGGGTGCCTATTTTCTAGTCTTCTCTGCATCTCCCATTTTGTATTCTAATTTACCATAACTAACACAAGCATCCCAGGAGCACGGGTATAATTTAGACTATCATATGCTTATATATTTTTACGTTTACTTGTTCTATCAAATCATGGCTTCTTCCATGTTGCATGCTAGAGTATTAATATTTTAATAAATCCTAGCACGGGTTACTACCCACCATAGACCATTTATGTTCCTGGATGAAAGACACACACACACACACAGCCTTTTTATTTTAATATGCTCTATGCAGCATAATAGTTGGGCAACTGCCTAACCTCCATGCTGTTAGAATCTGCTTCCCACTAATAACCCCCGAGTTACTACTTACTAATTTCTATGTTCTATCTTGGCTGCTCTTAACTCCAATTACTCAGCCCTCTGGGACACATTTTCATGGTCCAGAGCCCAGGGCTCTCTCCTTGCTTCTCTATCTCATGGCAGCTCTTGTCTCTGTCCTGCATGCTCTGCTCCTGATGTCTCTCAGCCATGGCGTCTCTCCCCGCCTCCTGCTTCCATGTGGTCCCAAACCCAGGAACCCTAAATCTGCCTCTCTTTCTTCTCCCCAGCTATTGGCTTCTAGCATCTTTATTTACCAATCAGAATTAACTAGGGCCGGTTCCCAGAAGCTGTGTGCAGACTCTTTCCTGCAAAGAATTTTGGGGGACCCCAATAGCATTAGAATACACGCAGCTACAATGTGCCTCTATAATCTGGGTCTCACTCAGGAAATCAGTTTCCTGAATAGTTCCATCATTTTGCTATAGGAACACATTTGCCTTTAAAGAATACATCGTCCAATAACTGAAGGACTAGATTAAGAATTCTAGCTTTAGAAGATAGCACCTCCTTGTAAGGTTTTATAGAAAAGAACTGTGAACTTGATTTTAAAGAGGGATTTGTTGTGTTTGAGTGAATGAAAACAGAAAGGAAGGCGTTTTAACCATAAGAACAGTGTAGTAAAGTTACGGGATATGCAGAGAGAGAACCTGGCATTTGAAGGATGGAGATGTTCTGGGAAAAGGTATTTTTTTTTTTCCCCATGGTGAAGTAGCAGCAATGACCTGCTACATCTCTGACGTTACATAACCACTTACTGGGTTCCAAAAATTCTTTCTTAATCTGTTTTGCTCCAGTTCTTCAATCTAGATCATGTTTGAGTATCCAGATTTTACACGAGTTGAAACAAGAGGAATTACATAGATTATTTTCTCAGTTAGGGTTTTATTGCCGTGAAGACACACCACGACCGTGGCAACTCTTATAAAGGAAAACATTTGGCTCTGGCTTACAGTTCAGAGGGTTAGTTTATTATCATCATGATGGCATACAGGCAGACATGGTGCTGTAGTCTACAAATTGTAAAACCAAGAGTCCTGTATCTTGGTCCTCAGGCAGCAGGAGACTGAATGCCACAGTAGGCCTGGCTTGAGCTTCTGAGACCTTAAAGCCTGTCTTCACACCTACTCCACACCTAGGCTACACCTATTCCCCCAAGGCCACACCTCCTAAAGTGACACTCCCTATTGGCCAAGCATTAAAACACATGAGTCTATGGGGCCATTCCTATTTAAACCAACACAGGTAGATTGTCATCAAGGTACCCCATTTGGTCTGTAGTAGGTTTACTGCAGTGAAATTCCAATTCATCACTAGGTAGATTAATTTGACATATGAAATAAGGTCTACAAATTGTAAAGCCACAGGTTTAAATTTCTTAAGCTTTGAGAAGCCCTGGGAATGAAGTTGAACACTATGACTCAGGGGTGTTTACACTTCCTGGGATTTGAGGTTTCATGCAATCCTAGGTATTGTGATGGTAATGATTCTGACCGTGCCAGAACTGGTTGAGGAATACTGAGACCAGCAAGTGTGTATATTAACTGGGGAGAGCTGAGTTGCCTGGTTGCTATGGCAACAAATACTGTGCGACTTCTTTTGGAGGTTTTCCATCACACGAAACAACGTGATTCTAGAAGTGTTTAGTTTAGCAACAAAGTCAGGCTTTTAATATGGGCATAGCTTTAGCCTCAAAGACTTCATCCTATATTTAGCTTAGGGACAGATGAGGAACTGTGGAAGGCTCTGTGTCTGGTTCCTGAGTCAGAGAAATGGGCACTTTACAGGGGAGGCCCCCCTCATCAGGCAGGATGTTCTGTGATAATTATGTACAAGCAGTCCCAAAGCTTATCAGTTTAAAGCTACAGAGAGTATTTGTGGCTCAGGGTGTGCTTACGTCACAGGTCATTCAAAGGACTGTGTTCTCATTTAGCCTCCAATGAGGGCACTGCTAGGTGGGAGCAATCCAATTCTATGTTGCTAAGAGTCTCAAGAGCACCAAAGAAGAAAGAAGAAAACACAGTGGCATGCACTGGCCTTTAGAATTTGCCTAGAAGTGACACATGCCATTGCCAGTGACAATAACTGGGGAAAGCAAGACATATAACAATACCATCTTAAAGATTTGCAAAACTGGGCGTGGACATTAATGACTTAGCAGTTGTGGTCTTCTAGAGTATGTTTGCTCATCCATAGAACCACAGATATCATGGCTGTACATTTCTCTTCATGGAGAACCATCCTAGTTATTGTAGAATATTTAGCAGCATCTTTGACTAGATCTACTCACTGTATATCTGTAGCTTGCTTCCAAAATGTGTTCCCAAGCTATGTCAACCAAAAACATTTTCAGATGTCCCCAAAGGTCCCCTGGAGGAGGCAGGACAGATAGCAGCCAAGTGAAGACCACTGGCACAGATTTACAGTAGAGTCTGTCCCTTTCTAGGTGCCTGTCTTTGACTGCTGAGGATTCTACCATCAACCGTAGATCCCTGAGTAGTTAAATGATCTTTCTGGGTCTATTGCTTCATAGATCAAAATGTGGGGCATGATAGTCCTCTCATGGCACTGTTATAAGAGATTGGTTGAGGCAATACAGTAATATGTAACATACTTTGCAAAGTACCCGACACATAATAAATATGTAAAGATAAACTTTCGACAAACCATACCACTCTTGGAATGGCCAGTGATTTAGTTTTAGCTCTTGTTGCAGGTGTGCTTTATGTCACATTGAACATGCTATTTAAACACACAAATCACTGATACTTTACTAATTAAACACACACTATTTCTTTAGCACCATAGGAGTTACCTTGGCTAAGAATGCCCTGGTTCCATCCCATGGGGTTAGAAATAAAAGGAGACTAGGTGACTCATGAGGGTGACTCAATAGGCCTATATTTAATGTATTTTTTTCGTTTGTGTACGGAAAAAAACAGGTTTAGAAAGCAAGGATTCAAAGTTGACTCCTCTTCATTTTGATGCTTGCTGAGAACAAAGGACTCATGAGATTTGGATCAAATGTGTCTGTTTGTCCTAAGCCCAGAACACGTCAATCACAGGCACCAAAAGGCAAAAGGTAAGGATTGCTCCGGAGGTTGGGGGTCTGGGCTGTGACAGGTCCTTTAGAATTCAGTGTGGTTATGCCTGCAGTGTCAATGCAATTCTGCACATTTTTACACCTATGCATTTGGTGTCATGTTAGTGACAAAAGCAGGCTAACCCATATTAAGTGTCCAATGGGTGATTGTACCACTAAGGGCCAGGTACATTGGAATCAGCCACTTTTGAGGGGAGAAAGAGGAAAGGAAGCTACTTTATCATCTGCTGTTATAAAAGGTTCAAGGAACAACTACACTCGTTTTTTTCTTGCTTCGAAAAAAATGACAGTAAAAGAAGTTTTAAAGATATAAACCCATAGGAACAGAGACCAAGGGGAAACAGACAATAGCAAGGATACTTCATGAATTATAGAAATAGTTAGGAAGGAGTTAGCAGAGCCATCAAAGCTGAAATCGAAGCGGAACCGAGAAAAATAGAGACCTTGCTTGATTTATTACACAGGACCGAGGTCCCAAAGGTGCCAAGGTAATGACCCCAGGTGGCTTGAAATTTGAGGGGTTAAAAAGACACTGTTAGCCAGGGGAGTCCTGCTTGGAAGTTTAAAGATAGGTCTATAGATATTCCTTTGTAATTCCTTCCCTTGAGTGGAAGATTCATGGCACTTCCTTGAAGTTAGTCTCTGCATTCAATGGACAAGTACTGAAGCTGGAAGAGGAAGCCTGCTGATCTCCATTGGATGCCAATCCCCTTGTCCCCTTGTTCTGTAAGAAGAAGGGGTAGCAGCCAGGCTACCAAGTAAAAAGGGATACCTTACAACACAGGTAAGCTCAAGTTTCCTCATTAAATGATTCAGCCAGGCTATTTCACGGTGAGGTGAATTGCCGACAGTCCAGGCATCTGGCCAAAGCTTTTGAAGAACATTTTATTTTCCAGATCTTATTATATATGAGTGACAGCCAAGGATGTGTGGCTGCCAAGGGAAGCCCCAAACAAGACAGAGAACAGAGCAAAGAAACAGGAACACAAGCTATGTAGGCAACAGGAATGGCAGACCTAAAGGAAAATGCAAAACAAACAGACCTCTAGCAAAATATTCTTAGAGACAAAGAAGTCATACCATAAATGAGAGCCAATTGTGGTAAAAAGAGAACAGAGAAACACCCACTAGATATTAAAAATATAAAATAATAAATTATAAATTCAATAGAGCTGAAAAGTTTCACAGAAATGTTAACCAAAAAGAAATAGGCAAAAAGGAGAAAAAATAGGAAAGTTAGAAGTGCAGGGAGCCCCTCACCTAAGTAATAGATGTTCTCAGGGGAGGGAGGAAATAGAAAACAAAGGGAAGAGATCATTGGGTTGAGGTTATTGCTCAATGATAAATGCTTGCCTGGCATGCAGAAAGCCCTGGGTTCATCCATGGCACAGCATATGACCAGGAAGAAAAGCAACTAAGAAATCATTAATGAAATAAGTTAAGAAAACTTCACAGAACTTTTGGATATGAATTTCCTGCTCCAAAGGGTTCATCAACTGCCAAAAACAAGACAATGGATGAACATAAACCCACAGAAAAGTCACTCAGTCAGTGAATAGGAAAGTGCTTTGGGTTAAAACAGCAGTTCTTATCCTGTGGGTTGTGACCCCTTTGGGGTGTGGGTGGGTGTGGGGAGCCTGAGGTGGATGGCAGTGAAGAACCTTTTTACAGGAGTTGAATATCAGATGTCCTACATATTAGATACTTACAATATGATTGATAACAGTAGCAAATTTATGGTTATGAAGTAAAAACAAAATAATTTTATGGATGAGGTCAACACAGCATAAGGAACTATATTAAAAGGTCACAGCATGCGGAAGGTTGAGAACTCACCGGGTTCAAAGGACAAATGCTGATCACCGTGACAAGGTTGGGAACTCCAGTGTCACCATGGTCCTTGAATGCAGCACTAGACATCAAAGTGATGTACACCAGCAATAGATTATTTTAAGGTAAATTTATTTTTAACCTCAGAATTATGTTCTTAGCTAAATCATCAATTGAGTATGAGAACAAATAAAGGTACTTTTGAAGTATAAGGGATGAAAGCCATTACAGTCCTGGAACCATTTTTCTGGAAATAATTAGTGTCATTTTGTATAATATGGAAGCCGCTTGCCATAAGTGTCTATTTAAATTTACATTTACTATAACTGGCTTATCTGTTGTTACTTTTTTGTTGTTATTGTTGTTGTTTGTTTTAAGAGACAGGGGCTTGCTATCTAGGTAGTGCTGCTTTGTGTAGAATTCACCATCTAGAGTAGATGGGACTTTGAACTTGTAAGTTCTGGGATTATAAAAATGTACCACTATATCTAGCACAATTATATGAACATTTAAAATTCAATCCTTAGTCACACAACCCACATTTAGACACCCAAAGCCACAGGTTGCTCACAAGAATCACATTGTGTTATGTAAATTAAAAAAACAATGCTATCATAATCGAAGAATGTCTATTGTATACCATGGTGTTATTTTCCATCAAACTAAGAGAAGATATAATTGTCACTGGTTACCAGGCAATGACACAATAACGTACTACATATTTGCATCATGGTGCCTCTCATGTTTTAAAATGTAAGACTTTGTGAATTCCAAAGTATGCTTACTCTAAGAGTTTCAGACAAAGGATTATGGACTGGACACGGGTTAATAGAAATGAGCTTCAAAAACTAAGAGCAACACAGTGATGCCAATATTGGAGTATTGCCAAGGTGTCATGTAACCTCTAGCCAAATGATAGATCTCCACCCATTAATTCTTAAAATTTTAGCAGACTTCTTCCCTCTTTCTAGAACTTAACAGATTGATCATAAGTTTTATTGGGAAGATTGGATTTCTTTCTTTTTTTGTTTTGTTTTGTTTGTTTGTGTGTTTGTTTGTTTGTTTGAGACAGGGTTTCTCTGTGTAGCCCTGGCTGTCCTGGAACTCACTCTGTAGACCAGGCTGGCCTCGAACTCAGAAATCCTCCTGCCTCTGCTTCCCAAGTGCTGGGATTAAAGGCATGTGTCACCACTGCCCGGCTGGGTTTCTTTTTTTAAAGGATCAATTTAGAAGAACTAATCACAGGCATTTGCCCCCTCAGCTAAGGGTGACCTGCTGAAACAGCACAGCAGTAAAGGGAGTGACAGGAGGCACAGGTAGCTGGAGAAATGGAATACAGCAACAATCTCAGAGTCAGGCTCACTGTGGACGGGTGATCAAGGCAATGGGAAACTTAAAACTTAATGTTGCAGAAGCATTCAACTAACTGTTCCCCCTAACCATGTCTAGAGTTTCGGTTGCTTTGATTAAAGCACCATGACCAAAAGCAACTTGGGAAGGATTTATTTCAGCTCACAGGTCCATATCACGGTTCATCATCAAATAAAGCTGGTGTGGGAACTCGAAGCAGAACTCACAAAGGAACACTGCTTACTGACATGTTCCTTAGGGACTGTAGCCTGCTCTCTTATACTGTTCAGGACCACCTGGCCAGGAATGGCACTGCTCGTAGTGGGTGGTGCCTTTCCGCATCAACCTTAATCAAGAAAAACGCCCTATAGATTTGCCTACTGACCAATCTTATGGAAGCATTTTTCTCAATTAAGATTCATTCCCTCTTCCCAGATACATCTAGGTTTGTATTAGGTTGACAAAAAGCCCTCAAACCCTTTCCTTCCTGGTTTCATTTGCTTTATTCGAACTCATTAAGTCCACTTGGTATTGCCCAGTATGTACATGAGAGTCGGGTCATCTTCTAGAATGTGGCTAGTCCCTCAGCGTCTCCAACCCTGAAGGAAACTGTCTCTTCCAGAAGCTATCAGTTGCCTATAGCTTCTCAACTAGAGATAGGACTTCAGTGTCTATGCTGTGACCATGGATGGCTTGCCGTTGTGCAGGTCTTGTGCATGCAGTCTTAGATATAGTGAGTTCAGGGGTCCAACAGCTTGGAAAACACTACTTTGCAGGAGTCATCTAATATATCTGGCTCTGAAATGATTTCTTGAGGGAGGGGTGTGATATGGATGTCTAGTTTAGGCATGATTACCTCATATCTTGTTCTTTGACATTGACCAGTTTGGGTCTTTGTATTGTCATCTACTATAAAAAAAAAAAAAAAAAAAAAAAAAAAAAAAAAAAAAAGGTGATGTGATGAGGGTTGAGAGATGGACTAAGCTGTAGTATGAAGATAAGTACTTAGGGACCACTTTAATTGTATGTCCATTTATCAGAAGTCTAGTAGTAGGTTCTTCTGTAGGGCCAATGACATACCCAGCCATGGTATGTGTTAGCTTAGATAACAGAACTAGGCATGGGTTCGCTCTTGGATAGTTTTTTTCCTGTCAACTTGATACAAGCTAGAGTTATTTGGAAAGAGAACGTTCAATTGAGAAAATTTCTATATCAGATTGCCTGTAGACAAGTCAAGTCTTCGGAGGCATTTTCTGGATTGTTTTTGTGGGTGGTGCCACCCCAGGGAAGGTACTCTTGGTTTGTATAAAGAAGCAGGCTGAACAAGCTAGGACCTAGTCAGCCCTCAGGTTCATCCATGATTTTTGCTTCAGTTTCTGCTTTCAGTTATGCTATAAGTTCCTGCCCTGACTTCCCTTGGTAATGAGGTGTGACTTGAGAGGGTTTGGGTTTTTTGTTTGTTTGGTTTTTTTGTTTTGTTTTGTTTTTGGTTTTTCGAGACAGGGTTTCTCTGTGTAGCCCTGGCTGTCCTGGGACTCACTTTGTAGAGCAGGCTGGCCTCGAACTCAGAAATCCGCCTGCCTCTGCCTCCCAAGTGCTGGGATTAAAGGTGTGCGCCACCACTGCCCGGCTGACTTGAGAGTTTTAATTGGAAATAAATTCTTTCCTGTGCATTGCTTTATATGTGTGTGTGTATGATAAATATATATTTATCATATATATTTATTTCACATATATTTATTTATCATAAATATATTATCATATATATTTATCACATATATTTATTTATCATACATACACACACACACATATATATATGTTTACATACACACACACACACATATATATATATGATAAAACATGGTGTTTTATCACAGCAAGAGAAATCTAAGATGGATTCCATCATATAGAGCAGGTGTTAAATCCAATTGAAAAGTGATTAGTTACTCCACGGTGTTTATGCCACTACTGTTCCAGTCTTGCCAGGCCAGTTATCACTGTCGCTTGCAGCTCACAGCTGAGGAGGATTAACGATGACTCTGAAGGGAGTCCTCCAGGTGTAATATAAGTCAAACACACATATCTAAAGTGTCAAAGCTAGCATCCACACAGGAAAGAGCATGCGAGGTTTGTCTTTCTGGGCCTGGATTCCCTCACTCAAAATGATCCATTTGTAACGCAAGTTTTATAATTTCACTCTTGTTTACAGCTGAATAACATTCCATTGTGTTAATGTACCACTTGTTCGTTATCTGCTCATCAGCTGATGGGCAGCTAGGCTGTTTCCACTTCCTGATTATTGTGAATAGAACAGCAGTGAACATAGATGAGCAAGTGTCTGCGGAGCAGGCTGTAAAATCCTCTGGGTATACACCCAGAGGTTGTGGAGCAGGATCACGTGGTGGACCTATTTCTAGCTTTGGAAGCACCTTCTCACTCATTTCCATAGTGGCTGCATCAGTTTGTATCCCACAGGCAGTGAGTAAGTCTTTCCCTTTCTCCCAATCTATGCCAGGCCAGTATTTGGATTTTGGATTTTTCGCTATTTTGACTAAGGTAAATTAAATTTCAAAGTGGTTTTAATTTAAAGTTTCTTGGTGGCTAAGTATATTTAGAAATATATATTTTTCAGTCATCTGTATTTCTTCTGTTAAGAATTTTGTTTGGTTTCATGCCTCATTTTTAATGAATATATATATATATATATATATATATATTCTTTGTATGTTCTAGACATTAGTCTTCTATCAAATATATAGCTGGTAACTTATTTTTTCATTCTGTAGGCTGTCTCCTCTCTCAAATGATAATATCCTTTGCTGTACAGAAATGTTTTAGTTTCATGAGGTTTCCTTTGTCAAATGTTGTTCTTAATTCTTGCACTACTAGAGTCCTATTCAGAAATTCTTTTCCTGTTCCTATAAGTTGACGCCTATCAGGAAAGCAGCTTTAACTTATAAGTGGGGTTTATGTCATTGGATATATGTATGAAAAACAATAAAATTGAGACCCTAAGCATATAACTTTCCTCAAAAAAAAAACAGCTCTAAAGATTTAACCTCTAGATGAAAAAAAAACTTTAAAAATTAGAATTTTAAAAAAGATTATACCAAGAAAGGCTTTCTTTAGCTCCACAACAACATACAGATAGGAAAAACATGGCTTAAAGGCCAGCTACATGAAAGAGGTAAAACTTCTGTGCTTCAGCGTGGTGCTGCATGCCTGTGATCCCAGCACTTTGGATGGCTGATATGGGAGGATATTGACTTTGAGACTCTCCTGGACCATATGGTGAGGTCTTAATTCAGAAACAAACAAACAAAAAAACAAAACACAAAACAAGTAAAAACCCTTTATGAAACAAAGAAACATAGTTAGAAGAAAAGCCTCAAATCGGGCAAAATAACTGAAATGAATATGCTAATACAGAATTGATATTCACAATATATAAAGAGCTCAAACAAAACAACAAAAGGAAGAAAGCCCAATAAGAAAAATGGCCAAATGACAAGAACACAGAGAAACCCTATCTCGAAACAAAACAAAACAAAACAAAAACAAACCAAACAAACAAACCAAAAAGAAATGTCTGTGAAGAACTACCATCCAACTTTTGTTTCCTTTGAGACAGGGCCTCATTGTGTCACACAGATCAGCCTCCGACTCAGCATCCCCTTGTCCAACCTTCCAGTGTTGGGATTATAGGCCTGTATTACCACACCCAGCTTGGCATACTATTTTTAACAGACTGACGAAGATTCAACTGCTTGCCAATATCAAGTGCTGGTGACTCAGGAGAGTTCTAGTGATTATCATATATTGGGATCGCAAATGACAGGATCACATTGGAAGGAAATTTGACAACACCTTTAATGTCGAACACGAACACCTCCTATGACTGTGGGTGTCTGCTTCCAGGTATCTATGTGACACAAACCAGACCTCAATAGCACAAAGAGAAATGTACCATGGGGCGGGGGTGAGATGGCACAGTGAGTGAAGGTACCTGGTGCTAAGTCTGATGTGCCGAATTCTATTCTGGGGACTCAGCAAAACTAAGCAGAAGTCACAGAAGTCCCCATGTACCTCCCAGGCACACAGGTCTGCACGGCCTCCACTGTGATCAGTATCTCACACTTTAATGGCTCATTTATTATATCTGATGACACCCACAACTCTTGTCAACCCATCAGATCCATAGCTTGCATTGGGGCTTGTTTGGGAGATGTGTGTGTGTGTGTGTGGGGGGGGCATCTTATTGGTTTTGACAAATGTGCCATGGTTTGCATCCACCATTACAGCACCACACAGAATAATTTAACGACTCTGAACACCTTCAGTTGTGTTTCTCATATCACACACACACACACACACACACACACACACAAAAGTGATCTGATCTTCCAGATAAGATGATAGGTTGTTGGTTCTCAACCTGTGGAAGGGTTGCATATCAAATATCCTGCATAACAGATATTTCTATTTCAGTTGATAACAATAGCAAAATTACAGTTATAAAGTAGAAAGAAAATAATTTGATGATTGGGGATCACCACATGAGGAACTGCATTAAAGGACTGCAGCATTAGGAAGGTTGAGAACCACTGGGTAAGAAGCTATTTCCCTGTAGCTGGATAAAAGAGAAGAGTTGGGATTTAAAACACGAAAACCAAAGAACTACCCTATTTCTCCCAGAGAACAGACTGAAGAACAAGGGAATAAGCCAAAGTGTGATTTGCTTTCCTCCTCATAAAGGAGCAGTCAAGACTGGTCCCACTGGGGTTCTGCTGTCTGGGAAGGGCTAGGGTCAGTGGGAAGTGCCCTCCTATCAGGGATGTAGGAGCCCCTGAGCGCTAAGGTTGTCCAGGCTGCAAGGACGCAACTGGAGGATGGGCACTGCGTGTCCAGAGAGATGGCTGGAGCACAGCAGGCTGAGAGGGAAGCAGCAATATTTCCTGAGTTCCTAAAGCTGAGATTCTCTGCTACCGGAAAAGGCAATGTGACAGGCACTGGGTGAATTACAATGGGAGCATTGTAGACTTGGTCTCCTGACTGGCACCACCAGGAAAGGACCTCCTAGTGACAAGAGCAAGTGCAGATGGAAGAGATTCCAACCCCCCATCTCACCTCCCATAAGCCTGGATCACAGAGTGCCCCATAGGTGGAAAGTTTCTTCCTATATATTCCCCAGTAACAAGTGATTGAGGAGACACATCTGGGATTTCTATGTCCTCTTTGATGATTGTCCCTCAGTAAATAAAAGCTTTTTTTCTTTTTCTTTTTTTTTGCAAAAAAATATAATTAATAATAATTTGATGCCATAATATTGCCTTGTGTGATTCCCAACCAAAAGCCTGATCTCAGGATCACTGACGTAATGATTAAGCCTTACTATGAGTTTGATGTCATTGAGTCATCCAAGAGGCAGATCTCTGGCTGTGCATGAAAGAGACACTTTGGATGTCAGTGGGGCCACTTTTTGGCCTGGTGTCCTGCCCTGAACACAAAGGAGGAAGTAGAGAGGTTGCAAGATTCTCCATGGGTAAAGGAGCTTGCTGCTGAGTTTGATTCCCAAGATCTACATGGTGGAAGGAGAGAACCAACTCCCACAAGTTGTCCTCTGACCTCCACATACCGTGGACCACAGCCCCTGCCCCTATTTTAAGTTAATGTAAAAGAAAACTTGAATAAAAGGAAAAGTGCAAAGGCCACCAGCATCGTTTCCCTCTGCTTCCTGATGTGGATGCAAAGCAGATGCTTTATACTCTAGAACTCTGCCCTCCCCATCAGGGAGGACTGTGTCCCGTCAAACTGCGAGCCACAGCAATCTCCTCCCAGAAATCAAGGCTTAACAGGTGTTTTTGTCACAGCACCAAGAAGAACAACTAATTCAGTTGACACCATTACCTCTATACTTTACATGTGGTCTCATTGACTGCCACATACCGAAGGGCATCTTCAAAGCCAGTCCTCAAGATACTAGCTCAGAGCATGAGTTCTCTCTCTCTGCCATGTGGTAATGGATGTGATGGAACCAGCTGCGTCAAGCTCCTGCTGCTTTGACTTCCCCGATGATGGACTGTGCCTTTGAACTGTGAGCCAGAGCAACCCCTTCTTCCCCACCCCCACTCTCCACTCTGTCAAGTAGCAGAGTACCTGAGACAGTGAGCTTTCAATGTAATCATGTGTTGTGGGGTGGGGCAGAGGCAGATTTGACCACAGAAGCGGAATGTTAGGCTATGCCTGGTAGCACACGCCTGTAATTGTAGCACTGGGGGTGGGGTGGGGTGGGGTGGGGTGGGTGTGGGTGCTGAGGCAAGGGGATCTGGAGTTCTAGGGATGCCTGGGAATTGTGAGACCTTGTCTCACAGGGACAACAGCAATCAAGAGAGTGATAGAGTGATGCAGAATGAGAAAAGCATGACCCTGTCACTGGGGACCCTGAGTGTGGAGGAAGGCCCCGTATCCACGGAATGCCAGGAGAGCTTCAGAATCTGTGAGAAAAGGAAACCTTTGCTCCAGTCCACAGAAGGAATTCAGCACAGCAACACCCCTTCTGTACTTCTGACTTCCAGAAGTGTAAGGCTTCGCCTCTGTGGGCTTTTGTTATAGTGTTATGTGCTAAACCATGCCCCATTCATATTCATTCATTGAAGTTATAATGGACGAATGGTGCCTAAGAATGCAAGCAGATCAGAGCATATGATTTTTCCAGAGGTAATTAAGGTAAAGTGAGGTCCTAACAACATTCTTCCTCGGCCAGGCTCCTCCTCTTGTTCGAGGTAATCTCCTTAGGTAGCATCAGATAGCAGAGGGCAGAGAGAGGAAGTTCACTTTCTCATGCTTCCTCCTATGAGGGAATCAGTTCTCTCACCTGGCCTCCACTCCCATCACTTAATTGCTTCCCAGAGGCCCTGTGGTAAAATCCTGCCACTTAAAGAATAGGTTTCCAATGTGTGAGCTTTGGGAGACATATTTGGTCCACAGTGTATATGCTCACGTAACCCCAGAGCAATAGGGAAAAAGAAATTAAGCCTAAGGTTTTAGGAAGAAAAAGCCAGAGAATGATTAAGCCAAGCATGGTGGTGCCCTGCCTTTAGTTAGGATGCTGAGAAAGGAGGTTCAGATCGACAGCCAGAAGCACCACTGGAAGTCAGGTTGTAGATGGGCTGGATTAGTATCTCTATGAATATCCAGGAATCTAAACCATGACCACTAGAAAGGTCCCCTCCAATCGTGACAACTTGGATAGTGCTACCTTCCTTAGTTTTTGTCCCCAGTTGTAACCTAACACCAACCAGAGGTGACCAGTTATATAACCAGTCCCATAGGATGCCCTCTTCTGGCTAGCCCACTTACAGGCCCTGGTACCATCAGCCATCAGCCAAGCAGGAAGTCCAGCCTCATCTCTCCTCTAGAGACCTCCCATGCCTTTGCCTGGCCTTGAGTCCCTGCCAAAATGCAGCCACAGTGGACTGTGGATTCCTGCTTTATAGCAAACTCAGAGTACAGCAGGGTGGAAGAGATGGCTCAGGGATGAAGAGCAGTTGTTGCTCTGGCTAGAGGACCCAGGTTCAGTTCCCAGCACCCACATGGTATCTCACAACCATCTGTAACCTCAGTTCCAGGGAAGAGACTCAATATGCCCTGTTTTGGTCTCTGCAGGCACTGGGCATGCATATGGTAAACGTAGACAAATACTCATACACATTTTTAAAAACATCTTTTTTTTTTAAAGGGTTTATTTTATTTTTTTAAAAGCATCTTTACCTGTCTCATTTGGTTAGGTCTTCATTTGTCTCACTGTTGATTCATAGAAGCACCCAAAGATGATGATGATGGTGGTGGTGGTGGTGGTGGTGGTGATGATGATATAAAGGAGAGAGATGAAATGAAACAACTTTCTCATTTTTGTGGCAAAAGTCAATAGAAACTATTTAAAGAAACAAGTCAAGAAATAGGAAGCATGAGGGTTGTGTGTTGGGGATACACTTTTCTATAATTTACAAAGAGAAAACTGGTAAACGTCCCCCTCCACGTCACCCAGGAGTGGAACTGAGCTGAGAATGGAAAGCAGGCATTTTCCTTTAACCTGAGAACGCTCTGCAGTTCTCAACCTTGTGCTTTTGTATCAACTCATTTCTTTTATAGTTGGATATATTTCTGAATAGTTACTTTTTGGTCTCTTGGGTTTAAAAAAAAGTTTTTAAAAATGTGGATGGACCTAAGGAAAGAAAGGTATTGGTGCTGACCTGAGAGCAGAGGCCCAGGCCATGGTAAACTCAGGACCAAGGAATGAGCAAGCACTGGGTACTGGGAGTGTTACATAGTGTTCCTCAGGAGGGACATCAAGACAGCCACGTGTGTCTGCTTCGCATCTTTCCTGGTGACATTTGCTTTGGAATCTAGTAGCAGGCAAGAAGGGTCAGCTCCTCAGTGGGTAGGAGGGGTGGGGATGGGGGAAGGATGACTATGCAGAGATCAGATCCAAGAAAACCAACCAACCAACCAACCAACCAACCAACCAACCAACC
The DNA here is from genome assembly GCF_011762505.2 of Arvicanthis niloticus. Taxonomy (NCBI): domain Eukaryota; kingdom Metazoa; phylum Chordata; class Mammalia; order Rodentia; family Muridae; genus Arvicanthis; species Arvicanthis niloticus. The sequence continues at coordinate 24,213,737 of NC_047671.1, forward strand.
AACCAACCAAATCAGGCTTCAACAGAAGCTCACCACATCTCAGCTTCATGCATTCCAGTGGGGGGGGGGGGATGCTACTGTGTTGTCCCTGGAGGTCTGAAATAAAAACCGTCTGTTCTGTTTTATGGTTTTGAAACTTGTGGTTATTTAAATGTCCGATTCTTTTTCCTTTTTATGCCGAGTGTGGGGGTGGGATGCATGACTCTGCCTACAGTGTAAAGTCTCAACTGTTCCTTGCAGCTTTGAGCTAAATAATTGAGCTGGTACCAATGGCTGCTGAGAAGCAGGAGGTCACAAATGGCTGCTGTTTTATTTAATAAGCCATACTGGCTTGCACTTGTCCATTAACACAAAGAAAGAACTGAGTGGAGGCATTGTTAGCTTTGAACACCCACTAAGTGGCTGCCTGACTCCACGCTGCCACAACAGTAGCTATTCAAGTCGAAGCAAGGTCCCTGCTGTCCGTGTGGAACACCCAATCGTTACTACCTCAAGATAGAGACCTTATTTTTAGCAGAGGTATAGAGCTGTCAAGGACTGGTCACTTCCAGTCCATGTGATTTGTAAACTAACCTTTGGAGTTTGGGTGCTGGGCTTCCAGGCCTTCTTGCCCAGTGCAGAGGCAGGGTGTGTCTTTATTCTGTGTCCCTACTCACAGTGATGCACAGAGTATCTTTGGAGGAAACACTCTGATAAACACTCACAAACCTCTTTAAGCTCCATAGCAGGGCTTCATGAGATTCCACCTCCTGGCTCTGGGGTGCCACTTCCGACTTCCTCAGCAATTACAGGATGTCTCTTGTAAGAAGTGTGATAGAGAGAACGCTAGGGCAGGCATTGGGAGACCTCCGTAAAGTTGCAGATTCTTGGTTCTGTTCTACTTTCTCCTGAAGTTCTACCCAGACTTCCCACTCTCTCTCAGTCCCCCGCCCAGTGGTATTTAACTTTCCCAAGTCCATTTTATGGCTTCCTTAACATTGCTGAAGGTTCCTGAGAGGTAGAAAGAACAGAAAATACACACCTGTGCTCCGGGGAGGCTTAGGTGTGACTCCGGTGTGATTTGTAAACATATTTCTCTGCTTAGCAATAACCCTTTCGTTTGGTTATATTCTCTCTGTGTATTCTTAATCTCTGGCAAATTTAAGAATCTTTCTGACAAGTCTAAACTCAACAAGAAAGCCAGGATTCTTTGAAAAGCAAAAAAGCCATGGTTAATAGACTGAGACAAAGGCAGTTGGAATTTTGGAGATTGTTGTAACTCTTTAACTCATCAGTTTTACTACTGTTTATTCATTCTCTCTCTCTCTCTCTCTCTCTCTCTCTCTCTCTCTCTCTCTCTCTCTCCCTCTCTCTCTCTCTGTCTCCTGTGCTAGGGATTGAACTCAGGGTCTCGCACATGTTAAGAAAGTATTTTAGGACTCACTGAGTTCCACTCCCAGCTCAGCTACTATTCTTCTTTTCAATTACAAATATAGAGGAGTTTGCATGGTATAGAGTTGTAAGTATTTCTATAGTACTTTAAAGAAAACAAGATCTGGGCTAGAGAGATGCCTCAGTGGGTAAAGGGAACCGGGGCCAAGCCTGGCAAGAGTTCAATCTCTGGACCTTACATGGTAGCACGGAAAGAACTGACTCTCAAAAGTTGTCCTCTGGCCTCCACACATGTCACAATCCACATGTGTATTCTCTCCTCTGTCTCTGTCTCTCTCTTCTCTCTCTTTCTCTGAATGAACACTCTTCATGATATCACTCCAGATAGGCTGATCCCAGTGCAAAACCACAAGTAACATGACAAAATAAGACAACTTGTCTCTTCTGAGAATTACCAACCCTATACTAATGACCTCTTATATAAAATTCCAGATACAGAGGATGGCAAACACTCAATGAAGACCCTGGGATCCCACTAAGAGGCAAAATCTACATAATAAGGACATGGAGGCAGGACAATAATTGTATGCAAAAGGCACAGAAAATACTTTGAGAAAGATCACAGAAGAAAATTTCCCAAATCTAGTTTTTCTTTCACCACAATTCTGACAGAGAGTTTCTGCTAGATACATTTGACTGGGTTGGCAGTTCTGTCACTTTAGAATTTGAAAGACATCAGTCCAAGCCCTTCTTGTTTTCATGGCTTGGCTTGAAAAATCAGATGTCATTCTGTGTGTCTCTATGACTTGGATCTTCTCTTTTGCAGTTTTCAGTGTACTTCCCCCCTCCCCCGTACATCTAAGATTTTGATTACGGTGTTGGGGAATCTCTTTTCTCATCCTGTCTGTTTCGTGTTGTATGTGCCTCTTCTATCTGGGTGGACTCTCTGTCAGAGTTGTGGTGAAAGAAAAACTGTGCACAATAAAATCAGGTTGACGTCTATAATTTAAATAGATCTTCAACAATAGAAGCAGTAATGACAAATCTCCCAAGTAGCCAGGCATGGTGGTGCATGCCTTTAATCCCAGCACTTGGTAGGCAGAACTAGGCAGATCTCTTGTGAGTTCTGGGCAGCCTGGTCTACATCCTGAGGTCCAGGACAGCCAGGGCTATATAGCGAGACCCTGTCTCAAAACAAACAAACAAACAAACAAACAAACCCTCTTAACAACAACAACAACAACAAAAATTTCCCAAATCCTGGTGGATTCAGCTCAGAATTCTATCAGACCTTCCATGAACACTAATACTACTTAAACTATTACATATGACAGAATTGGAGGAAACACTTCTAAACTCTTTTATGAAGTCAATAATCTCCTGATACAGAAACCTGATAAAAAATACTATAGCAACAACAAAAAAATAGACTACTAGGACAATCTCTTTCTGATGAATATGACATAAAATTTCAGTAAAATATTTGCAAACTGCATAAAAAACATTCAAAATATTGTTCACCATGCTTAAATTGGCTTCATTCCACAGATGTAGGTAGGGCTGGTTCAGTATACAGAAATTAATAAATGTAATTTACTACACAAATGAACTTTAAGACAGAAGTCACATGATCATCTCAATTGCTATAGTAAAAATCTTTGATACATTCTAACATCCCTTCATGATAAAAACTCTCGGGAGACTAGGGATGGAGGAACATATGTTACATAACAAAGTCTATTTATGACAGACTGACAGCCACCATCATGTTTAACGGAAGGAAAACTTAAAGCATGTTTTAAGTTCAGGAATTTAACAGGATGTCTACTTTCACCACTCGTATTCAATGTGGTGCTTGAAGGCTTAGCTAGACCAATAAGAAAAGAGAAGGAAATAAAACTGATACAAGAAACGGAAGAAGTTGAAGTACCCCCATTTTCAGATAACAGGATTCTATATATGAATCTGGAAGTACCACATTTCCATTATCCATTCATCACTTGATGGACATCTAGGCTGTTGCCATGCCCTGGCTATTGTGAACAGAGCATCTGTGAACATGAATGATCATGTGTCTCTGTAGTAAGAAATGGAGTCCTTTGGGTCACATGGTAGACAAAGTTCTAGTTTTCTGAGGAATTGCCACACTAGTACCTATATACAATGGAATGATATTTATCTGTAAGGAAAAAAATAAAACTAGGAAAGTATTCAGTAAAAAGCATTATCCTGATTGATGTAGCAGATTCAGAAAGACAAACATCACATGTTATCACTCATATATGAACCTTATCACTGGGTCTTAGATTTGTGTTTCTAATTTAAAGTACCTATAGAGAACAGGAAACTGGAAAGCATTTACTGCTGTGAAGAGGGGGGAAAGATGTTAAAGGAGGGAGATTGCAGGGCACAGGTGATAAGAAGGGGAGTGGAATGTAATGGGAGGGGGTTTGAGTGAAAAGAGGATGATCGAGAGGCAAGTAGATCAGATGGCAGAACGGGAGGAGGGACAGCTAAGGACACTGAAAAGTCAAATGGAAACCTACTATCTTATAAGCTTCACACACACACACACACACACACACACACACACACACACACACATTTACATTTATGTAAATAAGCTTCATTGGAGTTATCCTACACAGCAAATGATGCTTTTCCCAGAAGCCATATTTTGCCAACTAAAAAGCCCAGGGCCAAGTGTACACTACCTCCCCTGGAAGTGTTGATCAGAAGTGTCCCAAAGACCTCCAAAACAATATAGACAACTGCCATGGCTCTTGGTTCCTCACCAGAACTTGACAGTAAGACCCTATGCTGAAGACACACACGGTCACAGGACACAGAAAACTCAAGTTGATGCTGACCAGGAAGCTATCTCCCTTCTAGCTTTCGTGGCCTTGGAAGGTACTATGTAGGCTGCTGGGGAGTGGGAGAGTGTGCGGGTTGTCATCAACAGTCTTACCTAGTTGTACCTGACAACTGTAATGATAATGATTGGCATGACAACAATCACCTATTGGTATAACAGTGGCATGAATGTTTTGGGGCAACTAACCACTTTCTGCTTAGGTATAAGGTCCTCCAAAGAGGAAACATACCTGGTACTGTAAGTCTGGCCAAGAACCCGTAGTTGGGTAGCTCACAAGCCTCAGGGATGAACCTGTTACTATTTTCCTGCTAAAGGTATATTCAAACCACCTTCTTAATTTATATCTGTATAGCCATAGATTAGAGCAGCTCTTAGACCTCAGCAAGAACATTTCTTTGGTGGTTATCAAAAGAGTCCTGCCCAGGATCAAGCCAGTCGCTGTTCCAGCATGAAATCAGAAGGGGTTTACAAGCCCCCTCCCCAACTACTGACAGTCGATGGCTTTTGAGGGAGAGTTCGTTTTCTTTAAGAGTGTGACCCTTCCTGTATAAACCAACTATGCTGCAATGGATGGCTCGACACCTAGGAGATTGTGGGCAGCACACACTGGACTTGACGGGTTGCCTTTAAAGAAGAGTACATAAAGTTGGAGAGTACATAAAATGGATGTGGGATAGATCTGAGAAAAATTGGTGGAAGAATATCGGAGTGACTATATCCAAATACATTGTAAGAAAGTATCAAAGAGTGCCTGTATAACACATTTAGGAATACAAGGCTTAGAGACCCAGTCCTTCTTTAACTTTTTAAAACTGATTTGGGACAGTTAGCCTATGAGTTAAGGGACTATAGCAAATTCATGGCTTTGAGTTTATTGTTAGGGTGTTTTCCATATTTTATTTAGAAATAGCTGAGAGGAGTCAACAAACAACAGTCCACGTTACCTTACATGGATAGTTTGTTTTCAAAACGTCAGAAGTCCATAGAATTGACGTTACAAATATTTCTATATTAATGTTCATTTTGATTAGAGACCTGTCTGCTCCTGACAGCTTCCTGTTGTGGATTCTAAGAAATTGAGCATCCTTGGAGTTACTCCAGTTGTGCGGTGACAGCCACTAGGCAAGAATTACCTCTTTCCATCTACAGACAAATTACTGTTCAGAAAAGGACACACTTGCAGAATAGTCGACTGATTATATCTGCCCAGACAGAGTAATCAGTCCTTAATAATTCTTCAGCACTAAGGTCTGTCAGATGATTCTGGGCCAGAAGGCTGAAGATTTGATGCTCCAACGTTCGGTAGTATAGGGGCTTTCCAAGTGTTCAGCGTTCTCTATAAATTGGCTAAGTTTTAGAAGCTATGCTTAGTGCTTCCCATAATTTCAGTTAACTTAATCATTCTGGATTTCTGACAGGGTTGAAGACCTATAGTCTCATAGCCAATCCTGGTTATTTACTTTGAGAGAAAAGATCTGAGTGGATGGTTTTCAGCTGACATTCATTCTAAAGCCAAGAAAAAAGCCAGGTTCAAAACTAAGTGTTTTAGTTAGGAGAGATGACAGAGGTTGTGGTTAGTCAACAAAATGATGGACTGGGTACTAGGACTATCTTGTACCTCACTGGTACAATTAGGAATAATTATGCTCTAATTGCATTTTGAGAGAAAAGTTTTATTTTAACAGGAAGGGTGAAGCTAGGTGATGAGAGAGAGAAAGAGAGAGAAGGGGGCGGGGCATGGAGGCAGATGTTCACGTGTCTCCACCAGTCAAAGATAGTTGATATATCTAGGTTGGGTATTGGGTTACACTTCTGATTGAGCATTATCAAACTTATAAAGCCTTTGATTAACATTTTAAAAAACATATAAAAGCAAAAAGGAAAAGGGGGCATGGGATAGGGGTTTCCTAGGGAGGGGAAATGGGGAAAGGGGATGGCATCTGAAATGTAAATAAAATATAAAAAAAATTAAAAAGAAAATAAAAAAAAGAAAAATAAATAAATATGTATTTATTTGTGTACACACACACACACACAAAGAAAGTATCAAAGAATAAATAAAATATTTTTAAAAATTCCTTTTATGCCCCCAAACCCTTTTTAAAAAAAAAACAAAACAAAACAAACCAAAAAACACCCCCTAAGTGCTTTGAAATCCTCCCTCCAAGTGCTGAGAATCAAATCCAGGTCCTCAAATATGCCAGGCAAATGCTTGGCCACTGAAATATCTCGATATCCCCCTGAAGCACTGGAAATTGCCAAGAAGTTGCTTCTCTTTAGGAGATGATATGGCCACCTTCCCCTTTCCTGCTGTGATATTTCCCAAGGTAAACCCTACCTTTAAAACTGGTCAAGGACATTTCTGCCTAGTTGTGGTCTCAGTGTAGCGAGTCTGGACATGTTCTTGCATGGCTTTCCCCAGGTAGACAAAGTGGGAATATGCTTCGCCTGTCTCCTACTTCTAAAGAGTAGAGGGGGGCTGAGATTTCAATGAGAGCCAGAGAATGTCAACTCCTGCTCTCAGGTGGAGCAGAACTTGTTCCTGCATGGGGACAGAGTCTACTTAGAGGAAATTATACCTCCCGCTCTTTCCTAATTGCCTTCTTCAACAGAGTTTATAACATGAGAGTCATTAACAATAGCCTGGACTGACCGTTCTCCTGCAGCGATAGAAATGGCCAAGAGGAGTCAAACTTCACTCCTAGCAAAAGTTTACTTAGCAGATCAAATCTCATAAAACACGATGTTCCAGGATGACGGGCACATTGGCTTTGTGGTTTGTCGGATTCTGTATGTCTCCCTTGCCAGTACAGTAGTCAATTTTTTTTTAGGGAACAAATGACTAAGCAGGTGACCTGACTTGAGTTTAGAAATACAAGACATTCCCCAACAGGCTTGTTATCCGGGGTGGCGGGGAGGCATGTGCTGTCCCTGTTTTGTCAGACCTTAACAGTTCTCCAATAGGCATTTGTGATGAGACTTCTGGGTTGCCAGTCCTGTCTGCATGAAATGTTATGTTCTGTCTGAAGTAGCACCATGTAAAACAGCTTGTGTTCACGTATTTTTTATTTAAATCACTGAAGACTTTTTGGAACTAGTTTGCAAAGTCCAATTTGTCAATTTTAATTCTTCTTTGCATTAAAGGTTTGAGGTCCAGCTACAAATTTAGTTCTTGATGGTTTTGTTGTTGTTGTTCAGAACTATGAGTGTTTGTAAACAATCAAGCTGATGAGGCATGAGAGAGGGGGTGGGGCGAGAGCAGAGCAGATCTGCAGTGAGCTCCATAGGCTTTGTCTAACGGACAAGGAACCCAAGGCTTCCAGAAGTGCTCCCCCATGCATTGGCTAAAAATATATCTGGTTAATTACAGCAGGATTTTGTAACTCTGTAACACTCTGATTAATCTAAACTAGGGTTACACGTTAAATATATTTAACTTGTGTATGTTTCACTTCTGTTTATGAAACTGAAAGGTAAAAAAATGTCAGGACTCAGTGGGTAGAACTCAGAAGCACAATGTAAATGCTGGTGGTGGGGGGTTAAGTTCAAACCTTTGTGTTCCATGTGCACTGTGCACTAGAGCCTTGCTAGGCAGAAAGATTCTCTCCAGAATTTAACACTGGCCCTTGTAAAGTGGGGATAGTGTCCATGCCCCTCCTCCATGGTGAAGATACTATAAGCGAGACCTGAGCATTTTGAGACATAATGGCTGTTCAAGTTTGTTTTATCTTGCTGTGATAATTATTTCCTCTTATAGCTAGTGATAATTATTTCCTCTTATATCATTCATCACTGAAGGAAGCCAGGGCAGGAACTTAAGGCAGGAACCTGGAAGCAGGAACTAACACAGAGACCATGGAAGAGTGTTGCTTGCTGGCTTGCGATGCCTGCTTTCTTATATCCCCCAGGATCATCTCCCCAAGGATGGGAGAAACCACGGCGAGCCGAGTCCACCCACATCAATCAGTAATCAAGAAAACTACTCCACAAACATGCCCTCAGTCCAATCTGAGAGAGGCAGTTCCTCAGCCAAGATTCCCTTTCCAGGTAGTCTAGGTTTGCATCAAGTTGGGAAAACAACAACAAAAACAACAACAACAAAACCTAACCATCATGGTGAGCCAGTACTGGGCAATGCTGGAGGCTGGGATGCCTTTCTGGATTCTGGGAAGGGCAATGGTTAGAGGCTGGATGCCTTTCTTGGTTCTAAGAAGGTGCTACTTTAGTGACCACGTGGTTGTGGTTCTCACAAAGTCAGGGCTGAAAGGAACTGGAAGAGTGGCCCGCTCTCTTATCTTACAGAAACGTAAGATTGCAGGCTCACATAAGCATTGTGTGTTTGGCTAATGAAAGAGAGACTGAAAGAGAATTTGCAGCATGAATTGTGGAGACAAAACCAAAGCAAACCAGCCAAGCAAAACGTGGGATACAGACAGGTTCCCTTTTGCCTGCTTATTCTCTGTTGGCACTTCTCAATTTAGCTGGTATCTGGTCTCCATGCTGTTCAGGAGGTGGCCCGGAGAGTGTGGATAACCTGATATTGACTTCCAGCTGGGAAGGAGAGTGTTTAAGACTGTACTCTTCCTGACACCCATTCCAAACTTCTGCGATTCACTAAGGAAAAAAATTGCTAGCACTCAATGATCTGTCTCTTCAACCTTATGCTCCAAACTCAAAGTCTAGAATTTAGTGAGCAGTAGTATTGGTGTCTTATGTTTAAGTAATTAAGATAAGCATATTTAGGGCCAGGCGGTGGTGGTGCACGCCTTTAATCTCAGCACTTGGGAGGCAGAGGCAGGCGGATTTCTGAGTTCGAGGCCAGCCTGGTCTACAGAGTGAGTTCCAGGACAGCCAGGGCTACACAGAGAAACCCTGTCTCGAAAAAGCCAAAAAAAAAAAAAAAAAAGCATATTTAGATAAGAAAATAAGGTTATCTGTAAAAAATAAAACTAACAAAAATAGTTATTTGTGGCATGAAGTTAAGACACAGTGGACATGAAAGCAGGTGATGTGTTTGCATTTTGCTTCAAGAAGACGCAAGGAGGGCTGAAGGGCAGAGATGGAACTTAATCCTAGTGGAGTTACGCCTGGCTCTTGCCTTTCAGGAGCTTATTTTATTTATTTTATTTGAGAAAACAAGTCATGGACATGTGAAAATGAATTTAAGTGATTACAAGTCTAACTAGTGAACAGTCAGGGGAAAGAACGGCTGGCTTCTCTGCCAGAGGAGACAAAAAGGTTTTAGGAATGTTTCGAGATGCCTTCCTCTAGACCAGGCGTAAGGAAGATGAGGACAAGGAGGCGAGACCTTATCCAAATCTTGAAGAGTCCAATTTTTGAACATTGGACATTTTGAACAAAAGAGACCATTACCACTAAAGTTAAGGTTTCCAAGTATACTTAAAAAATCCACATAAAAGAGTATAATCCAAACTTTATCTATCTATCTATCTATCTATCTATCTATCTATCTATCTATCTATCATCTATCCATCCATCCATCTATCTACTTGGGGGGGGTAGTCATGTGTGTGTGCCCTTGAGTGCACATTCACACTCTTATTGTGAGTGTGGGCACATGTGACATATATGTAAATGTATGTGTATGCTAAAGGACACTTTCTGTTGCTGTCCACATTTCTTTCGTTTTGAGACAGGATCTATTATAGGCCTGAAACTTGCCAGATAGGCTAGGCAGGCTGCCCAGTGACCCCCCAAGGTCTGCAGGCCACTACCTCCCTGGTGCTGGGATTACAAGCATAAGGCACCACACCTAGCTTCTTCACATGGGTTTTGGAGATCAGCCCAGGCATCACACTGGCAGGGCAACCAGTTTGCTAACTGAGCTTGCTCCACAGTCCTAAGCTTTATTGTTTATACATTTTTTTTTCCTACTAATTTTCTTAGAGTGACAGAAACATGCTCCACTGTGTACTCTAATGGAGAAGAAATAAGTTTAAATGATAGAAAACACAGTGTCATGACTAGATTTTTTACAAGTTGTCTCAGTTAATTAACTTTTACTGTCTACTTGATAAAACCTGGATTACCTGGGAAGAGAGAACCTCAATTAACACATCACCTGGACCAGTTGTTCTGGCTATTTCTGTGAGAGATTGTTTGGTTGATGATTGCTCAAAGAGGGCCCAGAACTCAGCCCACTGTGGGTAGCACCATCCCTAGGCTGAGCCCACTGTGGGTAGCACCATCCCTAGGCTGTGCTATATAGCTGAGCAAGCCGGAGACCATGCCAGTAAGCTGTGTTGCTTCATGGTTTTTGCTTCAGGCTCCTGCCTTGACGTTTCCAAGTAATTTACTGTAACCTAGAAGTAAGAGGAAGCAAACCTTTTCTTCCCTAAGTTGCTATTAGTTAGAACATTTTATGACAGCAGTAGAAAAGTGAATTAGCGCTAGCTTCCTTTGGAATAACTCAAATCTTTAATACCAGGCTCACAGATACTAGGGAGAAAATGAAATCTTCTATTCTTCTATTTTGGTCAGAATTTTTTAAAAATTTAAGTGAAGCTCCTTTTGCCAAACAACATGAATTTTGTTGTCTTGAAAATTTGAGTAAATATTTCTGAAATGGGCCTACTTTTTTTTTCAGTTTCTTTTTATTTGTAATACTAAACATTCCATCATGTCATAAGATACATTGGGAGAATATTTTCTGTGAATAATAAAAATTTTTGAGTGGCCTTGAAAGCTGTTTATTAATATCACAAATTAAACAATTACCAACAAGGCTATAATCTCCTGGTAAATATTCTCCACACTTTGGCTTTGAGGAGGAATTTCCTATTACTCCACCCTCAGGCTTCTAGAAGACTAAATGTATCCCCATATCACAAAGCAAGTTGCAATCATAACTATTCTAAAATTTAACAGAGTCAAAAGCAAGTTTTTTTTTTTTCCTTTGGGGGGGGAGGTACAAAATAACCAAAGACAAAAGCAAACCCCAGGGAAAAACAAAATGATGGGCAGACTAGAGTCATTGTTTTAAGAGAAAAAACCTAAGGTGACCATGTGTGAGAAGAGAAAAGGAAGACCTGTACAATGATTATTGGGAGATGTTGGGAAATCAATGAGTGAATCTTGGGAAATGGTCAGAAAGCAAGGTTGTCCACTGGATGAAATGGCAGGAATGGAAGGAGAAAAATCCATTGCATATGGTTGCCGCTGAATTTAGTTAACCACATTTTAGAAATGCTTAGAATTGGCCAAAGGTAAGTTATGTGACTCTGTTGCAGTAAGGTAAAGGAGTACATGATTCCATAGGTTACCGTCACTTTTTCCCAGTAACTATAGACAACAGGTATCAGTGTGGAGAAAAGAAGATCGGATTGACCCAAGAATCTAGTCTCCATTTTGGTGAGCTGATCAAAGACCACAACTGTTATTAGTCATAATGGACAGGTTCAGTCTATGCTCACTAAGCTCATTAAGAGTCCAAAGTAGCCTGTGGGGCCATGAAATCCACTTTGAAAGATTGATTCCAGAGCTGGGGCAGAGCAGGTACAAGATTGACCAAGAAGAAGGACATCCTTGTGCTTGTAGGACACTGGACAAATAGTCTAAGTTCCAGTGACTCTTGAATGGATTTAGAGTCACATGGTAGACCCACCCACTTCTGGGTCCATGTGAGGGTGTTTTCAAAGGAGGTAAGAAAATCTGCCTAGATATGATTGTGGGTCACTACGCTTTTGGAGGGTTATTGAATAACCCTTCATAGGGGTCACCTTGGACCATTAGGAAACACAAATATTTACATTACAATTCATAACAGCAAAATTACAGTTATGAAGTAGCAACAAAAATTATTTTATGGTTGGGGGTCACCACAGCTTGTGGAACTGTATTAGAAGGCCACAGCATTGAGAACCATTGGCCTCAGTTGGAAGGGAGAGGGTGAGCTAACTACCAGCATTCAGTACTCTATTCTTCCTGACTGTAGAAACAACACAACTAGCTGCCTCCTTCTCTCAGTCACCTGACTTCCCCACCATGATGGGTTGCACCTTCAAGCCGTGGGACAAAATCAGCTCGCCTTTCCTAAGTTTACTTTTGTGGGGGCACTTTGTCACAACAATGAGACAAATAGCAAATATAATCTCCTAATTAGATAAAAGTTGGGGTTTTAAGATAAACTTAAAAATTCATTCCATTGATTTCTAACAATTTGCCAGTAAAGATTTAGACTGAGAAGAGCTTCTTCCTGACAGGTGTTGTTCAAACAAGCCCAACAAGATCTACCCAGTGGCCAGGCACCATCTCTTCCTGTTCGTTTTTGCCAGGCACGGAGAATATGCATGCCTATAATCTTAGCTTTTGAGCAGTTGAGTCAAAACAATTGTGAGAATAGGGATGAGTTGGGCTACACAGTAAGACCATGTCTAAAAACAGCGAAAAAAAAATGGACAGAAAAAGAAATGCTGGCTGGTCTTGGCCTAGTTCCTACCTATCCACAGGAGAAGTAGCATCATTGTTACTGTTCGCCATGCCTGTACCTAGAGCTTACTGTTCACTGTCTGCCTTAAGACTTATACCCCATGTGCATTTCTAGGCATTGGCTCTTGCATGTCCATGTTGGATCTTGAATATCTTTAGAGGGATCGTCCCCAAGATTTCCAAGATGGAGCACTATAGACGACTGCTCCTATAAACGTCAAATTTGAGTTTTCTCACATCACTTTCAGCCTCTGCTATTCCCTAACAGGACTCAAAGAACACACAGAACACCATTACACTAGTCATTAGCATGTATTACAGAGGAGGGGTGCACACTGGCACCACATGCACGGAGACAATACAGGAAAGGATTTAGGAAAGGCTAGCCTCTCTCCATGGGGTCAAGGATGGCATTTGCCACACACAGTGGGACCATACACACAAAGCATTGCCAATCTGGAAAGCTCACCCAGTATTTTTGTTTGTGTTGAAAGGAGACAAAGTCTTTTTATCTGTTCATCTCCCTAATGTCACTCACACCTGACATTGTATCATCCCAAGAGCTGTCAGTGAACACTTGACTTTTAATAACTCAGTCAACTGTTCTTTGATGACACTTAAAGCTTAAGGTCTGCAGACACAGGTAAACTAGAACTTCTGTCCCGGTTGTGTCACATTACCACATACATTTTACAGTCTAATTGTAAAATAATGTAATTTTCAGCCATGTGTTTTCTGGGCACTCCTGAATCATTGCCTCCCTAGAATTTACTCTCCCAGTGATTGTTGTACTTCTGCCTTGCAGACCTGACCAATGACCCAGAGAAAGCATGATGAACTCATAGGTGGAAGGGGGAGAGTGTTGTTTATGAGAAATGTTTATCTTCCTTCTGTCACCCAGAGAGCAAGAGATGACAGAATGCCAGGGCTCAATGATGGAGCCAAGTATGTAGTGGAGAATCAACTTAGCTCACATTGAGATCTGGTCTTTGTCCCCAGGCAAAAATGTGAATTATGATGGGGGACTTGGCCATTTTATTTCTGACTTCTGGAAGAATCAAAGACTATAAGTGTTACCCCAATCCCCAGGAAGAATCAGAGATAAAAATCTGCCATGTAAACAAGCACCCAAAGAATTATTCTGAACACCAAATGGTCAGGGTGAGCCTCCTCTGCATTGGCAATGCTTTGTGTGTATGGTCCCACTGTGTGGCAAATTTTACCCCTGCCCCATGGGGAGAGGCTGGCCAGGGCTCTGTTGTCTAGATGTTTCCTGAATCCTTTCTTGTATTGTAGATAGTTGATAGAGAAAAGATAAATGATAGATAACAGATGATAGATAAGTAGATGATAGGTGGTTTTTTTATGTTAACTGGACACAAGCCTGTAGGCAAGTTTGTAGTGTATTTTCTTAATTAGTGATTGATGTGGGAAGGTACATTCCATTGTAGGTGGCCATCCCTGGTTAGGTGGTTCTGAGGTGTATAATAAAGCAAGGCATGGGGAGCAAGCCAGTAAGTAGTACCCCTCCATGACTCTGTATCAACTCCTGCATCTAGGTTTCTGTCTTGTTTGAGTTTTTGTCCTAATGTCTTTCAATAATGGATGTGGAACTAAAAGGTCAAATAAACCCTTTCTTCACTGAGTTGCTTTTGGTTACAGTATTTTGTCACAGCAATAGAGACCCTAACCAAGACAGTAATTATTAGATTAGAAGGGATAGTTCTTGTTTATCAAGGATATAGACTCCTTGGTAATTTGTGAAGGGTGTTGGAGCTAAAGAAAACCATTATTTTGCAAACATCTAAAACAGGCAAGGATCATAAATGGCTGCTATGTCCAAGAGGCTGTGTTGACTAGGATTAGGATGTTTGTGTGGCCTACATATGTCATTGTCACTATAAAGAGGGGGAGCAAGCAGCCAGTGTAGTGTAGTAAAATCAGATAACACCTCAACGGAATGATCAATTAGCACCACTAACAACGGCCAGACAGGCATCATGTACTTCCAAATACGATGTTCTGTTTGCTTGCTGTTGCGGTGAGAAACATCATGACAAAAACAACTTGGGGATTAAAGGGTTATAATCTATCATTGAGGGAAGCCAGGGCAGGAGCTCAGAGACCATGGAGGCATGCTGCTTACTGGCTTGCTCCTTTCCTCATGCTTAGTCAGCTTTCACATATAACTCAGGACCAGTTGCTCAAGGCAGTATCACCCCAGTGGGATGGGACTGCACACATCAGTGAACTAATGAGACAATGCCTCACAGACATGTCCAGGATTGTTTGATGGGAGACAACTCTTCACTTGAGGGTTTGTCTTCTCACGCCAACAACCAAGAATAGCCATCGCAAACACCTGTGCAGTATTCCAGCCTGAAGTACTTATGATCTCAATATAATTCCAAAGAAATATTACAGGTGCCAAAATGAAGGATCTTCTATTTATAAAAGGGAGGAGAGTCTATATTCTTAAAGGCAGTCACAACCACAAGACAAAGTGCAGATGCAGAGGCACTCCAGTCTGAAGGAGGCTGGAGAGACATAAAGGGACAAGAAATAACACACTCTAGACTTATCCTCCAGAGAAAAGGAAAGAGGAAATATCATGAAAGACATTACTGGGTTAGCTGAAAAAATGGAACATTGGGTGGTTGGAATATTGAATCAACCCAAATATATCAATTTGATAATTGTGCCGCAGTTACATAACAGGTTGTCCCATCCCTTTGAAATATACACTCAAGTGCCGGAGAGTAATGGATAATGAGGCATGTACCTTACAAATTCTTTAGAAAAACAGTGTGTGTGTGTGTGTGTGTGTGTGTGTGTGTGTGTGTGTATGAGAGAGAGAGAGAGAGAGAGAGAGAGAGAGAGAGAGAGAGAGAGAGAGAGAGCAAGAGAGCGCCGTGGGGCACAATGTTGACAGCCGGGATCTTAGTAACAGAGACAATAGTGTGTTCTGTGTTATTTTAGTTTATACAACGTTTAGTTCATTTGACATGGTTTGCAAATAAAGAGGTAGTGTTTCCATATTCATTCAACTGGCTTTAATCATTGATTGCTTTATGTGTGTGTGTGTGTGTGTGTGTGTGTGTGTGTGTGTGTAAATCACTAAGTTCTAAGTTTATCTGCTTTATGTAGCTCGTACAAGAGTTTGCTAATCTGCTTTGACACCTAAAAATTTTGGCATCAAACGATACACAGGCATGATCCTGGAGAAAGGATACTGAGGTGATTGTAGGTAGCTGCAGCAGGGATGGATTAAAAGCTCTCCCCGACACACATGCATACAAATACATGGGAAGAGTTCTATACTCTGAATGTGTGTTTGAAGCAAAATGCAAGATCAGCAGATTTTTTTTTTTAACAGTGTTCTTAGAATCATGGATTTGGAAAGCTTCATGGGCATATAGTTAGTTGGTCATTCCCTTTGCCCTAAACGTGGAGAGTTGAAAAGAGCTCACCAGGGTCCTGTAAAATAAGCTTCATACCCTCTAACCCAGACATTTTTAACATTTAATGATCTTAATGGTCAAAGTCTTCCAAGGGTCTATCATATCACTCTGTTCTTGGGGTGGGCAGGGCATTTTCAGCTTGATAATCAAAATGACCTCCTAGGAGGAAAGTCACTTCATAAACCCCCAAAATAAATGCTTAGATTCTCAATGTTTACCTTCCCCATGTTTAAAAAAATGGGCAAACAGCACTGATGTGGCTTACTGTGCTGAATAATGAGAACGAGCAATTATGGCCCCTGTTAGGTTGGCCGTGCACTAGAAGACAGCCCCATAGCAATGCATACATATGACACACACACACACACACACACACACACACACACACACACACACACACACACAGTGAAGGTTCTCCCACACAACTCTAGAGGCACATGCACTCCACAGCATGGAACAGATGGGCACCTCTGGCACTGGTTGGGGGGGACTTCCCATGACAGACCACCTGGAATTAGCATCAGGAGAGCAGTAGTTCAAATGCTGGCCCATCATACAGAACATGTTTCTCTTCACTCTGAGAAGAGATACAGTAGCCCTGTACTTGTTGAGTGTAGGAGGAATGCTGCCTAACAGCTTCTTCAAGGTGTCTTCAAGTGTAGATGCTAGTGTCACTCCCTGGTTCCACTAAATTTCAGTCAGGGTGGGGTCTGTAGGAAGGTGTCTGGAAAACATGGCTGCTCACATGGTGGATGCTGCCAGTTACTGGAAAACTATCTCCACCCTGCCTGTCTGCCGTTGGGAGGCATCTTCCCACCATTGGCTTCTTCTTTGACCAAGAGGTTTCTCAGGTAGCTACAAAAATGAGCATGCAATCTGCGAAGGAATTTCAACAAAGGAAATTCATTATTTTGGTGCTATTGGTTAGTAATAAGTGAAGCTGGAGGGATGGAAGTTTAAAAAGCATTATGATTAGTTTTAATTTAAATTGACACAAATTAGAATTGCTTCAGTTGGGGAGCATCATCTGAGGAATTGTCCTGCCTGCCTCTATTGACATCAGAAAGCCCACCATGATGGTTGGCAACACTGTCGGGTATCAGCCAAAATTAAAAGGTGTTCTTCAGAAGGAAGTTTATTCTCACTTTCTGCTCCCTTGACCTTCCCTCTCACCACAGACTTGATTTACCCTGTTGTTGCTGCTACTGCTGACTCCTGCACTGAAAGCAGAATCAACAGTTCCAAGCTTTCATCCTGGAACAAGGA
This sequence comes from Arvicanthis niloticus, assembly GCF_011762505.2. Lineage (NCBI taxonomy): Eukaryota > Metazoa > Chordata > Mammalia > Rodentia > Muridae > Arvicanthis > Arvicanthis niloticus. The sequence continues at coordinate 24,231,158 of NC_047671.1, forward strand.
TGAGCAGCTTTCCAGGAATATTCCCGGTCTCCAGTACTAGGTTATGACTATTGAGGCATCCCCCTCTATGAACTGAGAGACAGCTATTCTGGGACCACTCCGACAGTTGAGACATCCAGCCTCAAGGACCAGGCACTGGGTTTTCAGTATCTCATGAGTGATTTGGTTGTCATTATTTTAAAGATCAATATATTGAATATATAAAGATATATATCTTTAAATATATATTTAAATACATATATTATATATATATATATATATATATATATATATATATATATATCTTTAAAGATAGATGGATGGATAGATAGATAGATGGATAGTAGGTAGATAGCCTGACTAGAACAGGAAGTGTGCTTTTGATGGGAGTGTAGAAGGCTGAAGGCAAACTTCATCTCCTGTCATTTTGCAGGACATTTTTACAAGGAGTGCTGTGGCTTTGGCAGGAGGGAGGACAGAGATCAGGGGAGGAAAATCGGAAGTTTATTCTTATCTTATTGATTTGTGAGAGTTAAAATACACTAAAGACTATTCCTGTACCACTTATATACATCCTGAGCCCCCTATTCCTGACAGGCTTGATTTTTTTCTATATATGGTGACTGTGGTTTTAAGTCTTAAATCTTATTTTAGTAAGATTGACCAATTACTTCCATTCTGATTTATGCTTTATGGTATCTTCAAGTTTTTGTTTGGCTTTTGAGATGGAGTCTTATGTAGCCGAGGCTGGCCTCAAGTTCACCACATGGTGGAAACTGACCTTGAATAGCTGATCCTCTGGTCTACACCTTCTGAGTGCTGGGACCACAGGCTTCTGCCACTATATCTAGTGGAGCTAAAATGTATTCATCTTGTGTTTTCAATCTCTTAAAATTTCTTCCTGGGGCTGAATCAGTGGCTTAGTGGGTTAGAGCATGGCTGTTCTTCCAGAAAACCAGAGTTTGATTCACAACACCCACATGGCAGCTCACAACTGTCTGTAATTCTGGTCTTAGGGATCCAATCTTCTGGACTATTCAGGTACTAGATGGTGTATATACATACATACAGGCAGAACAAATATCCATATCCATAAAAATAAAAATGGAAACACTACAGAAAAGATTCTTTCTATATCCTCACCAACAATATTTAAGATGTTTTTGTTTGTTTGGTTGGTTTTTGTTTCTTTGTCTGAATAGTTGGCTGGTCTCCAGCTCTTACTTGGTCTCCTGAGTGCTGGGGTTACGGGCATGCACTACTAAACTTGGCCAGATTGAAGTTTTGTCTATATTCCTAGTACTGAATTTTCTTTGTCATACCTGAGGTTGTTATTCAGGCTGGCCCTAAACATCTGGACTTAACCACTCTTTGAAGTTTAGCTTCCCAAGCAGTTTATATAGAGGAATGTGCCCTGTCCAACTTCTGGAACTGAGTATGTGTCAGAGATTGCATCTCATAAGGCTCTTTAGCAAACCGTCTACCTTCTCTGCGCATGTGCCATTTCAGCTCCACTAAGCTCCATGTATGGTGACGTCAGTCTCCACCATCCTCCATTACTTCTCTGTGCCCAGACATTTCCTCTTCTCTTCTATTTTTTTTAGACAAGTTTGTCAAATCCAGCCAGAATTCTATGGGAATTATTGTAACTCAATTTAACTTATAAATTATTTCAGGAAAAAATTTCCTCTTCATGAAGTTCTCTCTTCTCGTGAGTGATCCTCGTTATGCTTCGGTGTGTGATCGTGGGACCCAGCTGTAATCCCAGCACTTGGCACTAATACAGGAAGCTCCTGACCAGCCCTGAGGTATGTTGTAAGATCCATGTCCATTTTAAGGGTCCATTTTAGTCTTGCTCATCTTTGGGACCTAGTCTTAGATAATTTCATGGATTTTTTTTCTGGCTGTTGTAAGCCTCTCAGTATTACTGGTATTATAGGTGTGTGATGGTCTGGTCGAGCAGTATCATTTTAAACACTGTATCCTCTAATTGACTATTATTGCTATCTGTAAATTCTATTGAGCTTTCAAATATAATGTTCGATTTTATTATAGTAGGTGGCTGAGCCCAACTTCTTATACTATAACAGTTTACTCAAGACCAGGCAATCTCTAAAGAAATATAATTTGACTCACAGTTCTGAAATCTGGAAAGCCCAAAGATGTGCCAATAGGTCTTTGGGCCTTCTTGTTGCATCATAACATGGTACAGGGCAACAAGAGTGCTAACTCACATCTGCCCCATCTTCTTGTAAAGCCATTAAGGTCATCAGGGAGCCTAACCCCCAAATGTTCCCACCTCCAAATAGCCTTCGAGTGAATTCAGGGATTAATTCCAATACAGGAGTTGGGGATGGATTGATAGTAGCAAGGTTGGGAAACCCTGTCCTGCTATATATTGTCCCAATGGTAGCAGTCTTTCAGCCATTCATTCCTCTAGACGTTTCTTTAAGTATTTACTCCCATATTTCAAATAATTTTTCTTTATTTTCACACATTTATATATGTACATAATGAAATTTAGTTATGCTCACCTCTAACTCCCCTCTCATCTTCCTCACCCTCTCGTGAAACCCTTCTTCTTTCTGACAGGTCTCCCTCGAACTCTCATGACTTTTTGGGTGTGACTCCTGAATTTGGAGTTACTTGTTGAGGCGGAGGAGGAAAGTTGTTTTCAGGAGCATAGGCAACTTATCAGCGGCTACCCCACTGGGAAATGATGCTAACCTCTCCCCCAGCAATCATTAGTTGGCAACAGACCCTCTGGAGGGGTGGGGCCTCACGGGGCCCTCTGCCATCCGTGATGAAATGTTGACAGCTGAACTTGGTGCTGATAAGCGTTGCAGTGAGTTTGTGAGTGCATGGCCTGAACAGAACACAACTTTTGTTGCTTGTCACCCAGTCTTCTGGCTCTGGTAGCGTTTCCTCCCATCTTCTGTGATATTGCCTGAGTCTTCGAGGGGTTTACGTAAGCGCCTCATTTAGAGCTGAGCACTCCATCACGTATTCTTGGCACTTCAGTCCGTATTAGGTTTCTTCTTCAGCGCGGCTCCGCTGGGTCCTGTGATCTTCACTTCTCCCATGTTGCATTGCTGCTCTCCTGGGTCCCATGATCTTTGCTTCTCCCATACTGCATTCTGCTCTGCTGGGTCCCATGTTCTTCGCTTCTCCCACGTGGCACTGCTGCTCTGCCAAGACCCATGGTCTTCGTTTCTCCCATGTTGCATTGCTGCTCTGCTGGGTCCCACAGTCTTTGCTTCTCCCATCCTGTGTTGCTGCTCTGCTGAGTCCTGTGATCTTTGCTTGTCCCATGCTGTGTTGTGGCTCTGCTGGGCTCCATGCCTCATGCTTCTTTGGGATTTTTCTTCTTTTAAGCACACTACAGTTAAGATCGATGACTTGACTGAAATAAAGTCCTGAACTGGACTAGCTTTTCTTCTCAGTTCTCAGGCTTTGCTCTCTTTCCCTCAGATTTCCAGAGTTGTTCCAGGGCTTGCTGGAGGAGTCTGGTGATACTGTGATATCCAGGTTTTTGTATGCTATTTTGTGTCCTCTGAGGGTTTTTTTTTTTTTTTTTTTTTTTTTTTTTTTTTTTTTTTTTGGTGGGCAGGGGGCTTTCCTTGTCACACAGGTTCATCAACTTCATGATACTAAACTCTGATGTAGATATTTTCCTTATTGTCCTGAGCATGTGGAAGTCCCACCTGGGCCCTTCAGTTCTAGAAAATTTCCCTTTTTCATTTCTTAACCAATTTTTCTCTGATATCTTCTGTTCTCTCTAGAATGTGCAGATCAAATATTCCTGTAGGGTAATTTTTTATAGAGAGAGGGTCTTTCCATATTGCTCACACTAGCCATGAATTCCTGAGTTTAAGTACTTGATCATCTTGACTCACACACAGGGGTGGGGTGGGTAGGAGTTATACCATTCATCACCTTGCCCGATGTCACAATATTACTTTAAAAATAAAAAAAGCAAGATGTGTAATACGTTTGTGAAAGAGAACATTCCTGTTGAAATGCAAGAGGTGAGACATTAAGAGATGGGGCTGGATGTGGCTCACAGGAGGAGTAACTTGCCTCGCGTTGTGAAGCTGTGGGGTTCTATTCATGAGCTACATGAACCAGGCAGGGTATAAGAAGATGCCTGCAACACTGGCAGTTGGGAGATGGAAACAGGAGGATCAGAAATTCAAAGTCATCTTTGGGAACACAGTAAGTTTGTGGGCAGCTTAGACTAGTTGTGTAGACAGACTACACGAGACTGTCTAAAAATTATCTATCTATCTATCTATCTATCTATCTATCATCTATCTATCTATCATCTATCTATCTATCTATCCATCTATCATCTACCTATCTATCTAAAGACTATAGTTACTTCTGTGTGCTTAAATGATAAGGCCCAGCAGAAAGTTCAATACTTTTTGCTATAAAAATACTGCTGAGTGCTGGCTGGTAATCACTGATCTGTAGCTTAAAATATCTGTGAACTATATTAGTTAACAGTGTTGCAAACATTGTGCTTTGTGCTTATATCTTAACAGAAGCAACACTATGTATCTGTTAGAAGTTAGGAAGAACTAAAATGTACTTCTTCCTTTCCAAGTCCTTCTGGGAACCTCGGGCACCAAGAGTTCCCAACTCAATGCTACATCTTTTAAATGCATCTTCTAATTGTATGTTTCCTCCTAATTTTACATCTCATTGTTCCTTGTTCTGATTTCCAGGAAATGACCTTTGGTCTCCATTCTTTGGTTGAATTTTCTGAAGTTACCCTTTAAATGTCCACTGATTTCCTTTTGTTCTCAGAGCTTCCTTGATTTTAATGCCCCTTGATTTTGCTTCTAATCTGAAATACTCTTTCCTATCTTCCAAAGACATAAAATAAAGGTCACTTTCTGTTTTTTCTTATATCCCCATGTCTTCATCGTCATAACTCTTTGCTATTTGGTAATTAGTGACCATGAGTTCAAAAGAATCAGCCCTGTGACCTTTATTGAGGGTACTTTTTTATCTCCCCCATAATTTCTCTGTAATGGTAGAGGGTCTTTTTTTTTTAATGGTATATAATTTTCACAAAACTTTAAGGCTATAGCTCAATGAATTATAAAAGGTCAAGGTGGAGCATTTGCCCTATGCATGGATCCCCTGTGACCTTTCCCAATAAATAACCCCTCTGAGGCAGAACCTACCAATGTAAAATAAGTCTTATCCATTCTTGAACTTCATATAAATGAATAAACAGAACCATACATTATTTATATTCTCTCTTGGATATGGCTTTTTTTTATTATTCAACACACCTTTAATATTCATATGCATTAGTAAATGTTCAGTCTCCTTTTTCCCTGAATAATGCCTTATGGTATGAATATATTACATTATTTGTCCATTTACTTATTAACACCTACCTTGTTTCCAATTTTGACAACTACGAATAATGCCTTACTGAGCCTCTGCATGTTTTCATATTAGTGATTATATACATGTATATCACAGAGTGTGTGTGTTGGGAGGGGGTGGGTCAAAAGGTCAACCTGTGAGACTCGGTTCTTTCCTTCTACCATGTGAGTCCTGGGGACAGAACCCAGATCACATGCAGAGCTCAAGTGCCTCTCTCAGCTAAGCCATCTGGTAGACTCCTCCAATCTCTAGGATTTTAATTTCATCTTTTAAAAACTTAAAATACAAATGTAAAAAACCAATGATACTTCTAGACCATCTTACTGATTTCATTCACTTTTCTTATGGCATCTCTTTGAGGTCCCACCATTTCTTGCTAAGGTATATCCTTTTGTCATGAACGTTGGTGGACAGTGAACTCCTGGGGCCTTGGATTGGCCTCATTTTTTTTCTGGTTGTCTGGATCAGCCCTGCCACTGTGAAATGAGTTCTCTGGGTCCCTTAGCATCTGTTCCTGCTTCTGGGAAGCTTGAGACTGTGGGCTTATGACTTTTTAGGTAAGGTAGCCAAATTGCTTTTTCTTGCTGGTAGCTCCCAAGATCCTTTCCTCTGGAATTCATATTCTGTTCTTTCTGTATGCCATTTTTGGTGTCGTTTCACTTCTGTTTGATCACGGTTGATGGAGCAAATACTTTTGATGTGAGGTTTATTTACAGCTGTGCAGCGTTCTCAGTCATTATCTTTTTAAACACCACCTCTCATTATTTCCTCTCACTAGCTCCTCATTATTCTTTGTTACTATTATCTGCCAAAATTTCTTAGGTATTCAAGTCATTCATCTAACATTCCACAGTTCCTAAACCTGTTTATTTTAAACATATTTTCAGGACCAGGGAGATGGCTCAGCTGGCAGAAGCACTGGCTATGTAAGCTCAACAACCTTGGTTCAGTTCCTGAGAGCCACGTAAAAATCCGGCTGTGGTGGCACGTATCTGGAATTGGAGCCCTTCTATACTGAGTCAGGAACCAGAAACAGAGAATCAGCCAGAAGATCATGGGCTATCTAGGCAGTGCTTAGAAGAACTAAGAGAGACCCTGCTTCTAGGCATGTACCCAACACAAACCCAAATTTAAAAATCTTTAAACAATGTTTTTATAGTCTTCTGAACCACCTTGCTGGCCCATGATCAGCCCATATTTTACCAATTGCTACCAAAGAGTTGGGAAAGGAAGCATTGAGTACTTATTTAATTCTTGTATGAAATATTTCCATTTCTTTGTAGAATTAATAAAAAGAAGCATTAAAGTAAATATTAAAGTAAATACTTATATTTGACAATAGATCTTAGTTAATTAATACCTCAGTTAAATAATGAAGTAATTACCATTGCCCAGGGAGCTTGTGCTGAATCACATACACACACAGAGAGAGAGAGAGAGAGAGAGAGAGAGAGAGAGAGAGAGAGAGAGAGAATTAAAGCATGATATGGGAAGAAAGGAACAATGTAACCTTCAGGGTTGAGATGGTTAGACACACTTTTAAAAAATTATTTTTCATGAATATTGATAAAAATTTTGAAAGTAGTCCAAATATTGAACTTTCAAACCACCTTCGTGAGTGAGCATGTTGTTCTATCCCAGGGAAGCCCAACAGAAAACACAGAGTATAAGAAAAATAACTCTCTTCCTTGCACCTCAGTTTGTAGTAGACATCAGTGGACATCAAGGGACAGCCTTCAGGCAAATCTCCATAGAAACCACTCTGACACATACTGGCAATCCACTCAATCCCACTCACTTGTTGAGATTCTGGAACTGGGATTGCTTGTTAGAGAGATTGACTTAGTCTCTTTAGTAGATATGCCTGGATCAATAAGCTCTGTCCATGAGCATGTCTGTGCCATGCCTGATCTGCTGCTCTCTTCTGGGGTTTCAGGGTTTCATTTTGATATATGTGTCATACATGTGTGTGTGTGTGATATATGTGGATAATTACACATAAAGATCACATCCCTTTCAATAAGGTAGCTCTTGTTGTATTACCTGGTATCTTAAACGTTGATTTTAAAACTCTTGGTTCACTGGCTACATCGGTGCCTGGCAAGCTGACTTCCAGTTGCCAGCACTTACCTCTCTGACCCAGGACTTCTCTGGCTGTCAGATGTACTACATCTCAGCTTTGAGCTGGAAGAAGTGCCAAGACATCAACAATTCCAGAGTCATGTTTAGAAGCTTAAATGGCTTCCCTAGCATCCTTGCTGTTTGGAGAGATCGCTCTCAAGTGCACACTCTATACTTCCTCAGTGTTCCCTAGAGGAAAAAGACTCCACTTGTCCATGCATTGGTAACTTGCTTGATAAAGTGCATTCAACTGAATGTTTTCTCTGCCTTCCATTACTTTGTTACTTTCCTTCCTGTGTTTCCCTTGGATCATTGCCCAATTAATTATTATATTTGAAATTATTTTCATTAGCACAAATCAACTGTATGAAATAGTAGATTTCACTATGGCATTTGCATGTAGCACATGCAAATGTATGCAGAGGTATCCAGTGAGCGAGCCTCGGATGCAGGCTCTACCCTACTGTCAGCTAAGACTCAAAATCTGTTTTGTCCAGATAATAGGAGAAGCCATCACCCCAGTGGACGTACTAACTCATGCGGCAGGGCAGCTCCTCAACTTCCCTGCAGGCACCTGTATGATGTTCATTGCAGAAGTGCTTCCCAATCTCTCCTGGCAGAGCTGGCCACCTGGACCACAGAGCCAAGGCAAGTATTACCTGCCACATGTGAGAAGCAAACAGATTACTAATAACAGGGCTGGCTCTGATCCTGAAGTGCTTTCTGTGGCACTCTGAGCCTTACCACAGTGTGAAACTTTGCAGAGCACTAAGAACTTCCTTTTTTCCAACATTATTTCTTGCTTACAAATGAAAACTGCTTTTGTTTTCAACTGCCCTTCTGCTTACTCTGTTGCTAGGTTATTTGTGCAGTGATCTGCTTAAAGAGGGATAGAGGTATCCTGAGGTCACTCTTCTCCACCTTCTTAGTGACTTAGCCCAGGACTTAAATCTGGAAGAAACAGGCATCCAGGAACACACTATGAAGAAGAAGGGGACCTCACTTCTACAGCCTTCTAATGACAGGGTGCAATTTGCTAAAGCCCTAGTCCAAATGGTGACTCTTCATCCAAGCTGGAAGAAAATGTAGACAATATTGTTAAAGGATCCATTAAAATATGTTACCTTGGGGATGGATATATATTATATATGCTGGTAACAAAAATACTACCACACTATGCAAAGCTTCCGTCCTGTTCACAGAACCTGGTATTCCTCAGTCTCAAAGTCAATCATAAAACACAGAAATGTTATTAAACTCTTCCTCTTTCTTTATAAGTAGGACTGGCCATGAAGAAACTCTTTCCTTTATTGTGTCTTACAGTAGAATATTTGACTCTTATCACAGATGGGGTTCTGGCCCAGTCCCAGGAATAAAAAACATGCAAAATGCTAGAATGAGATGGACAGACAGGGCTGGCTGGGCTCTCTCCCTAGACCATTACCTCGAGGTCCAAACACATTACTTACAGGCACATCTATTCTTCATAAAAATGGATACTTTTCCATTGGGTTCTGGGTCTTCATGTTGAAAGTCTCCCCTGCCATTAGTTTTTAGCCATACAAGTCTTTATTGAAAACATTTTTTCATACAATATATTCAGATCATCCCTCTCCCCGCCCACCCAGATCCATACTCTTTCTTTCTCTTTAGAAAGCAAATGAAACAATCAGAATTTTAAAAACACACACATAGAAGAAACACACACAAATGAGACCCATAAAACCAACCAAAAATCATAATATACAAGCAAAAGACCAATAATAGGAAAAATGTCCAAACAAAGTAATATGAGACAAGAAGTCGACAAAAATGCCATTGAGTTTGTTGTGTTGGCCATCTTCTGCTGGGCACGGGACCTACTCTTAAGGGTGGTTACTATACCCAATGAGACTCCAATAGGCCACCTGCCCAGGGGTAGCACCACCAACAATGGGCTGGGCACCACACATCAATAATTAATCAAGAGAAATCCCCAAAGAGTTGCCTATAGCCAATCTCAAAAGCAACTCTTCAACTGAAATTTCTTCTTCCCAGGTGATGCTAGTTTATAGTAAGTTGGCAAAAACCAGCTAGTACTGATACCTTGGTGAATGTTGGTCTGTGCTCCCATTGTTTTGGGTAGTGATAGAAGAGGCTACCGTCTGAAACACCTTAGGGACTGTCCAGTGGAAGGGGTGATCATTGTCATCAGGTTGTCCAGAAGGCAAAGTCCTTCAACCACATCCTAGGTAAGGTCAGAATTGTGTTACTATTGATTACTTTTATAGTCCTTTTGACAAATACCTGAGAGAAGCTTCTCAAGTGGGGAAGGATATGTACAGTTCTTGGTTTCAAAGTTCATCCCACAGTTGCTTAGTCCCATATGCTTATTAGTCCCAAAAGAACATTGTGGTGGTGTGGCTGTGTGGCTGTGTGGCTGTGTGGCTGTGTGGCTGTGTGGCTGTGTGGCTGTGTGGCTGTGTGGCTGTGGAATCTCTTCATTTCACAGTGGACAGAATGCAGAGAGACAAACAAAAAGACTCCAGGGATGAGATGCCCTGAAGGAGCTCGTCTCAGTGAGCTACCTCCTTTAGCATCTTTCAGTCACTGTGGTGGGGTCTGGTTACTTCATCTTTCCTTCTGTTCTGATATTAAATACCTGATATTGTTTTACTGGCCTGACTCTCTAGTAATCACGGATTTCTTATCTACAATTTTAAATTTGTTCCTTTTTTTTTCCCCTGCACAAACTACAGTTTTCTAATCTTCATGCTCCGTGTTTTATTCCTGATTCTCACTATAAATCTGAGTAAAACTAGCCAGGAGCCATCACACCACCATGGGAGTGCTCTGCTGTCTCGAAGTTTCCTCTACCACACTAGGTTATACATTACTTTTCATTTTAAACTCATTCAAAATTTCAGGATATGCACAATAGTCCTGAATGTAACATGAATATAGTCTCTAGTACAACTCCCAATATGGTCCTTGTTTTCACCTGTCACTTAATAAGCCTAGACTTCACTGTCCACATTCCAGTTGGTGCTTTGGTCCCTGCTCCCCTTTGTAGGAGCTAGGAATTAACCTTGAGGAGTTACATATGGTAGGCAAGTACCCTACTACAAATATATATTCCAACCCCTGTTGTGAACCTTTGGGATCATGTGTGAATCATTCATTTAGCCCTGATTACAACAATCTCAACATTCTCCAGCCTCTGTCTTCACATTCTTTCAAATTCCTACACAAATCAGTTCAAAGGCTTAAGAATTCTGTGATCAGATTTAGTCAAAGCAATGATCCCATTTCTTTGGTCCTGATTTTCCATGCCAGCTACTGTTTTTGTAGCTGTAACAGAATACTGCACAGAAATAACACACAGAGAGGAATTTATTTTGGCTTATGGTTTCAGAATTTGCAGTCCATGGTTACTCAGCTCTGTAGTTCTGGGATCATGACAAAACACAACATCATGGTGGTGCCAGTATGGGAAGAATAAGGGTATTTATTTCATGGTGGGTAGGAAATACCTACCCCCATAAATGCTGTCTTAGTTTGGGTTTCATTGTTGTGAAGAGACAATGACCACGGCAATTCTCATAACAGACACCATTTAACTGGGACTCACTTACAGTTTCAGAGGTTTAGTCCATTACTGTCATGGTGAGAAGCCTGGTGGCACACAGGCTGGCATGGTGCTGGAGATGGAGCTGAGCTTTCTACATCTTGATCTACAGGCCACAGAAAGAGACTATGTTGGCAGAGCTTGAGAATAGGAGACCCCAAAGCCTGCCTCCACAGTGATGAACTTCCTTCAACAAGGTCACACCTCCTATTAGTGCCATTCCCCATGGGCCAAGCCTTTAAACACATGAGTCTATGGGAGCTGTTCCTATTCAAATCACTACACACACACACACACAGAGAGAGAGAGAGAGAGAGAGAGAGAGAGAGAGAGAGAGAGAGAGAGAGAGAGAGAAAGAGAGAGAGAGAGAGGAGAAAGAGAGGGGGAGAGAGACAGAGACAGAGAGACAGACAGTCAGTCAGTCAGACAGATAGACACAGGAGGGACACAGACAGGATAGCTCTAAAGATCCACCCTTAGTGTCTTAGTTAGGGTTTTACTGTGGTGAACAGACACCACGACGAAAACAACTATTGTAAGAACAACATTTAATTGGGGCTGGCTTACAGGTTCAGAGGTTCAGTTCATTATCATCAAGGCAGGAACACAACAACATCCAGGCAGGCGTGGTGCTGGAGGAGCTGAGAGTTCTATGTCTTCATCTGAAGGCTGCTAGCAGAATACTGGCTTCCAGGGAGCTAGGATGAGGGTTTTAAAGCCCACACCCACACTGACACACCTATTCTAGCAGGGCCACACTTTCTAATAGTGCCGCTCCCTGGGCAGAGCATATACAAACCATCATCCTCAGTTATTCTGGCAACATCCCATTTTAATAGTTTCCCCCAAACAACATCAACAGCTGAGGACCAAACATTCAACACATGAGCCTCCATGGGACATTTCATTTTAAATCATCATAATAATGATAATGTTAAAATAGTCATAGCATTTAAAAAATTACATCAATCAGAGCCAACATAAAAATATAAAGAAAATATAGAGAAATATGGGTATACCTTGCCCATCTGGATCCAGCAACATCCTGAGAATGCTTGTCTATCAAATACTAAGGTTTGGACCACTAGGGAGCAAGAATTCTCTGTTTATGAAAATGTGATGTGTTCAGGCATCTGTGATTTCCTTTATCACCGAGGGTTACGGGTTGAGGTGACAGGGACCATCAGACCTTGTGCTCAGCTACTTATGAAGTTTAAAACTTCTGGGACTCAAGGCCTCCTGGTCTAAGGACTGGCCATCGTAGAGATGGGTTTATCAAGGTGATGTTCCTGTGAAGTCTTCTTGCATGACTGGCCTCCAAATAAATGTTGCAGTTGCCTTCTTATAGACAGAGAAACTGAGGCAATGAGGTATTAGTAACTACTATACATTATACCATACTAAGTGCCAAGCATGGAATCAGATATTATCAGTTCTTAATATCTGGGCCCCTTGCACTATAACAGCCCCATACCCTTTGCCCTGGGGGTCCCTCCAAATGGGACTGATTCATCTTGTCACCCTTATGTGAGGTATGGCCCATGGAGAGTGGCACTATTAGGAGGTGTGGCCTTGTTAGAATAGGTGTGGCCTTGTTGGAGGAAATGTTTCACTGTAAGAGTGGGCTTTGAGGTCTCCAATGAACTTTGTCCAGGGTGGAAGAGAACCTCCTCCTGGCTGCCTTAAGATCTGACATAGAATGCTTGGCTCCTGCAGCATCATGTCTGCCTGGATGCTGCCATGTGTCTTGCTATGGTGACAATGGACTGAACCTCTAAACTGTATGTAAACCAGCAACATGATTTCTTTTATACGAGTTGCCTTGGTCATAGTGTCTCTTCACAGCAATAAAACGCAAACTTAGAACCACAGTATCTAATACAGAATGTGTCCTCAAGTGGTTTGTAAAAACTAGGTGGTGTGCTTAAATTCTGGCTCAACAGCTTCCGTTCATCTGACCCTGGCTGCCACCCTGAGGCTTGGCTCTCTTCCCTGTATAACAGAGAAGCTAATGGCTGCCTACAGTAACAGAGTGATGTTCAGAAATCAAATGCATTTGTGAACAGGCTTCTATAAGTGGGGGAATATTTGCTAAGTGTTTAAAGTGAGTTCAACCCTTAAAAATCCACCCACAATGATGTGTGTGACCTCACTGCCCTACTGGAGGGCACAAATTCCACTCTGTGTAGACACTGTAATGGGTTTAAGCTCTCTTAGCTCTTAGCTGTTTCAGGCAGTGGTTGGCAACCCTAGCTCCATTTTACAAGAAGGAAATTCAAACTTAGAGAATCTAAAGAACTGGTCCAAGACACATAGACATGGAGAGAAAGGTCAACATTTGAACATACTCAATACATATCTGCTAGCCTGACTAAACCATCTTTCCTATGGCCTTGAAGGAGAAAAAAATTCCCCAAGGATCACAAGGTATCAGAGCCAGAGGTGATCTGCCAGAAACCTCCTTACTGAAGAAGTGATGAGACTGGGTACCAGAAAGACTGACCTTGCAAGGTAGGAGCCTGCCTGGGGCTGCCCTCGAGAAGTGGCCGTCTGAAGATAGAGAACATTCACTCCTCCTCTGAGAGGATCTGAAGGGTATCCAGGTCACCCCAAATGCCCTAGGTTAGATATAAACTGAAATTCATGCACCTGCCATATAGACGTGGGCCTTTATAAAGAATGAAACAAAATAGAAGGGAATTAAAAAGCAGGTTCTATTTCACATGTAACTTAGCTGTGCACGGTTAATTCCTCAGCCTGTTAACATGTATGCATTCCTGTCAAACCCCTCTAATGCATTGTGTATAACTCAGCCTACACCATCTGTACTTCATATATACTCCTATGGCTTAAGCTTTCCTTTTTAAATAAAAGAGCTGACTATGAGTGTCATTTTGTAAGGTTTTTTTTCCTTATCCATATTGGAAATCTTTATTAATCAGAACATGTATCGTTATATTATTACTAACATTCTCTCTTTTTAAACTTTATTTTTCAACATGTAGCATTGCCACATTTCTCTCTCTTTCTTTTAGAGTTTATTTTATATTTTTATGGTGTGTGTGTACACACACAGATATGCAGATACTCACAGAGGCTAGAGGAAAACATCTAATCCCCTGAAGCTGGATTTACAGGTGGTTGTAATCTATCTGATGTGGATGCTGGGAGCTGAATTCTGTTTTTCTGGTAGGGCAGCAATCACTCTTAATGGCTAGACCATGAGCTCACATTAAGACATCTTTGTAAATGTTGGGTATTACTCTACCGCACATCCTTACTTGCTTGACCGGTTTCCTAACAGTGGGCATGCATGCTCTTTTAGCTTTGCTGGTTTTGCAAACTGTGCCAGAATATATATCCCTCAATACGTATCTTTGTGCACATGTACAGCCATGTACTGAAAGTTTCTAAGTGTGAAATCGCTAGGCCAGAAAATAGGTGCATTTAAAAATTTATGAAGATTTTCAAAATTGTTCTCCAAAAATGCCTACTCAGTTTTGACAGTTCTCTGTTCAAGATGACATTATGGGATATCACGACTTATTTTGCAGTGTTAGAGGATTGACCCCACGGCCTCATGTGTGCTAGGGTACTATCCTACTGTTGAACCACACCCCAGATCCTGACACAGGATGTTATGAACGGCTCGCTGGGGTGATGACTGAGACAAGCGCATCTTGGCCACTTGCTCTTCCGAGTCCTAGTGACCCAAAGTTTTTCTTCACACAGTAATCATTAGCAATACTATTCTCTTGTCTTGAGGTTTTACAAAGAAACCAAACACATCTCTGATCTGTGATATTATCATGGACCAAATGTCTGTATGATGTCAAATTCACATGTTGAGATCCCGTCCTGCAAGGGGATGCTATTAGTGGGTGGATGCTGCTTGGGAGTAGAACCCTCGCAGTGTGCTTAGTGTTCCTGTGAACACTGTCTTATAGTAACACCTCATTCTCTTTCCCATGATGCCAAGGCACAATGAGAAAGCAGTAGTCTATAATCTAGAGAGGACTCACACCAGAACCTCACCATGTTGATACCCTGATCTTGAAATTCACCTTCCACAACAGTGAGAAGTATGTCTGTTGTTTATAAGCCACTCACTGAATTGATGGTATATCATTCTGGTAGCATGCAGTGACTAAGGTAGATAGTTTTACTTTGTAAAGTATGGGTAAATGACCAGATGAAGCTAGAATTCTTGATGGGTTGGACTTATCTTGATGGATTTGGTGACTTGTCTTAGAAGTGACATTTTTGAGGTTGCATGGATACAGAGGAATTCTAATTTGAACAGAGGATAAATTTATAGAGAACACTTCCTGCAGAGAACAGAATGCAAAAGTCCAGATTTAGAGATAGACGTGTTTTGTAAATGCTCACTGTAAGGAAGGGTTTTTCCACGCAGGACTTCTTTCTATGCCTACCTCTCTATGTGTATTTAAAAACAAAGTATCTTCTGTATCAATTACTTCTATCATTGCTATTACAAGTCACCCGACAAGATCTACTTAAGGAAGGAGATGCTAATTTTGCCTCCAGAGTTCAAGAGGGACACAGTCCATCATGGTAGGAAAGCATGGCAGCAGGAGCTTGAGGAATCTGGTCACATCATGCCCACAGTCAAGATTCAGTGAGAGATGAAGGCTTGTGCTCCGCTCGATTTCCCTTCTTCAGTTTGATAGCCTCCAGGGGATGGTCTGCCCACGCTCACGGCAGGCCCTCCTTCCATAGTTAAACTACTCTGGAAACATCTTCAACAGATATACCCAAAGTCTTATCTGCCAGGTGATTCTAAATCCTACTGTGGTGGTGATGATTAAGATGAACTGGTGCACCCTCATAAAGACCTGTTACCTACGCAGAGCATCAGGAATATCCCTTATAAGAAAAGAAACGGACATCTCCTGAAATACGCAACTAAAGCTCTTCTTTAGAGGGAGCAAACACCCAACAGTTTGTTTAGAAATGTCCTTTTCTTGGCAGGGACTTACATTGCTCAAGAAAATATGTATACATCACTTGCTTTACTTATCTCGTTCTGTACTCTATTTTATTCATCTTTATAAATTAAAAAGTATTTAATTCCGTGATATCACCCATGAGAAGCATGAGTTCAAATTATCATTTCTTCTTATCCAGTCACAGAGAGCCTACCTTAGGAGGAACTAGCTACCTAGCCCCTTCATTTGCTTGGTTTCTTACAAATCATATCTTTGCACACAGGTTGACAACCTGTTACGTGTCCGTTCTGCTCTGTTGTTCTATGCTTGTATTTTAAAGCAAATTCAAGCGTTCTACTAAAATAATGTTGATTTTTTTTTCAGGTAGAGCTGTCTCTCTTGGTTCTTTTTATGAGTGCTCTCTTACTTTTCTGAATGGATGCTAGTCTAGTGTTATGTTTCATAAAGTAAGCAATAAGAATACCAGTGCTAATAAAGCTCTGCTTTCTAATCCACAGGAATTATTACTTTGACTGTGTTTCTCTTCTTTAAAAATCATGGTATTTTCTGAAACTCTGTTAGGTAAACTTCTATTTTTAAAATAGAATTAAAATACTATATTTTCTTTTTATATATAGTGCTGAAATGAGAAGATGATATTAGATATTTTATTGACCTTTTAGACAGCCTTTACTAGGTTTGCACAAGTCAATCTATATTTGAGTAGGGAAGTACCCGAGTTTACTCAAACTCTATATATCTATAAATAACATATAGATATTTTTGAGTTTACTCAAACTCAAAAATATCTATAAATAACATATAGATATTTATTTTCTTTTAGTTTCATATTTTATGTATGTTTAAAACTTTTTAACTAAAATTATCTTTAAGATTGAAAAAAAAGTCTTTTATTGATTTTTGTGTCTACTTCCTTGGGTTCAGTAGGAATATTATTTATTCTTTAAATTAATATTTTTATTTCTTTTTCTAGAACTTTACACACTTCTAGCCCATCTTCCCCAGGCTATATGACTTTAATAACCATCTTCATACAGAACAAAGAAAAAGGGGTTATGTTAAGAACCAATTATGTGAACGACAATAAGATCCTAGACACAAGAGCGACTCACATGTTAAAGGAAGAAATAACCCAAGATAAGGAGTGTTATCCGAGATTCCCCAGGAATTCTACTTATTAGAATTTTTCTTAACATAATAAAGATCTAGGGGCACATTTTTATGTATGAGAATACTCAGATCCTTATTTACCAAAGGCAAGCAACCTGAATGCATTTATGGCCCTGGGTGTGATAGCACAGTAGATAAGCATTAAAGACTAATACTCACGAAGGAATTTGGTAACTGGAGAAAATGGCTGTGAGTTATTTATTGAAGAGGCGAGAGAGAGAGAGAGAGAGAGAGAGAGGGGTGATGTAAGTACTCACATGTGAAATTCTTAAGTCAATAAATACAAAGAAAAAAGGAAGCAGGAGAAGCAGGACAGGAATCAAACACACACACATATGCCAGAAAGTAGTTTGTGGTTTCTCTATGCCCACATTCACAGCTGAAGCCTTGCCGCAGTGTGAAGGTATTGGGAGGCGGAGCCTTTGAGGACAATTAGTTCATGAGGATGGAGCCCCTGAGATCAAATTAATGGCTTAAAAGAATACACAGTGGACAGATGCTCACTCTTTCTCCTCTGTAAGCCATGTGGAGACAAACCAGGAAGGAAACCTCCACTAGAAACTGGATTTGCTGGCACCTTGGTCTTGCACATGGTGACCTCTGGAACCACGAGAGGTGCTTGTTGTTCAAGTTCAAGTGTCTTCTATGTCGCTATTATCAAATAGCCTAGATAATGGGCAATTTATAAAGAGAAAACCAACTTATTCCTTAAAGTTCTTGATTCTTAGAAGTTCAAGGTTGAGGGTTCTGCATCTAGAGAGAGGACCTTCACCCAGGACCATCCCATGCAGAAGGGCAAAAGGGCACAAGCAACCCTCAGAGATCCCTCCGCTTGAGCACTCTCCTCTGTGGGTGCTTCAGTAAATAGCCCCAGCTAAGCCTAGTCTAGTGGCCACCCGGACAAAGTGTAGGCCACGTCTCAGGCCAGTCAAGTGTATAATTGTGTAAGCTCTCCATAGTGGTCCATGCAACTGTCACTAAGTGACATCCAAGGATGCCCTGTGGAATGGAAGGATCACTCAGCCACACCCTTCCCTGGTGCCTGAGCCACATAATGGAGAAATCCCATTGTTGTTTGAAGTCAGGGCTCTTCAGCAGGGATGTTGGGAGCAGTGAAAGATGGTTTGCTGTGTTTGGGAAGGGGAGTGCCTGAAACTTCTGGTTGGTTTTCATACTGGCATCTGTAAGAATACAGGGAAAGCTCCAAGAAGTTTATGGGCATCCATGAATTGGAGAATTCCATCCAAAAAATTCTGTGTGCCAAAAGCCTTGTTCTCTTACCTCAGTTTTTTTCTGAATTACCCCCGGGACATTGCCTCTCCCCCAGCAATAATCCAGTCACTTCATCTGGTCTCAGATGCACAGCATAGGCATTGGGGTCTAGAGTTTCATTCTGCCCAGGAAGGGTCTTTTGAAAATGCCAATGGTCACTCCTGACTGATGACTATGTGCTATTCTCAGTGGAAAGATGACAGTTCAACAATGGAGTGAATTTTGTCCTGAATAAACATCTTCATCGCTTCCCCTTTGTGGAGTCCTTGAGTGTATGTGTAGTTCCTGAGTGTGTGTGAAGCCCCAGTGTGTGTGTGTGTGTGTGTGTGTGTGTGTGTAGCCCCTGTGTGTGTATCCTCTGTGTGTGTGTCTATATGTATACACACAATGTGTGTGTATGTGTGTGTAGTCCCTGTGTGTATGTGTATATAACCCCTGTGTGTGTAGTCCCTGTGTGTGTGTTTGTGTAGCCCCTGTGTGTATAACTCCCATGTGTATAGACCCTGTGTATGTATGTGTGTAGCCTCTGTGTGTGTTCATGTGTGTGTTTGTGTGTATTTGTGTGTGTGTGTGTGTTTGTGTAGCCCCTGTGTGTATAACTCCCATGTGTATAGACCCTGTGTATGTATGTGTGTAGCCTCTGTGTGTGTTCATGTGTGTGTTTGTGTGTATTTGTGTGTGTGTGTGTGTGGCCCCTGTGTGTATGTATAGGCCCTGTGTGTGTGTGGAGCCTCTTGGTTTGAGGATAGTAGTGGAGGGGGCTGGTTTTAATCCCCTTAAAACAATTCTCTGACATGCAAGAGTCAGAGTTGTTACAGCTAGGATCGTCTCCAGGGACCATCTAATCCTTCCCTCTCATTTTGTAAAAGTAGAAACCCACATCTCATATGTATGGGTGTGTTCTAAATTAGAGAGTTTATAACTGTCAGAGGAGAGGCAGAAAGCCCAGTCTCCTCACTCCAGGCCCATATTGTGTGGGGGGGCATGTAAGTACACATGGGCATGCCTCCCATGCCCTTACATAATTCTAGGCTATGATAAGAAATAGTTAAGCATCTGAGTAAGGTAGGGTAGCGCGCACTTAAAAGTTTAGCATTTGAAAGGCTGAGGTAGGAAGATAATGAGTTCAAAGCCAGTTGTAGCAAACTTCTGTCTGAGAGAGAGAGAGAGAGAGAGAGAGAGAGAGAGAGAGAGAGAGAGAGAGAGAGAGAGACTAAAACAACAGAAACTCTCTAGATATTTAGTACTTCATCCCCTGGTCTTTTTCCTAGTGGTTTATCACCAACAAAAGTGAAAGAAATCCCCACTCAGAAGACCGGTGTGTGTGGGTGGTGCCCAACAAGTGTTAGCTGGTCCCGGGGTTGGCCTCATCTATGCTGAGGAGAGCTGAGTTTGAAAGAAAGCCAGGGAGACTTCAGGGCCCTGCAGAAGCATCTCTGGTTTCCCAGTCTACAGAGCTGGGCAGGTGCTGGCCACCCTGCAACCTGCTGGTCTCAAGAATGCCTGTTATTTTGGGGCTTTGGAAAGGCTCACGGGACATTGTGTTTGCAGGAAACAGGCTCTCTGCAAATGCTCGCACTGGGTACATGCCTTGCGTCAGCCTTATGTTGCTTTCTCTTCTTGGCATCTGAATACGAGTGTGTGGATCTTTGTGTGGCTAATGAGAAGTTACACAAGGAAGGATTTGTTAGGTAATTATTTACAACTAGGCTAATTTTCTCAATGGAAATTGTTTTATGGATTTCCTTTTAAAGAAAATATTGTTCTCCTGGGCATTGATCTTAATGTTTGTTATGTATTTAGAGATGTGTTCACTTTAACTCTGCTACTAAGCTCAGGGGAAAACTAGCTCCAAGTTACCTTCCTTCCTAATTTCTAAGTTCTCTAAGAAACATTGAATGGAAGAAGGGAGACAGAATTTTATCTGCCAAGGAAGTTAGGACACAGTTATGGTTCCAGTGTGTTCCTAAAAGCTTATGTGTGGGAAGTGTATAGAGAGGGTGGAGCACTTGGTGGAATTTCTGCCCTCAGACAAGACTAAGGGAATTCTTATGGAACCCAGAGACACTCATGAGAAGGTGTGTATGACAGAAGGAGAGCTGGGTCCTACCTTCTTTTTGATGATGTGATCTTGCTGTCCTCCAGGGGTTCCTGCCATTGCTGAGACTCAGAGCTGAGCTGATGCCAGCTCTGCTCTTAAGTCCCCAGAACTGTGAGATTTGAAATAAAAATTACAACAACAACAACAAAACAAAACCTCTTTTCTTTCTAAAGTTATCCAGCCTCAAGAATTTCATGGTAAGGATGGATAATGGACTAATAGAAGGTGTCTTCAAGGAATGTGCATTTATTTAAGATGCTTAATTGTGTCCTCTGGTTACTCTCCTGGATGGATCGTACACACTGTTTAAAAAAAAAAAAAAATGATTCCGAGTTCGTGTGCTAATTTCAGTCACTTATGGCCCTAACACTGGATGCATTCTGCCTCTGTCTTCCATGCTTTTCAGACAGTGAAAATAATAAGCTGTTCTGTGTGCTCAGACCTTATGCTGGTTTTGCCACATTTGCATTTTGTTCTTGTTCCAGACAGCATCTGCCTGGTGCAAAACCTCAGCCAGATCCTGTAGTACCCGACTGAGCAAAGGAAACTATTCTGAGGCTCTCAGGGGCTCATAAATTAATTCTGAAAACACCAACATAGTCGTTTCTCTGGAGCTTACCACAGGGATGCAGGACTCTGGAAATGAATCTATATAGAAAGAAGAAAATAGAGCCCAGAGCTGTCTAAGCTAATGCTTTTGCTATGTTTAATGCCAGAGAACAGGCCACTGAATAACAACTCATTATCTCCACCTTCCTTTCTGGTTTCCCTGGATATCTTCACTTTGATTGGCAGGGAAGTTATGTCTGGCAAAGGCCTGTTGAGACCACTGTAGGAATGAGTTGACAAAGCCATGCTGGCTCAGTAAGAACCAGCAGGTATTTGTTCATGTGGGCTGAACAGACCCTGTTCACTCCCACATACAAAGTCATCCTCAGTTGCTTAGGATGCAGCCTTTTCAACAAGTTAAAGTGTCAACAGGAGATTTCCCAGAGCTACAGAATGTGCACTTGGCAACTCCTTCCCAGAGCGGGGATAAAACCAAACAAACCCCAAACTGCAAAGTGTAGAACTATTTCAGATTTCATCAAGGATTTGAGTCTGGTAGGGAGATAGCTGAATCTTAGGAGAGTTCTCCTAGCAGTGATGGGAAAATAGCCAGAGACCTGAGGGACACTGGGGCCCAGTCCAACTGGGGAAGGATGCTGTGCAGAGCCAAGGCTTGCTTATGGCCTGTCGCCAAACGTACTGACCTTGACATTGAAGCATAGGCCTCAGGCAGGGCCTAGAGTACCAGATGTGACCAGAACTGAGGAGGAAACCTAGACAGTAATTCATTTCATGGGAAAGGCAGAATAGTGTGGGGTAGCGGTGTGCTGGGAATTGCTCAATAGAGCTCTCACAAATCATAAGTGTCTGTTGAAAGTTTTTCTGTTCTAATGAGTGTTTAGAGCAGTTTATAATAAACTAATACTCTAGTATATAATCCAAATCGCAGTGGTTCTTAACCTGTGGTCACGACTCCTTTTGGGGGTTACAGATCAGATATCCTGAATATCAGATATTTATATTATGGTTCATAATGGCAGGAAAATTACAGTTATAGAGTAGCAATGAAATAATTTTATGGTTGGGAGTCAGCACAACATGAGGAACTGTAGTAAAAGATCACAGTATTAAAAAGGTTGAGAACATATTGTATTCATTAATTGTCACTAATTGTATTCCTTTATGGTGGTCTATTTTCTGTTAAGAAACTGTCAAGAAGCATAAGGGAAGCTGCCTTAGTTAGGGTTTTTATTGCTGTGAGGAGACACCATGGCCAAGGCACAACATTTAATTGGGGCTGGCTTACAGGTTTTGAGGTGCAGTCCATTATCATCATGGCAGGAAGCATGGCAGCCTCCAGGCAGGTATGGCGCTGGAGGAACTGAAAGTTCTACATCTTCATCTGATTGCAACCAGGAGAAACTGACTCTTCCTCACTGGGCAGAGCTTCAAAGCTCACCCTGACAGTGACACACTTCCTCCAACAAGGCCACATCTCCTAACAGTAATACTTCCTATGGGCCAAGCATATTCAAACCATCACAGAGGAAGACTTTGTTGTTGTTATTGTTATTATTGATTATTTTCTGATTATTATTCATTGTTTGTGAGAATATCTATCCATCATGGTGGGCAAACTTAGCAGTTGGTTACAAATGAGTCAAGTATCAGAGAAATCAGACTAAGTGGACTTAGCCTATAGCCCTCAAGTCCCACCTCCTGAGCCCATGTTGCTAACTGTGCCCCACCACTTGCATGTTGATATCAGATTTTTCATTATATTTTCTTTTACATGATTTTGGTTTCCAATCTATACCTCTACATCAATATGACTTGCAATTTCTCCAAAATCTACTATCAGTTTTAATCATTCTATCATGACTAACATTTCATAAAATTAGACTATTGGTAAGCGTTTGATCGCTGTCCAAATCCACAAAGCAGTTGCAGACGTTGCCAGGTGGTGGTGAAGTGAACGCTGGTTGGACTTGACATCATAATGACATCAATGAATGCAGGAGCATCACCTCTTTGTCATCTTTTTCTGAGCTAACAGTTTCAATGCTAGAACACTGTTCCTCACTGACTTTGTAACTTAAGAATGTAATAGCTGCAGACATTATGCACTACTAACTTTAATCCACATTAGCCAAACTACAAACACAGCCCTTGAGTAGAATGCTTGCCCAGCAGGTGTGAGGCCCTGGGCTTGATCCCTAACAACATAGACAACTCAAAATTACATTTATTAATTTTTTTGTCATT
This sequence comes from Arvicanthis niloticus, assembly GCF_011762505.2. Lineage (NCBI taxonomy): Eukaryota > Metazoa > Chordata > Mammalia > Rodentia > Muridae > Arvicanthis > Arvicanthis niloticus. The sequence continues at coordinate 24,254,598 of NC_047671.1, forward strand.
TTCTTGTTTAATTTTTTATTTCCTAAGTCAGGGTCTCATGTAGCCCAGATCTGCTTCAAACTTGCTATGTAGCCAAGGCTAGCCTTGAACTCCTGATCCTCCTCTCTCCACATTCCAAGGGCTGAGATTATAGGTGTATACCACAGTGACTAGATAAAATTGCTTTTTTTTTTCTTGTAGTATCTGGGATTGAACTAGGGCCTCTTACACAGGCTAAGCAAATGTTCTACCACTGAACTTTATCCCAGCACTCTATCATTTTTATAAGTTTAAACATCAACAAGATGTTTAGTCAAGCCCCAGTTTAAAGCATAAGCTAACTTCTTGGTGTAGCCATATTTATGAGCTGATTTTTAAGCTACTACCATGGTGATATCATTGAACACAGAGCTGAAAGGGATATGCAGTGATGTGACATTTTTATCTCTATATTTATTTTATAGTTTTATCTCCTATACAGATAGAGTGGTTGTAAAAAAGACTGAAATACAAGTATAATATAACATAAATATAATATAAAATACTGAAATGTAGCAATATTACCAAATGGTAAGTCTTGAATGTTTATTGTCTCTGCTTGTAATAATTTATAACTGGTGAGTTTACAACATTTAATTGTTTAATAACTATATTTAACAGCTGTTGGTTGATATTTGTACTAGTTAGATTTTTGTCAACACACCTAGACATGTCTGAGAGAAAGGAATTTCAGCTGAGGAATTATCTCCATTAGACTGTAGGCAAGTTTGTCTGGTAGTTTCTTGATTGGTGATTGATGTGGCAGGGGCCAACCCACTGTGGGCGGATCCATTCCTAGCTGTTGGTACTGGGTTGTGTAAGAATGCACACTGAGCAAGCCATGGGGTGGTGTTTTATTACTGCTCATCCCTCAACATTAAACCTCTTTTCCATATCTCAAGGCCCTTTTTTTCATTTCATGACCTATGCCCACACTTAATCCTCCACAAATTCACATACATAAAAACAGGAAGCTAGTGAGTGTCTCATATGAGAGAGAACATGTGGTATTTGTGGCTTTGAGTCTGAGAGACCTCATTTAATTCGACAGTCCATTCAGTTCCCTCTGAGTTTCATTTTTCTTTATGGCTGAATAAATTGTCCCTGTATTCTTGTAAAACATTTTTCATTATCTACTCATCTGTTGAGGAACATCTAAGCTGATCCCATTTCCTTGATCTTGTGAATGGGGTAACAATAAGCATTTATGTGCACGTATCTCTGTGGGAGAACATAAAGCTAAGAGTCTTTAATGTGTCTATAATTTTTGACCCTGTAATCCAACTTCTAGAAATATGTACCCTAGAAATACTCAGAGATACACCTTTGAATTATAACAAATGCCTATGGTCCATGAGTTAATTATGATGAATGTCTATAGTCCTTGTGTTATGGTGAATGCCTACAGTCCATGAGTTACGGTAAATGCCTACAGTCCACGAGTTATGGTGAATGCCTACAGTCCATGAGCTACAGTGAGTTCCAGGCCAGACAGAGTAAGTTCCAAAACAGACAGACAAAAACAAAATACTACGTGTGACAGCACATATTGTAAAATTGAAAGGAGAAAGAAAGTTAGCCTGGCCTCTGTGCAAAGATGACATGCAAATTTGTGAAGTGGCCCATGGTTTCTGGAGAGCTGTCTCTGTGGTTAGGAATGGGTACTACTTCTCCAGAGGACTTGAGTTTGTTGCCCAGTACTGGGTGGCTTACACTGCCTGTAACTCTAGCTCCAGAGAATCTGATACCTATGGATTCTGCAGACACCTACACACACATGCACATGCCTGCACACAGATACATATATAATTTTATATTTGTATATAATATTTATATTTATACATATTTCAAATTATATGTGCAAAATTTTAAAAATAAAATAAATCTTTAAAATTTATTACATACATTCAAAGATGCTACAAAAGGTATTTATATAAAGGCTCTAGCTGGAGAGACAGATCAGTTGTCTAGAGTGATTTCTGCTCTTCCAGAGGGTAAGAATTTGGTCTCAGCAGACTTGTCAGAAGGTTTACAAACACTTTCAACTTCAGCTCTAGGAATCTGAAACCTTTCTGGCTTCGTCGGTGCCTGCACTCAAGTACATATAGTCATATACACACAGACACATAGCTAAAAATAAAATAAATATTAGTCTTAAAAAAGGTTTGCCTTGAATGATGTAGCAAATAAGTAGAAGCAAGTTTAGACAAGAATGATGGTACATGCCTTTAATTCCAGTATTTGGAAGGCAAAGAAAGGTGGATCTTTGTAAGTTTAAGGCCGATCTGGTCTGTATAGACAGTTCCAGGCTACCAGAGCTATATAGTGAGACCTAGTCTCAAAAAGGGAGCAAGGTTAGTACTCTATGATACAACTGTGTAGAAGAATTTTAATTTAGCAATGTGGCTGCTCTGGCAGGGATCATATCCAAAGACTTCCTAGGTCTGTATTATCCAGTGGAAATGCAGACATGCCCTGGATTATAGTATAATCATGCTGGCATACAGATGTACCCTCAGTATGCACCTTTATTTCTTAACAGTGAAGGCAAGAAGGGAAGGTTAATTTGTGGAGGAAACAGCCATATTTGAAAGTGATGTCTAAATGAGGAACAAAGTGATGAATCAGAAAAAAGATCTGACAGACTGTGTCAGAGATACACCCAACTCACATATAAAGAGGAAAGAGGCTCCTTAAGAGCAGAGAGAGAGAGAGAGAGAGAGAGAGAGAGAGAGAGAGAGAGAGAGAGCGCTATGGTGGTGGTGTGTGGTGTAAGTAATTCAATCAGAAGCCAAGAGACACGGAAATGAATCAGTCAGCTTGGAAGATTAGATTGTCCAGAAGCTAGAAGCATCCAGACCTAGGCCTGGGGAGAGTTTGAACAAGAAGGAAATGTTCTGGGCTTATTTTTGTTTGTTTGTTTGTTTTCCCCCATCATCTGAGAAAATAAAGCTACATTTACAAGTTGTATCTAAAGTTATATTTCTGGTATGGACATATTGCTATTACCTCTCTTACTAGATTCTTCTATATTATCAAATATTTCTAGTATAAAATTGTTTCTTAAAATCTAGTAATATGCCAGGCAGTGGTGGCGCACGCCTTTAATTCCAGCACTGGGAGGCAGAGGCAGGCAGAGTTCGAGGCCAGCCTGGTCTACAAAGTGAGTTCCAGGACAGCCAGGGCTACACAGAGAAACCCTGTCTCACCCCCCCTCCCCCAAATCTAGTAATATCTGATTATTATATAGTAAACAGGAAAAATAGAACAAAATTGTATATGCAACCTGACCCCAACATTTTACGAAGTGTACACTTGTAAAGTTGAAGCAAGTGTGCTCAAATTGGATTAATGATTAGCTGTGCTTGTCATGAGCGATTTCTTGTTTTCTTTAAATAATTTATCAACTTTGTAGGCATTTACTTAAAAAAATTATTTTATGTGTATTCGTGTTTTGCCAGCCTGTATGTCTGTACACCACATGCATACCTGATATCTGCAGAGGCCAAAAGAGGGCTTTAGATTCCTGGAGTTACAACTTGTTGTAAGTTGTCATGTGGGATGCCAGGAACCAAACCTGGGTCCTCTGGAAGCGTAGTAAGTAGTTTTAATTGCTGAGCCATTTCATTTCTCTAGACTCTGTCAGTACATCTTGAATCACCATGTTCCCTACCTCTGCTGTCTGTGGGGACTCAGTCACAGCCCACCCCTCACCCAGGATACTGAAATCTGCATATGCTTAAGTCTGTATATAAAATGGAGTGTTGCTTGCATAGAACTCACACGCATTCTCTGCTTTAAGTCATCTCTAAATTACTCAGAATACCTCCCACCAGTGGTTCTCAACCTGTGGGTCACAACCCTTCTGGGAGCTGCATATCAGATATCCTGGATATCAGATGTTTACATTACAATTCATAACAGTAGCAAAATTACAGTTATAAAGTAGCAATGAAAAGGATTTTATGGCTGGGGGTCACCACAACAGGAGCAACTGTATTAAAGGGTCACAGCATTAGGAAGAATGAGAACCACTGCCTTATGCCGTGCAAATTCCATGTCAATAACAGTGTCAGAAATTAAGCCAATCAAAAACAATTTCACAGGGTCAATAAAGATGTACTGTTTTCAGATATTCCCTTTCCTTCTTCTTGCTTGCTGGTTTGTTTTGAGTCAGGGTCTCATGCAGTTCAGTCTGGCTTTGACTCTACTTTGTGGCTGAGAATGAGCTTGAACTCCCGATCTTTCTGACTCTAGTTCCCAAGTGCTGGGCTTACAGGAGTGCTCTCGGTGCTTGGCTCCAATATTTCCAATCTGCAGTCCACTGAACCTGCAGCAGTTGAGTACACAGGGACAGAGGGCAGACTGTATAACTTAAATATATTTATTATTATATATGTGCATTTCCACGGGAGGGCACATGTGAGTGTGTGGGGGTCAGAGGACAACTTTATGTGCATGGTGGAGCTCATCAGGATCGTGTAGCCAGTGCCCTTACCACTGAACCACCTCACCAGTCCTGATTGCAGCAGCATTTTTATTTTTTTTTTATTTTTATTATTTATTTATTTATTTATTTATTTTTTGGTTTTTCGAGACAGGGTTTCTCTGTGTAGTCCTGGCTGTCCTGGAACTCACTCTGTAGACCAGGCTGGCCTCGAACTCAGAAATCCACCTGCCTCTGCCTCCCAAGTGCTGGGATTAAAGGCGTGCGCCACCACCGCCCGGCAGCATTTTTAATATTAGATACATTTAATATTAGACACATCAGGTGCTAATTTTAAAGAGGTTGACTTGTGAACATGTAGCTAGCTTGCTTATCATGGATCACAAAGCGTTTGCATATATAAATAAAAACATTTTTCCCATTTTTTTTTACAAAATAAATAATAAATAAAATTGATACTGGAATTTCTTTGATAAGTCATTTGCGAATGAATGTAAACAAACAAAAATAGCTACACATGAATTAGTCACAGCAAAAGAAGCTGCTAATGGGAAATGGTTAAAAGAAATGAAGAGGTTTATATTTGGATTCTCGTGGAGAGAGGGTGGGGGAGACTGTGTGTGTGCATGCAAATGCACAGATGCATTGTGGAGCGAAATAGAGTGGTTTGCTCACTCGGTGGCTCGACCTTACAAGGCGCTGTCTGTTCTGTTGTTGAAAGATCTGCTCTGCCATACTGAAGTTCACGACCAACAATTTGCCAAATGATATCCGCAAGTGAGGATCAACGTCTTAAACGTAAGAGCGCTTTAATTTTTAATTACCTTTTCTGACATTACAATCAATATTTATTAAGCAGGCATAAAAACAAAATGACACCCTGCTGAGTGTCATGTGAATTATTCAAAGGAAAGTTCTTAGGATAATGAAGCCAGGCCTCCAGGATGGCCTGGAGAAGCCTCTGCTGCTGTGTTTCCACTATGGTGTTCCTGACTCTGGCTTCCTCCCATTTCACTCCTTCTGTCCACCTTTGGCTCTCAGAGTCTCTTTCCCAGTAGAACTGCAAGCTTGACTGCAGCCTGGCTGTCTTTTTCTAGCTAAGGGGTTTTCATCCTGATGTGACAGTTGTCAAAAGGAGAGGCTCTGCTGATGCCTGGCGTCTCTAAGCAGTTACACCTTGCTGAACAAAAATTTTATACTGGAAAACAAGTCTTGTGGGATTAAATTGACCTGACTTTCTTTCTCTTTGGGGGGGTAATGTAGGATTCTAAATGTAATCTTTTGACCTTAGGTAAAATAAATAATATTCTAGGGTCCAATGGATCTGTCAAAAACCAAAAACAAAACAACAACAAAAAAACCAACCCTCTTCTATTATATTGTTGGGGAGTTTTTGTTGTTGCTCTCTCTCTCTCTCTCTGTGTGTGTGTGTGTGTGTGTGTGTGTGTGATCAAATTTAAGATTGAAGAGATTTGTTAGTTAAGTGTACATGACGCTTTTCCAGAGTACGTGAGTTCAAGTCCCAGCACACACACACACACACACACACACACACACACACACACACACACACGTGGTATTAAGCCTTTTAAAGTAAAATCAGTTTTAACATCATGAACAAAGACACTTGGGTCTCTTTGCTTCCACTTAGGAGTGTAACCTGAGCAGACTCTGTGTTCCCAGACCAGTCACCAGGATGTCTTATCTGGGGAAGACACAGAAGCCAGTTCCGGAGAGAACCTGGAGGGATGGGAGGTCTGAGGCGGCAGCATCTAAAGAAACCAGGGTGAGGTGTTAACTTACATTAGACTGAGTGAGAGTTGCCAAGGCACCTGCCATGTAAATTAGTGAACTTTTAACTAAGAAGAGGAAGGGGAGACCATTCAAATGCTTGTATTTTTGTATTTGGTCGATGAGACAATTTCTTCATCCTGTATCGTCCCCGTGAATATATGCATGTACTTTAGATTAGACCCTGGAATTCATTTAGGCACAGGATAAATGCAGATGTTGGGAAGTGTGGTGGTAATCTGTGGGGTATGGACTGAGCCCAGCTCTTCCCTGTGGACTAGTGACAAAGGTGAGACACCATGCTGTTTCCAACAGCAATGCCCCCCATAGGCTCATACATTTGAATGCTTGGTCACAGGGACTTGTGCTACTTAACAGGGATTAGAAAGTATGGCCTTGTTGGAGGAAATGTGTCACTGGCAGTGTTGGGGTTTCAGAAACTCACGCCAAACCCAGAGTCACTCTCTCTTCCTGCTGCCTGAGATCCAGATGTAGAATTCTCAGCTCCTCTCCCAGCAGCACCGTGTCTACTTGCTTGCTGCCATGTTTCCTGCCATGATGGTAATGAACCGAACCCCTGAAACTGTGAGCTTTCCCTCAATTAAATGCCTTCCTTTATATGTGTTTCCATGGTCATGATTTCTCTTCCCAGCAACAGAATACTGGCTAAGATAAACACCTTAGATAGCAAAGGTGACATACTTGTTGCATCTAAGAGACAACTCATCAGGCAGACTTGCAAAGGAGCTTTTATTCAGTGCACAAAACAGACAGTGGAAAAGTATATTCCAGTGGAGAAGTACAATAAACAACTTCAAGCTAAAGGAAGCTCAAAAATAGCACAGGATAGCTCTTTGTCTTATGGAACTGACAACCGGGCAGGAGCAGCATGCATGATGGTCTAAAGAACACTGAACATTAGCTGAAGATAGCAGTGCTCTCCTGTAACCCCAGAATTTAGAACTCACCAGAGAGTGAGTTTAAAGACCGAACAGAAATCTGATTCACCAGAAAAGCTAAGCACTGTCCCCAAGGTCACACAGGTGGGAAGTGACAACCAGAACCTAGGCTCTTCTCCAGTTGCTGACAAGACAGTAATCTTACTTATCCTCTAAGTTTAGTTAACTTCAGGTTCCTCTTCTGGCTGGTGGTGGCACATGCCTTTGGTCCCAGCACTTGGGAGGCAGGGGCTGGTGGATCTCTGACTTCTAGGCCAAACTGGTCTACAGAGTGAGTTCCAGGACATCCAGGGCTACACAGAGAAACCCTGTCTTGAAAGAACAAACAAGCAAACCCCGAAAGAAACAAAGAAAAATACCCCAAACAAACAAGCAAACAAACCATCTTCTGTAAAAAGCTATCATGTGTGTATGTGTACATGTGTGTGTGCGTGTGTGCTTGTGTGTGTGTGTGTGTGTGCCACATATGTGTGAGTGCCTGTGGATGACAGGAAAGGGCATAAGATTCCCTATATCTAATTTACAGACAGTTGAAAGCCACTAGATGTGGGTGCTGGGATCCAAACTTAGGCTCTGTGGAAGAGCAACAAGTGCTTTTAACCACTGAGTCATCTCTCCAACCCACAATTCAGCCTTGCTTTCATCTTCTTGTCTCCCAAATACTGCCAATCACACCATTGCTTCATCTTACCTTCACATTATTATTACTAATGTAATAATAATAAAATAATAATAATAATAATAATGTAATTACAAGAGTATTATTACATCTTAGCATTACTCACACCATTGCATTATCACACATTAATATTATTAGATAATATTATGAGTTTCCTTGGATCTTTGTAGAATAGCAGGGTTGAGAATGACAACTGATTCTCTTACAGCTCTGAAGGCCAAAGACTGAGATTATGGTCTTGCCTGGACCCCCCTCTTGAATGTGCAGGTGTGAATCCTTCCTTATTTTTCTTTTTTAAGTTTTTAGTTCCCTCTTTGATATTTCATGACTAGTTGCCACATCTGTCCAGTTTCTGTCCCCATGTCCCTTGACTTTCTTCCCCTGTAATAACATCAGCCATTGGACTTACAGCTCATCTAAATGCTAGTGTTCCCTCACTGTAGCTCGATGCCAAGCTAGCCCTTGTGCCAAGCTCTATCCTGGTTGCTGTGGACAGCTTTCAAGTTCTATCTGCCTATCAGATGGGAATTGCTGGAACTTATGCCAGCCAGGGCTGTAATCAGACAATGTCAAGCCACTGTGTCCCCTGCTTAGCTATCTTTCTGCTGTCACCTGAATGATTTCTGCATCTCTTCAGGATCCACAGCACAAGTCCCAGTTCCCACTGAGGAGGACACAAGGTCCTTTTCCCTTTATATCAGCCCCATGTCACTGAGGTTCCAAGAGGCCCTGGGTCCAGAGCACTACAGCTACTGTACCTTACAGATGTAAAAGTATCTCCCAGGATTCAACACTGATGAAGCCACGGCTGAAGAAAAGCCATAGAAAAACACTTCCAGTGGGTGCCTCTGACGGAGGGCAAATTGGTGCTCACCTCACCATGTCAAAACTTTCTTCCTCCCTGAAGTAAATAGCATGTTCCCCTCATTTGCCTGCTCCAGAGATGTCTCAGTCTTACCTAGGAGTAGAGGCTCCCCACAAGAACTTCAGTCACAAAACTAGCTCAGCCTCTCACATAAATAGTTCCATATTCTCAGTGGGCTCATATATACTTGACAAGTGATTTCTTTTCACTAAGAATGTCTTGATCCATCATCCACATCTGTATATAAATTGTCCCTGTGCCATGTGTATGGGGATAATGTCCCTATTGAATCCACAAGGCAGGCTACCGCACCCCTTAGCCTTTGATTGTACTTGCACATTTTCAGTTTTTATACAACTACAATCCATCCTGCAATATGCACTTCTACACATACACCTTTGCACAATTGTGCAAGTATTTCAACATGATGAATTCCTGCAAACAAAATCACTGAATCAAAGATGATGCATTCCTGGGACTCAGTGGAGGGAGGTCAGTGACAAAGCACCTAATCAGCCTATTCAAGGCCCTGCGTTTGATCATCAGAAACACTAACAAAACAAAACAATGACCAGGCATGGTGGCACCTACCTATGTCAGCACTTGGGGGGGTTGGGTGGGAAGGAGCAGGAGCCTAGTGCCATCAATGGCTGCATTGCATAGTGAGATTTAGGCTAGCCTGGGCTATGTGAGATCTTATCCCTAGGTTAAAGAAACATACCAGCAACAAAAAATAAAATAAAAATTTAGAATCAATAAGGATATAGTTCAAATGTATTAAATAAACCCATATAAAAAGTATAACTTCATGAATTTTATCACATGTATGTATATATGTATATTCTGTGAATACATGTGTTTGTGTTCAGAGCTTATTTCAAAATAGGATGACCTCACCTTAATTTGGTCATACTTGCAAAGATCTCAGCCCAGGTGGTTGAATCAAAGAAGGGGTGATAAATTGAACATTTACCTGCCCATTTCCATCCATAATCTTGACTAAGGTTGCTCCTGGGAAAGAGTCCCCTAGTTTTCTGGGCTGACCAGTTTTATAGCTTCGAATCTTGGCACAGAGACCAGGAGCTTGAGATTGAATGGTGTTGGTGTATAGGAATCGGATATGGTAGTTTGGTATGGTGGAAGAAACTGTAGAAAGAGGTGAAACGGTTGGCATTCAGTTTTGGTTCTACTGAGTGGGCAAGCCAGGTCTTATTCTTGTGGGCCCCATGCCCCATGACAAGAAAAGCTTGGATGGCTCTGAATTCCTTCGACTCTCCATGTCCTATTCCAATTTGTCTCCATAACAAAGAATTTTGAGCTTTGGAGAGGAAGAATGCCAACCCATTGAACAAATAACTCATTAAAATAGAAGCATCTCATTAATGTGTTTCTGGAGAACTGAATTCTTAAAAATAGGGAGGCATATGGAGGAAGGGAGGGGCAGCTGCTGTGTTCTCTCCTCTGGAGAGAGAATGAAAGGGCTTAAATTATGCCAAAAGGGATTTATTTAAATTAGACATTAAGAAAGTTGTGAGACAATGCAGTGTGCTATCCAGGATTTTGGAGCCTGCTATATAAAGACATTTTTTAAAGCATGTGTTTTATTTTGATTCTTTTGAATATATATATATGTGTGTGTGTGTGTGTGTGTGTTGTGTGTGTGTGTGTGTGTGTGTGTGTGTGTGTGTGTACATACACTGTACTTCAGCATAAAATGAAGAAGTATTGTTAGGTCTTTCTAGGAGAAAATGAAAGAAAAGGAACTGGTATTCAACACTATTCCCTGTCTCTAACTTTGGCCATAGCAGACATCACTAATTTACTATGGCTTTATTCTCGTGAAGCCGAGGGAAGTCCTCATCATTCATGTCAACATCACAACCCAGGCAGCTACTGCTAATCAATCACAATTGGCCAATGAAGTTGAAGCTTATCTGCCTTCTCAGGCTGTACTCATTTAAGTGACTCAAAGTGATTTGCACAGAATTCTATGCACTGATGATTCTGATTCTCCTCGGCCACCATGCCCCTTCCTGTAAGGATTATCTGCTTTTATAAAAATTCAAATGCTAGGTCCCTCTCCCAAAGACTCTAGCAATTATGGGCCCATGTTGTACATTTAACCAAGGAACCCTGGATGACTATCTAGGCAATATTGCCAGGGCCACAGAGAAGGTCCAGAGACCTGGGTGGAAGTAAGGCATTGCATATATTTGTGTCTGTTTAACCCATTCTAGAGTCCAACTTCCAAGCTAGCCAAGAGTCTGCTCAACTGATCAATTGATTACAGAAAATAGCCCTTTGTTAGGGTGTTCCAGGCTAGCTCCCTACCTGAAGTTCAGGTCAGAGTGAAACCCAGGAATCTACCCTCAAAATGCTTAGTACCTGCTCAGTGTTAGGAATCTTGCTATTCATTTACCTGCAACTTCTCTTAGCTGTCTCTGATATTTTATATCCATAGCTATCACTGACTTTTCTAGTTGAAAAAAATTCTTTTCCTCTTCTTGCATTTGACTTTTTTTTTTTTTCCTCTGTAGTTATCTACTTCAGCCCCATTTTGGGAACTGGTAATAAAGGAGTTGATTCCATCCACGTTTTGCTTAGTAAACCAATGAATTTACTGGGGTGCCTTACAGAAGTAGAGATGACACAAGGGACTTGTGTCAATGAAAGCCTACCCCAAATACTCATACACTGTTGTTGTTTGAAATAAAATCTTGACTCTTAGTGGGAAATTCCTCGAGGCATAAGATGTTAAAGGGGAGGTGAAATGTCAGAATATTTTAAGACTGATGTTAAAAGGATGGTGGACCAACAGAATGTTTCTAAGGGGGAAGCTAATTAGGACCCAGGATATTTACAGGGTGATAAAACAATAGAATGTTTTAAGGAAAGTTGAAAGCTCTCATCCTACAGGGAAGCTTCTTAAGCTCAGGAACTAAACTACTCAGTGCACTTCAGGAAGTCCCTGAAACAAACTAGAGTCTCTAATCCCTTCTTCTCCAAGCATACACAAGCAGTCAAGACAACTGAGAGACACTCTTTAGACAAGCAGAGCTGCCCAGAAGAAGCAAAGACCACTTGAGCTACCTGGAAGAGGCTCAGACCAGCTGAGCTACATGGAAAGGACATTCTCCAACCTTCTGAGCTGCCTGTGGGCTTTGCAATGGCTCTAGGCTTCCAGCTTTCACAAACTATCACCAATGCTGGGGTGGGCTTTGGTGATACATCTGTCTTTGAGTCATTTCTGCGTTTACAAGTAACTCATACTTCTCATTCATATTCTGGTAAATAGCCTCAATAAAAACCACTGGTTCACCAAGTTGGCTTTGATGGTATCCTTACTTTGGGCTACATCTGGTTCCCTACCTGGGGTAAGAAAACGTTTGTTCATGTCTCCCTGTAAATAGAACCACACATCAATCATCCCTACAAATTTTTATTTACTCAACAACCTAATAAAGAGAGTTAATTACAAGGATAGCAATATAATATTTCAAAACTGATCACAACCAAACTAAAGTTAGGATACAAAGAAATAATAGCCTTCAACTGGCCGCAATCTCTCATTAGCCACATAAGTCATAGGGGTTCAGGAGGCTAAATACAGACCCCATGGAGATGTTCAGGATATGGCAAAAGAGATCTCTTAGATGTGATTAAGGATCTTACGACATAAACATCATCCTCCAGGCTTCCTCTAAATAAAATCACAGGTGTTCTCACAACAGGAAGCAGAGGGGAATTTGACCATAGCAAATGGAAGGCAATGTAACCATGGAAGCAAGATGCTAGGCTGCTGGCATTGGCGGTAGACAGGAAGGGTGTGAGCCAAGGAACGCATGTGCGTCTAGAAGCAGAAGTAAGGTACAAATTCTACCTGGAGCTCCCAGAAAGGCCACAGCCGGTTGACAGTTTGGTTTTTAGTATAGTGAAATTAATTTAGAGCTCTAACCTGTAGAACCCCACAGGGCTACATCTATGTTATTCCAAACCATAGAATTCACAGTAATTTGCTATAGCAGCCACAGGAAGCCAGCACATCTGGGAATATCAGACTGCAGATGGCTGGGGGGAGGGCCTGAGGTATGAGGAAAATTAGGTACCACATATGCTGATGGAGCTGGGCTGTGCACCCAACTTAGAGAAGCTGGGACTGAATGTCTGAGATCTGCTCGAAGACAGGGATAGGACAGAGCAGTAAGGTGAATACATCTGATCAGAATAAAAAAAACAAAACGAATTACAGTCAGAGCCTATGTGCCTCCTGAGGACTTCACACACTGTTGTAAAATATGTTTTATATATATATATATATATATATATATATATATATATATATACCATGCATGCTATGCATCTTGTGCATAGCCATACCATTCTTGCTCTGTGCTTAAGAGGTAATATACAGTGGGCAGACTAAACTACTGAGGGAAATGCATCCCTGCCTATTGGCATAGAACACTGCAAAAATAAACGGACTCAATTTCCTTCCAAGTCTCCCATCCCTTTCCTATCAGAAATCCCCTGGGAACTTGTATATGCATGCATGCATGCATGTTCTCTGTCTTTCTCTCTCTGCTTCTCTGTCTCTGTCTCTGTCTCTGTCTCTCTCTGTCTCTCTCTGTCTCTCTCTGTCTCTCTCTGTCTCTCTCTGTCTCTCTCTGTCTCTCTCTCTCTCTCTCTCTCTCCCTCCTTCCCCCTCCCTCCTTCCCTCCCTTCATCTGTCTTGTCTCAAACAATCTTTCAACCTCAGCACCACACCTGGCTCCATCAGGCTCATGAACTGATACTGAAGAACTCTGGTTTGTAAAGATAAAACTATGATTCTTGATAGGTCCCTTGTAAGAACCAAACTGCTGATCTCTGTGTCAAGAAGATACTGGCATAAGGACAGACACATAGATCAATGGGATAGAACTGAGATTACAGAAATAAAACACTGTAGATATGGTTCATATACTTTTGGCAAGGTTATAAAAACAATTCCATGAGTAAGGACTGGTCCATTTGTTGGTTAGCACTTGGACAACTGGATAGCAATGCACAAAAGAATGAAGGAGAATTCTTATCTCAAATTATATACAACTCAAACTGGTCCACAGATGTAGATGGAAAATATAAATCTAGGTAACCCTTAGAACAAAGCATAAGATTACATTTTTGTGGCTTTGGGCTAGGCAATGGCTTTTTTACATAAGATATCTAAAATGCAAGCATCTCAAGGAAACAGAATTGAAAATATGTGTGCTTCAAAGGACATTGTTATGAAAAGACAGCCAACAGGGAGAACATATTTGCAAATAATACACAAGAGACTTGTGACCACCATATAAAATGAATGAATTTTTAAAAAAAATATTTATGTATTTGTTTACTGATTGATTATTGATTATATATAATATATTAATTATATATTATATATTTTAATATATTATTTATTATTTATTATTTATTATTGAGCATGCTAAGAGGGCATCGGGTCCCATCACAGATGGTTGTGAGCCACCATGTGGTTTCTGGGAATTGAACTCGGGACCTTTGGAAGCTGGTGCTCTTCACTGCTAAGCCATCTCTCCAGCCCTATGGTGAATTCTTATAACTCAAGAATAAAAAAATATTTCTACATAGGCAAATGATTTAAACATATGTTTCCTCAAACCTCAAATAAAATAAACAAATGGCCAATAAGCCTATAAGATATTATCATTAATCATTAGAGAAATATAAGTACAGAAGTTCATGCTCACAGTGATGAATAACATTTTTTAAAGTTAAAATGCAAAAAAGTGTTGGTGAGGACACATACTGGCAGGGATATAAGATGGTCCAGCCACTATGTTAAACAGCTTGATAATTTCCTCAACAGTTGTATAAAGGTGTGTTAGTTACTTTTCTTTTTGTTCTCATCAAACTACTTGACAAGCACTTTAAATTTAGTCTTACAGCTGGGGGTATGGGGGACGATACAGCCCACTGTGGTGAGGAAGGCTGGTGCAGGAATGTGAGCCACTGGTTTACTTTGTATCTGCAGGGGAGCAGGCAGTGTACTAGGAATGAAGCCAGGCTGTAACACTTGAGGCCGGTCCCCAGTGGCTCATTTCCTCCAGTAAGGCTCCTTCTAAAAGTTTCACAGCCTTCCAAAATAGCTGGGGATCAAACACAAGAGCCTAGGAAAAACATTCCATGTTCGAATCCCAGGGCCAAATAATTCTGTGATTTCCTTCATAGGTAGGTAGATAGACACTCCAGAGAACTGAAAACCATGCCCACAGAATGACCTGTTCGCAAACATTCACAGCAGCACTATATGTTTCTGTCATGAAGTGTCAATATTCTGAATGTCAATCAAGAGGTGAACTGAGAAACATATTGTAGCTTACCAATACAACGCTATGTCACATGGCCAGGAAATGCCACAAAATGCTAGTCACTATCACAGTCACCACACTTTAAGATACTATGCCAAGTGAAAAGAAAGAAAATATAAAGGCCATATAGTGTATAAATTTATTCACACACTAAAATATCTAGAATAGGCTGATCCATAGAAACAGACACTAGATTCGTGATTCCTACAGAGTGAGCCTGAAGTGGTGAGAACAGTATGGGAAGTGTCTGTGAATGGATTCTGTAAATGGACAGGAAGTGATAATTCATATCTTTGCAACTAGAGCTCGAGAGATGCCCCAGCTATTAAAGGCTCAGATTCACATCTAATATCTCCATAACTAGATGTTTTTGATGGTTGTGGAATGCTGAAAATATCTCAAGAAACTCTGAATTGTTTACCTTTAAAGACTAGGTTCTGTGGGGGTATGAATTATATCTCATACAGCTATATTATTTTAAGATTTGCTTTATTTTTGAAATTATGCATGAGTGTGTATCTGTGTCTGGATAGATTCATACAAGGACAGGTACCAATAGAGACTAGGAGAGGGATCGTCATGTAGCCTGGAGCTGATGTTATAGGTGGTTGTGAGCTTCCCAACATTACTGTTGAGAACTGAACTCCGATTTTCTGCAAGAGCAGTAAGTGTTCTTAGCTTCTAAGTCCTTTCTCAGCCCTCGTAGTTGTTATTTTTAAATGAGAGGGGGAGGTTGGGCAGTTTGTAGTTTTCTGAGGGGGATTGAAGAGCCCTGTTCAGAGTAAAGAAGCCAGAGAGTGCCCTAGAACATTCTGCAGAAGTGTCCTCTGGGACAACCTGTTCTGGCCAGCGTGCACCAGGGCCTGTACATAAGACTATCTCAAGCACACTGTTACCCGTGGCCTAGACAGCCTTGATGCCACTGGAATTTCTCCCTTCAGTCTTGGAAGGGATGCTTGGCTGGAAGTTTGCAGAACAAATGATTATATACTTATCTCCAAGTCCAGCTTGTGGGGTGAGGGCTTCATTAGCTATCCCAGAGCTGGTGTTATACACAGGTATAAGTTCTCCGACATTAGTTCTGTGACTTCAACTTGGATTCTCTGTAAAGGCAGTTAGGGCTCTTAATCACCAAGCCATTTCTCAGCCTCCAAAGTCGTTATTTTTAAAAGAGAAGAAGAAGTCGGGAGGTTCATCTTACCTTGGAAATTAGAGCACTTAACTCAGAAATGCCAAATGCAAGAGGTGGGTCAGGTACTAAGCTACAAAAATGAAAACGAATGGTCTTCCTGACACCACATTTATTCTGTTTTTTTTTTTTTTTTTTCTCCTCAGATTTCTGCAGAGTAGAATCAAACAGTCTAATCACTGTTCCTCTTCTTCCTCTTGGTTGTCGCTTGTAGATCCCTCTGCCATCCATGGGTAACTGTCGATCAAATCTCTGCTGCTACCAACCTGCACTTTAGGAACAAAAGCAAGATATTAGCCATTAATTCTGCTTCACCTGGTTTTCCTTTATTGAGAAACTACCAGGATCATAAAAGCTTTAGTAATTGAAAAGAATGGGCTTTGGAACAGGGCATATTTAAATAAGAATCTTAGTGCGGGTGCCTTCTGAGTCTCAAGTTCCTGTATCTGAAAACTGGGGTTAACATTAACCTCTAGGGTCACTGAGAGTGCCATCATAAGCTTGTCTACTCTTACTACAGCAGAATTTAGGAGATGGTCAGTGAAGGGAGACTGGCATGGGAGGTTCTCATTGGTCCCAGAGGTCTTTGAGACAAGCAGGTGTGTGCTTACTTCAAAGTGCTCGTTCACTGCCCTTAACAGTTATCTTCAGAAGGGCCAGGCCCAGGCACCATGACAGTGCTTGGCGCCAGAGAGGAATGCACGACTCTGTAACCACCTTTGAAAACGGCCATGCTTAAATGCAAACGCTCTTGCATCTTCTGCTTTTGTAGACTTGTTCATCGATGCCGGGTTCCAGTGTTTTACCTGAAGCTGGTAGACTCACCCTGTTTTCACGACCAATACATTAACTTCACAGAAAATATAAAGCCGTGGGAAATTCTGTGAAGGGAGTCAGAGTATGTGCATTTTCTGATGCCTCGGAGAAGCGGATGGAGGCTTATAAATGTTACAAACCACCATAACGAGGGACTGTGAGATGATTCTGTGGGTAAAGTGATGCTATGCAATCGTGTATGTCTGAATTGGGTCCCCAACACCCACTTAAAAGCCAGATGTGATGGCGCATACCTACATCTCCAGACTGGGGCTGGGATCCTAAGGGGTTGTTATCCTGTCTAGGCAAAAAGGCAAGCTCTAAGTTCAGAGAGAGCGATCAAACCACAAGCTGAAGAGCAGTAGAAAAAGACAGCCAAACTCAACCTCAGGTCTTCATACACATGTGCGCAGACACACACACCTGTGCACACAGTTGCTTATAACACATGCACTCATAGTAAGAAACGGAAGGTTCTGTGTTTTATAAACCATGTAACTATGAAGAGCGGTTACAGAAAAACAAAACACTGATTGTTCTAAATTACACATTCATTCACCAGAATATACATTAGTACATATTGAGAACCTACTTGGGCTGGAGAGATGGCTCAGCCGTTAAAGGCTAGGCTCACAACCAAAAATATAAGAGAACCTACTATTAGGTGTTACTGGAACTATTTCTCTCCTTATTCCATGTTTCCAAATATGGGGACAACCATTAGTGTAACACTTGTGGTTTATTTCTGTACTTACTGGTGTTTCCTCCTCTGGACACACGAAGGTAGGGGGTGGGGTGTACTTGTCTTCTGTGTGTGTGAAATTGTTTATGGAGGTTGAGCTTGGCCTGAGAAGACATGGGTTGTAATGAGAGGTCAAAAAGGGAATGCAATTACAGGCTGCCTGAGTTTCCTGCCCAGGCCTGCCTAAGCACTCACCTTCTACCTACAGGCTTCTCTATCCCTGGTCTCAGTATTTCACAAATGGGCTGGGGCCTCCTATCAATATCAGGGATCTCAAAGTCTCCCAGGAAGCCCCACTTCCTGTCTCCTATTCTGCTCTGAGAGCAGGGTGTTTCATTCACTACCTCAAACCTTTTTCCTTCAGAATGGAGTGTCTGACCAAACAGGCTTGGGAACTGTTCTCCTGACTTGTTAGTTTCCAGCTTTTTAGAACCCAGCTTCTTATTGGGTTAAAGTTCCTACCCTCTTCTCATTCCTTCCTCATACAAGATTCTGCCTTGGTCCTGGCACGCCCCCCCCCTTCCCCCACTTCCCACCCCTGTGTCTCTCTACTCTCCTTCTCTCTAAAATCCTGGCAGGGATAACTATGACAAAGGGAGTCAATGGAAAGGCTGAGAACTCACAGACAAAGGGAGCCTTTGTTTTCCCAGTGCTTTCTCTCCTGGCTCCGGCCTCTTTGAAGAGCTGTACCCACACACTCTAACGTTAACATTCACCCATTGATCCGAAGCACATGGCCTTCTCTTCTCTACCATCTGTCAGCAACATAACTGCCTGGCTGGTCTCACTGCAGACTGTAAATAAACCAATAGTCCCAACTTCTGAGGGAAAACCAAAGCACAGGAATTATGTTAATTCCATTCTAGCCCATTTGCATGCATATATTAATATGAATCATGTTACCGCTCCAGCTGCTTCAGTGTTACAAGTGATCCTTGGTAGTGGAAATATCAGGTTGAAATAAATTCCTTTCCTTCTAGCCCACACTCCCTGAAACTACAAACACAACCTTGCTTATCTATAGCAGAAGATCAGCTATAGGGATGGAAATTTAAAGCCCCAGGCAACTCAGTACCCTTAAAATGGATATTACCTGTGATTTTCCCCTCAGACAATGTCAAAAACATAGGGGTACTGAAAGTTATTTAGAAGAACTTAAAACCTAAGTGCACAAGTTAGTTCACATGCTACACTCCAATGAGTGAGTGTTGGTTCTTACACCATCCTTGAGCAGGTGGGCTGTGGCCTCAATTTTATGCAAATGTAGATGGTCTTCTAAATACAATATGCTCATAGAAAAATGCACCATCTTCAGCGGTCCAAACAGTGGGGGAGGGAGTGCCTGCAGAAGTCCCATGATTTATTCAGCTGGTTTTGAATGCAAACCTCCTAGCCAAGGTTTTGGAAGAATCTATTGCATAAGCACAGGAATGGGGAGAAATCAAGAGCTCTGCAGGCTGCCTCTCTCCTCCACTCTACGGTCACGGTCACGGTCACGGTCACCTGCAGAAAGAGAGGAGGAATCTCACTATGTATGGGAAGGGTCACAGTCTCATCCTTTATTTGTTTTTCTCTTTCTTTTTTTTTAATTGGATATTTTATTTATTTACATTTTGGATTCCATCTCCTTTCCCCATTTCCCCTCCCTAGAAAAACCCCTATCCTATCCCCCCCCCGCCTCCTTTTTGCTTTTATACCATTTTAATTACATGTAAGTATTAAGGTCAGTTCTAGGTTGAGGAACTAGCAATACAAGATACAATAGATGCAAATAGTCAAGGAATATCCTTTAAAATATATATTTTTAAACTGAGGTGTAAGTAGCATAAAATTGAATGTGCAGCTTTTGGCTGTCCAGACGAATGGGATTTGATAATTGCATGTATTTGTGTAAAAGGTAAAAGGAAGATTGTGGTGTAGAGCAGTGGTGGGGTGCTTACTCAGCATGTGAGAAGCCTTGGGTTCAACCCCAGTACTGCTAAAAAAAAAAATGTAATAAGTTAAATTTTTTTTAATGAAAAATATAATGAAGATATTTTGCTAAGAAAATAAATAAAAGCTGGGCATCATGGCTCATGTCTTTAATCCCAGAACTAAGGAGGCTGAGGTAGGTGGACTTTTGTGAGTTTGAGGGCAGTCTGGCTACATAGCAAGTTCCAGGACATTCAGGGCTACATAATAGAGAGACCCTGTCAAAAGAAGGAAGAGGAGGAGGAAGATGAGGAGGAAGACAAGGACAAGGAGGAAGAAAGAAGGGGAGAGAAAAGAAAAAAGAAAAGAAGAGAGGAGAGGGGAGGGGAGGGGAGGGGAGAAGAGAAGAGAAGAGAAGAGAAGAGAAGAGAAGAGAAGAGAAGAGAAGAGAAGAGAAGAGAAGAGAAGAACCACAGAGAGTAGCCAAGCATAGTGATCTATGTCTAGAATCCCAGGACTCAGGAGTTGAGGCAGATTACTGTGAGTACCAGGCCAGTCTAGACTTCAGCATGAGATCTTGTCTCAAAAATAAAGAAATGTTCTTTTTAAAGAACCAGACAAATTGTAAAGTGGGGGTTGGGGGGACATATGCTGTAGTTAACATTTAATCTCAATTGGGGGTTTCTACCCCACCTTTGATCATTTAGTTCCCAGATAAAAGATGTAAAGCTTCTATATTTATAATAAGTCTTGGACAGCATTAAAGCTGAGTAGATATCTACCCTCTATGGCACTATGTCTACTTCCCTGCCAATAACCCCGAGATATGACTAGCCACGTTCTGCCTGGGCTGCTCTTACTCTACTTGGCTAGCCCTCATGTCATGTTTTCATGATTCATCTACCCCATGTCATCTTCTCCTCTCTCCATCTTCTTCCTCATCTCTTGTAGACTCCTGCCTCAGATATCCAAGCCTGGGAACTGAAATTCCTCCTACTTCTATAACTATAGGCTGTTGGCATATTTATTCAACCAAACATTTTAAATTAAGGAGCAAGATCACATAGAATCACTTTGTGCACATGAAGATTCTCTCGTCCCTGAGGCAACCAGTGCCAGTATTTAGCATTACAACATATATAGCAATAGATCACCCCTCAACAATTCCCCCCCCCTTTTTTTTTGCCTAACTAAAAAGGCTCTTTCTCTTATAATAATAAACAAATACAGTAGGAATAATTACGAAAATGATTAGGTAAGTGTTGATATTCAAAAGTCCAGTTTGTTTATATTCAGCAACTCAGGAGAAAGTATTTATTATCTATCCTGGTGAGTTCAGACTTTGTATCTAAATCAATTTCTATCCCAATATGCATTATCAACCTAAAAGTATCTTCTTAGATTTAAAATTTAGTTATCTTAAATCCTAAACTACTTAAGTCCGTAGTAAGACTATGACTATCTAGTCTTCAACCCCATCAGAGACCTAAGAAGGAATAGTCATATATCGAACAAATACTGTAAAAATGCTTATAAATAAAGAATAAAAATGAGAGAACCTAACAAACAGTTAGAGAACTTGAACAGTTTATAAGAGATGTCACCAGTTAGCCAAACATTCACTTAAGGAAAATACTCAGAGTATTTAGCTGTTCTACTGTTTTCACATTCTTGTCTGTAATGCATTTACTGCATCATACCTACACCACCCCAGTGACCAGACTAGATGTAAGATGCTAAGTGGAAGTGCATTTTGTACTTTCAGACCTAGCCTCCTCAAGCTACACATTTTCTGCTTAATAATTACACAGAGTGAGCATGCCTGCAGCTGCTGGATCCTTGCTTTGTATGGTTCAGTGTTGCAAAAGGGAGAAACTCCAAGAGAGCTCACCGGCCAGGGCCATGCACACAAAAGAAGTAGTGTGAGATATTTAAATCTCCAACCCAAATATGACCAGTCAATGAAAACACAACTCAGTAATTATGAATATATTCTGTAAACCTAGATTGGGCAGATACCCCTACACTACTCTGTTCCCCAGCTATGAAGACCCTTATAACTTAAGGATTTTCCAGACCCTGTGTCTGTCCTTCTACCTCCTGCTTCTCAGTGGTCCTCTCCTTCTTGTCTTCCTCCTCCATTGGCTTCCTCCAATCCTCTCCTCTGCTCTCTTCCACCAACCTTTATTTCTCCACCTCCCCTTCTTCTGCCCAATCACTGGCTCCAGCCTTTATTTTACAAATTAAGATGGGCAGAAAGTTCACTAGAATTCACCTGTGTGAATTCACTCACACCTCCTCTGCAGCCCTTCACAGGAAAAGGGAATTAGTATCAAAATACAAGGCCAGGGCTATCCACAACAGGGAGACTGCAGACAGAGCTGCTTAATCCACAGAGTTTGTGGTATGAATATGAAATACTCCCTACAGGCTCACATTTGAATGCTTGGCTCCTAGCTAGTGGTGAAGCTTGGGAAGGTTCTGGATCCTTTAGGAATTAGAACTTGGCTGGAGGAAGTGGGTCACTGGAGGGAGGCAGGACTTGAGGCTCTGTAGCCTGGCCTCACTTCCTGGGTCTTCTACACTCTCTGCCCCAAGAATGTAGATTCAACATGTGCAGTCATATTCCATTCCCATGCCTCGCCCCAACCCCAGTATTTTAATTTAGTACAACACATAAATATATAAGCACTAATAATTAGCTCTCTCTCCCAAGCATTTGACATCTAGGTGTGTATTTACAGGCATGCAGCATGTGTAAGTTACTTTTTCATTGCTGCGATCAAATGTCTGAGAAAGACACTCAGAAAGAGGAAGTGTTTTATTTTGGCTCATGGTTTCAGAAACTTTGGTACACAGTCCTTGGCTCCACTGATTCTGCATCTGTAGTGAGAAAGACCAGCATGGTGACAGGAACATGTGACAGACACTGCTCATGGCAGACAGCTAGCAGGGAGAGCTGGAAGGAACCTGGGACAAGGTACAGTCTGACGGGTTTGTTTGCAGTGAACTTCTTCTCCATCGAGACCCCCCCTTTCCACAGCTACACCGCTTCCTCCTGTCTAGTCAAATTCTGATGGATGATACCACTCTTTAGGCCAGAAACCTCATGACTTAGCTGTCTCTGGAACACACTCAGTGAATCATCCATGGGTGCATTATAGGTGTATTTAACCTTCTAAGCATTTCGTAGTTTAGTTACATTCATAGCCCACATTGGCCATCAAGTGTCCCATCTCATTGTGCCCACAATCTGAGGGCTCAGTTGTCACACATAGCTCAGGGCCACCAGCCATACTGGTCACTAGAGTTGCTGCTGCTGTCTCGCCTATTATATACACCTTTCACATAGGTACATGCCTTCTCTTATGAGTAGGGGTGCTCAAGGGTAAGGCAGACAACTGGTTGACCTTCTAACTTCCAAAGTGCCTCCTCTAAAAGAGCTGCTGGCTAATTCTTGCCCAATTCAAGTACACTGAAGGCTGGTAATTCTGTCTAGATTGTATAAGACCTGGGCTTGATCTCTAGTACCACAATACATACATACATACATACATACATACATACATACATCTGATTAAATAAGAATTTGTTGATTAATCAATTGATTTCCTTCTAAAAATGTTGAAATAGAAGTTGACATTTTGGTACTTAATATTTTCTTCAGCTTGGTTAACTTGGGTGTGTAGGTGCTCAGTTATTTCTTCCATACTTATTGGCTTTAGAAGGAACTTCTGTTCTTCCTGTCAACCAGGAATGACTATGGCACCTAGCCTCACTGTTCCCCCATCTGATCCTTCCTAGGATTCGTCCTTCCCACAGAGGAAGGACAGTGGAACTGACAGCCAGGATAGACACCATCTGTGGTCCCCACATCTGCTGGGTGGAATCCCCTGGTGTGCTTGTTAAAAACACACACTTGCAAAAGCAAAAAAAAAAAAAAAAAAGTTCAGATGTGCTTCATCATTTCAGCTGGAAAACTTTCAAAGATTAAATAACTCTTCAGGTCAACACACTTACCATTTGCAAGGCATATTTGAATGTTACTTGCTTTGATCTTAAAAAACAACCTTCAGAGGTCTGTCTGACTGGCAGTTATGACTTGATGTTGTCCCACAAGAAAGCAGGCATCAGTAGGCTGCCTGGAGTCACAGAACTAGTAAATGACCATCAGTTTTCTAGATGTTAAAGGGCCAATGATTTGTGAACATTGTTTTCACAAAATATTAAAATTGAGCTGGCTCCAGTCCTGACTTGCTGACTGCTTTTGCTTTGTAAGATCATGTACACACACACACACACACACACACACACACACACACACCCATGAATGAGAGAGAGAGATCATTCTTATGATGCCATCCTCTTTTTTTTTTTTTTTTTTTTTTTTTTTTTTTTTTTTTTTTGGTTTTTTTCGAGACAGGGTTTCTCTGTGTAGTCCTGGCTGTCCTAATACTCTGTAGACCAGGCTGGCCTTGAACTCAGAAATCCGCCTGCCTCTGCCTCCCAAGTGCTGGGATTAAAGGCGTGTGCCACCACCACCACCCGACTGATGCCATCCTCTTCTTTCTCTCTTAGAGATTGACCAATGAGCCTTCACTGCTCTTTTGAGCACCGCTGCCCTCTGCAGGTGAGCTCCCATCCTGCCATCCACTATCTTGAGATTCAGCCTCATAAAGAGGAAGGGAAAAGAAATTTTCTTCTTCCTTAAGCTAAAATTGACCTTTCAAGTTTTTACTTCCTGACTGGTTAGATTCCTGACGGGTCCATAGGAATAGCCACTGTGCTCAGAAAACCCCTTTCCCTGAAAAGAACTTGCAGTAAGGACTTGTGTGGGCGGGCAGAACTGTGGTGGGAAGTGTCAAAGTTGTCCCTGCATTCTGGGGTATTCAGATCTCAATGACTCTGCATCTGAGATAAGTCCACTTCCTTTATACAACCCTTCCTCGTTGTGAGGTCAATTTAATGTCTGTAGAACCCTCCCTGGCCCACCCCTGTTCCCATGGAAATCCAAGTCTAGATCTGCTTTTCCCAAAACAAGCACAGACCTCAAGAACAAAGCAACACCGTACAGCTTGAAAGCAATCTAACTCCCTCTAGGAAAGCAACAAACCTTTTCCAAATAAAAGGTACTTCCTTTGACGTTTTGTAAGAAAAGAGAAAAGCCAGCCTCTTCAAAGAACCTGCTGGTCTACCACTTTGCCCAATCTGGATGTTCTCTCCAGCGGGGTCTGCTGACTAGTAGCTCGCTCTTTGCTCTGCCCCATAGGAGGCCTTTCCAGAGCACACAAACAGGAGGGACAGCCTGTTCCCTGAGACATTTCCCATGAACCTCTAGGAAGTACATTTAGGGTATAGTTGATGTTTTTCTCTGTTATCTCTAAGGTAGTGAGTGCTTCTGCCAACTGCTAAACCCAGCAGTGTTTCCAAAGATAGAGCCTGTGATACCCTCATTACGCAGGCCTAGTGCTTTGCCTGGACTCTTGTGGCTCATTAGATGGTGTAGGGAGCAGAATGTCACCTTGATAGTGTCTTATTACTGACACCAGTTATGCTGTTCTAAGCAGTGTCACATTCAGGGAAGCAGGTCTGGATGGGCCAATTTGGCCTGGTATGAGACAGACCCTGAGAATTCCTGGAGTTGTCTCTCTGCTTTATAGGGTTTCTGCTGACTTTCAAGGTTTTCCACTTTTGCCTTCTGTGGTGGTTTGAATATGCTTGGCTCAGGGAGTAACACTATTAGGAGGTACGCCCTTGTTGTAGTAAGGGTGGCCTTGTTGGAGAAAGTGTGTCACTGTAGGGGTGGGTTTTGAGAACCTTCTCCTAGCTGCCAGGAAGCTAGTCTGCTCCTGATTTCCTTTGGATGAAGATGTAGAACTCTCAGCTCCTCTAGTACCATAACTGCCTGGTCATTGCCATGCCTACCTCCATGATGATAAAGAACTGAATCTCAGAACCTGTGAGCCAGCCCCAATTAAATGTTGTCCTTTCTAAGAGTTGCCTTGGTCATGGTATCTTTTCTCAGCAATGGAAACACTAAGACACCTTCCTAGTGCTGTCTTTAAACCCTCCTCTCTGGTTTAAAAATTATAAAACCAGGTAGGTGCAGTCTGCCCTCTATGTCCTTATTGTGGCTGAGAATCTTGACACACAAACTTTGCATACCAGTTTAGAAATGAATGTTGTGGACTGTAAGTAAGGCTCTCTGGATCTTGGTGTGGTATATTCATATGGTATATTCACCTGTGGTATGTGACTGCTTGTACTTGTGTAGACAAGGGGCCAGAAGAAGGAATGTTGGGTGTCTTCCTCTGTCACTTTCTACCTTATTCTTTTGAGAGTCTCTTACTGAACCTGGAGCTAGGCTGGTGGCCAGCAAGCCCCAGAGATATATCTGTCTCTACTCCCATCTGTCTCTAAATCCCTTAGGGGAAACAGACTTCCTGGCTTTATATTGTGTGTGTGTGTGTGTGTGTGTGTGTGTGTGTGTGTGTGTGTGCGCGCGCGCGCGCGCGCGCGCGCGCACTAGGATACGCACACAGGTCCTCCAGTTTGCTGAGCAAGTACTCTAACCCACAAAGTCTGTTTCCAGCTTCCTTCTCTAGATTGTATATCATCCTTTTGCATTTCTGTTGCAGATATATACTCATCCATCTAGTCATTCAATAAATATTTGTGCTTCTGATAGGCACTAGCACAGAGCTTTATAACCTTCAATGAATGGTGGAAAGTTTGGAAGACTCTTGCAATAAAGGACCTGGCAGAAGCAACTTAAGGGAGATTCTTTTGGCTCACAGTTTCCAAGGGAACAAGTCCATCAAAGGGGAAGGCATAGTGGAGCAGCTCTGTGGTATCAGAAACATGTGGTGGAACTCCTCACAGCTCAACGCATTGGGAAGCAGTATGTGACTAGAAGGCCAGGTTATAGCATGTTAATCCTGTTCCCAGTGGCCTATTGTGCAAAGCTAGTTCCTACCATCTAAGGGATTCACAACCTTCTCAAATGGTGCCACCAGTTGGGATCTAGGTGGTCAAATGGGAAGAGAGACATTTCAGCTTTGAATCATATCAGCTCTCAATGCCAAGTATCTATTTCCAGAAAATTCTCCCATAACTGGCCCTGAGTAATGGTTTTGATGTTGAAATCTCCAAGAGTTTCCCAGATGATTCTAATAGGTAGCCAGTGATGACAATGTCCAACTCAAAGGCAAAATCACATTGTCAGTTGTCTGTCTACCTTTGTTAGGAATGCACCAGCCCTGTCCCCAAGGCATGGGACAACCATGTCCTTCTCCAGCAATCATTAGAGCTTGGCCTTACCTATGTGTTTGCATTGTGGGATATTTGAGTCTTTAAGGATGTTCTGGGCTTATCATTTGAACAATGCATTGAATGTATGACTAAGAAGAGAGACCCTTGGACAAGAGGTTTACGTTGTTGCAAACAACAAATTATTATTGGTCAGGGACTTGTGATGAAATCTTTAGACTGGCAGGAGTACAGTGACAGAGATCCTGTCTCTCAGGTTTGCCTAGGCTGTCTTTGGAAGCACATGTTCTAAGAAATGGACTGGCCCAGGCTGCTTGCCTCTGGTCTAGTAGTTGATTTTACAAAGCCTCACAGATCCTCAGCATCTTTCTTAAGCATTTGACATGTGACACCAAGTGATAAAATTTAGCAGCCACACCTAGTTCTGGGAAAGGCCACACAAGAAAGGTATGTCTTTCTCCAGGCTGATGCATTACAACTGGCTTGCTATTTTCCTACCTCTCCTATAACAGCACAGCACACACTGGGTGACTCAACAACAGAACTTTATTCTGTCACAATTCTGCAGGTAGGAACTGAAATCAGTGTCCAAGCTGACATCAAGGTTTGGCCTGCTTGCTCCTGTATGAGAGTCCACTCTTGCTTCCTCCAGCTTCCAGGGGCTGCAGAGCTTCATTGACTTCCAGCCATATCACCCCCATCTCTGCTTCTCCTCTCTATCACCTTCCCTTATGTGTCAAATTGTCCTCTGCTTCCCTTTGAAAGGATAAATGTGATTGCTTTGAGGGCCCAGGATAATTACCTCATCTTAGTATGTTTACTGTCCTCTCATCTGTGATATGTGATATTCTCCCACAAACTTACATTTATAAATTCTGTGTTTTCAATGTCTTCTTCCAGAGAGTGTGTTGGAAAAATAATCTCCAAAGAATGATATTGGGATATGGGATTATGGTAAGGTGTTTAGGGCATAATGGTGAGACCTTTCCTGATCAATCTTAATTGTCAACTCGACAAGCTTCAAGTCATCTAATAAGAGAAATCTGGGTTGAAAAATTACCTGGATTAGATTGGGTTATAGACTTGTGTGTTAGGGGCTATTTTGATTGTTAATTATATAGGAGGGCCTAGCCCACTGTGGGTGGCACAATCCCTAGGCAGTTAAGCCTAGACTGTGTAAGAAAAGTATCTAAATATGAGCCAGTGACCGAGTAAGCAGGCAATATCACTACATGGTTTCTGCACCAAATTCCTGCTTGAGTTACTCCTGTGACTTCTTTCAATAGTGGACTATAACTTGTGGTCTGGAATAAACCCTTCCTTCCCTAGACTGCTTTCAGTCTGAATATTTTATCACAGCAACAGGAAGGAAACTAGAACAGTACCCTAGTGATCGGGTCAGAGTTTATATAACAATATCTCTTTCCCCTGTTGTTTCTCCACATGAGGTCTTTTGCTGAGTTATGACAGGGAGAGAGTCCTCACCGGAAGCAGCCCTCATCAGTTTGGAACTTGGAAGTCTCAGAAGTGAAGTAAACTCACACTATTTATAAACTACCCACCCAGTCTTTAGTTACAGTCTTCTGTTACAGCAGGAGGATTAAGATTGCCATCTTTTGGAGCTGTTATTCAGTTCACTGTACCAGATGAAGTGATATTGCCTTGGTTATAATGAGCTTCTCATCAGTAACAGAATTTATTTACATGTGTTGCCTGGTTCATGTCTCCTAAATGTGTAGTAACCACCACAACTACCAATAGTACTCACCCCATGGCCTCTTCAACTCTAGATGTTTGAGACAGAACTTTGGAGAAAACTGTCTCAAATCCCTACTCTAGACTTTCCTTTCTGGTGTTGTGCTAATACATTCTGAGCAAAGCAACTTAGAAGAGGAAAGGGTCTACTGGCCTTACATTCATGGGTCACAGTCTATCATTAAAGACAGTAACTTGAAGCAGAAACCATGGAGGAACATTGCTTTCTGGTGATTTCTCTTATGGTCCCAGTCTCCTGCTTAATCAGCCTTCTTCTACCCAGGAC
Source organism: Arvicanthis niloticus (assembly GCF_011762505.2). Classification (NCBI taxonomy): domain Eukaryota; kingdom Metazoa; phylum Chordata; class Mammalia; order Rodentia; family Muridae; genus Arvicanthis; species Arvicanthis niloticus. Next base: position 24,283,696 of record NC_047671.1, read on the forward strand.
CATCTGCCCAGAGATGGTACTGCCCACAGTGGGCTGAGCCCTCTTGTATCAAGTATAATCAAGAGAACTCCCCACAGACAGACCCACAGGTCAATCTGACCTGTCTAATTCCTAAAGCAGGGCCATCCTCTCAGCTGATTCTAGGCTGTGTCCCATTAACAGTTAATGCTTGTTATCACAAAGCAATATAGACATAAGAATAGGACCTTGGGCTGGGCGGTGGTAGCGCACGCCTTTAATCCCAGCACTTGGGAAGCAGAGGCAGGCGGATTTCTGAGTTCAAGGCCAGCCTGGTCTACAGAGTGAGTTCCAGGATAGCCCGGACTACACAGAGAAACCCTGTCTCTGGCAAAAAAAAAAAAAAAAAAAAAGAATAGGACCTTGGGCTCCAGAACTTACCCTGGAGAAGGATGCTGAAAATCTGTGGAAAGCAAGTGAGAGCTTTTCAGTGACTTCTTTCTCCTTGTCATGAGCTCTATGGTAATCCCTAGGCTCCTCTGTATTCTCAGACAACTTTTAGAAGGACAGTTGTTTAGACTGCAAGGTCTTAAAGGGTACCCAAAAGCTAGGCATGGAGGTACACACCTTTTAATCCTAGAGGCAGACTAATCTCTGAGTTCAAGGGGAGCCTAGTTTACAGAGTGAGTTCCAGGAAAGCCAGGGCTACACAGAGAAAACCTGTGGTGGTTTGGCTCAGGGAGTGGCAGTATTAGGTGGTGTGGCAAGGTTGGAGTAGGTGTGGCCTTGTTGAAGGAGGTGTGTCATTGTGAAGGTGGGCTTTGAGGCCCTATGCTCAAGCTCTACCCAGAGTTGAAGGGAGAGCCTCTTCCCAGCTGCCCATGGAAGCCAGTCTTATCTTTGCCTTTGGATCAAGATGTAGAACTCTTGGCTCCAGGCACTATGTCTGCCTGGATGCTGCTATGCTTCCCGCCATGATGATAATGGACTGAACCTCTGAACCTGTAACCAGCCCCAATTAAACGTTGTCCTTTCTAAGAGTTGCCTTGATTGTGGTGTCTGTTTTCAGCAAGGGAAATTGTAACTAAGACAAACCCTGTCAAAAAAAAAAACCAAAAAAACAAAACAAAACAAAAAAAAACAAAACAAAAAAAAAACCCAAAAACAAAAACAGCAACAAAAAATGTCATACCAATTAATCTGGGAATCTGGAGCTGTTTCTCTTAAACCCGAATAGCAATAAGATAAAGAAGGTAGAAGCAAAGAGCTGGGACAAGCCAAGGAGACCATGAACCCGTGCTGAATGTTCCCATGCTCCTTAAAAAAAGAAAAGAGAGACAAGTAACAGGAAGGCAGGGCTGTGAGATCTGCATAAAACCTGCACCCACCCAGTTCTTTTACTCAAGAAATGGACCAAAGGCACCAGAGCGAGATGTGAAGGCATCTTTCAGGACTGACTGCTACAAAAGAGTTGCTATTTAAAAAAAAAAAAAATTACAAAAAAAAAATTTTTTTTTGAGGGGGGAAGTATGCCACAGTAAACATGTGAAGGTTCAAGGAAACTTGTTGGGGTCAGTTCTCCCTTTTCCAGTGTGGGTCTCCAGGATGGCGCACAGGCCATTAGTTCCTTAACCCGGAGAGCCATCTCAGCAGCCTGCCTGGCATGTGGTGAATTCTGTTCTAACTTTCTTTCTTTTTCTAATTATGTGCATGCATGTGTGTGCTGTACCTGCATCGGTCAGAAGAGAGCGCTAGATCTCTCTGGGACTGAAGAGAGCGCTAGATCTCTCTGGAACTGGAAGGAGAGGCAGTTGTAAGCTGCTTGATAAGGGTGCTGGTACCAAGGTCTTCTGCAAGAGCAGCCAGCACTCATCTTAGGCCGCTGAGTCATTGCCCCAGCCCCATCCTTTCAAACTGGCTTAATGCAATTGTACTTCCACTCAGGGGAGAAGGGCTTCATCCACACAAGACAGGTCTTAGATGGAGTGAGGGTATCCATTGCTTTCTTCTGTCCTTACCTTTGCTGTGCAAATTCTTTAGTTCTGATTTAGGCACTTTAGCATGAATTCTGAACGTCATTGAGCCAGCACTGGTGGCAGATAAAGGGGTTCCTTCTGGACTTCAGAGTCATCAACTGCATCCATTTGTGGTGTTTAGTCCTCTCTAAATCAATTACATCGTGCAAATAGATGACTAGTGACTTACTTCTTTACTCTTGCTTCTGAGCCATTCAGAATTTTCTTATCCATCCTTGTGATCCCATGGAGAAATGCGTACAAAGAATGTGTGCCATCTCTCCTGATTGGGCAGCAGCTGCAACGTGACTATGTGTTATCCCTCCTGATTAGGTGGCAGCTGCAACATGACTAAAAGGCAGTTCTACCTTTCTCTTGAGTCTCACTGGAATTTTCTACATCAGGAGTCCCCTGACAGGAGGTACAGTATGACTGACGATTATAACCATGTTGTATTTGAAAAATTGTCAATCTTTGTAGAACAGAACCAAACCTGGTTGTCTCCTATAACAAACAAACAAACAAACAAACAAAAATAGAGACACAAGTTCTAGACCTGGCTCAGCCAGAAGTTTACTATGTAACTCCTCTGCCCTGGGGACTTACTTCAGCTGTTCCTTCTGCTCAGTGATTTTGTGCCTACGTTTCTATCACATGATTCTCACCTAAGCAAGACTCAGGTTCTAGTCATTCCCGAAGGAAGGATGCCTTCACTCTGAGTGTTGCTCGTGTCTTCTCTGCGATATTCCACCAGGCCCTGGCCACTCCCATCCCGTTCATTTAATCATTCATTGTGCTAGATGCTGGAAAAGAGAATTACCTCAAGAAGCTCGCACAGCAAGTAGAGAAGAGAGAGTGGACAGTCAAAATAACTCTGCACAACCAAGCTCAAGTGTGACTAATGTTTCTATTTTTAAAGTTATGATAGGAAAACTTACCAAGAGAACAAAGGTCCAATTGTAGAAATGAGATTCTGGATCGCTCTTGCCCAGAGCCTGATGCTCTCATAAAACACTGTGTGTACTGAGGCCTACTGAGCACAGACTCTCCAAACCTTATAACGTGCAAATCCTTGATTCTGTTTCACTGTGCTAGGCTTAGACCCAGATCTGCAGAAAGTGGTCAGACTTTAAAGAACCTGACACTTCCGGGAGTCGAGGAAATCTCTTAGCAAGGGTCAGAATAATCAAAGAGGCTGGTTATAGACCGATATGTGTCAAAGCCGATCACACAACTAGTATGAAGCTGGAACAAGGATCTCAGAAGCATCACATCAATACCGTTGAGAAACTGAAAAGTTGCTCTTACAATGCAATACTGGTGCTTGGTAGCCGCGTCTGTGCCATACAACTGAACCCCTGACCAAGAGTAAACACCAAATTAAACAGTAGTATTTGATGCTGGGGCCACAGCTGACTAGGCAAAGGAACATCTGTCCCAAATCAAAAATGCTTCTTTGAGGGTTTTCAAATAGGATTGTAGGAAAGGCCCCAACAGACAGGTTCCAAGATGCTGAGGATGCCACCAGCATGCAGCAGAAGACTGCAGGGGTTGCTGTGGAGAAAGGAAGAAATACAGGTGAGGGAGAAGAGAAAGAAAGAGAAGAGACAGAGGAACAGAGACAGGCAGAAAGAGAAAGACAGATTATTTTATTTAAAGAACTATTTCATTCAGTCTGTTCAAACCTCTGGCTCCAGTTGTTTCTGTGGCTGAAACCTGGTTATTTAACTTTCTTTAAAAAGAAAAACAAAACGGCAACTTTCTATTTCTAAACCACAGTGGGCTAGGATTTGATACTTTATCTCTCAGGAGTCCTGACAAGGATAGATGATCTGCTTCTTGACAGGGGCAGAGCCAACAACACACTCAGCTCCCAAGTGTCAGAGCCACCAGGGAGCAGCTTCCCACATCTGCAGTGATTATTTCAGAGAAACTGCTTAAAGATATTATTTTTGAAGAAACTCATAACTCACAGCTATTCAGTGTCAACCTTAACTTTATTACCCCATGACCCCAACACAAATTACCAAATGTACTTCAGCACATGTTAAGTATCTACCACACTATCTTGCTCTGAGAGTTTAGGGAAAGCAATGGCCAAACCTAACACAATCCCCTAGCCTCCACTCTAGTGCAATCATTTGTCAGGGCTGTGATGACTTGGTGCCACAAACCACAGGCTTCTGTGATAGACTTGTTTTTTTCACAAAGGTCTGGAAGTTGGAAGGCAGATCAGAATGTTGACAGCTCTGGTTCCCCCTCAGGCTGTGAGAGGGGCCTCTTCCTTGAGCTTGTAAGATGAGATGACTGGAGAACCTCTCTGTGCATGTCTTCTCCCTGACCTGGTATGTCTACTCACAAGAACACCAGTTCTACAGGAGAAGGGCCCAGCCTTAATTTTCATTTAATTACCTCTTAAAAGTCTGTTTCCACATAGACAGGCATTCTGTCATACTGGAGAGTTAAGATTTCCACACATGAATTTTGAGGGGACATAGATCAGCCCACAGCTAACTTTGGTACTTAAAGCCACTGACTTTTGAATGCTGTTTATCCTCATAGCATAAACCAGGCTACCTTGACAGATACAAAGAAACAATCAAATCAAGGCTCAAAATGACTGCTTCATTGAGGTGTCTGTGTATATTTATGGCCCTAATAAAAATCACATCAAAGATTGTATTTAAGAAAAAAGAAAGTAGAGTTATGTGTGACACAGCCTTGACTAAATTAGCATGCATTAGTTTCCTTAGAATTAGAACATCATTATTTTCTCTAAAATATGGAGCTAGGCTTCTTAAGAAGTGGGCTTGGAAAGATAAATGTCTCCTTCTGGGCTGACAAGAAAGCTCAGTCAACCACCACAGCCGTTTCCCACAATGGGTGCGCCTTCTACCTCATAAGGATCCCAGATGGCTACACCAGGTACTCGGACTGCCTTCCCTTGGGCCTCTGCATGGGTTTAGCCTCCCCGAGTGTCATGAACTCAGATGCTTCTCGATCACCACGGTATATCTGGTGACAGATTGATTCCTTAATAGCTTGTCCAGGTTTGTCTACTGCCTGTCACCCTCGCTCCTATGATGTCACAGGTGCACTCATTGTCTGCCAGTCTCAATCCTGTGATGTCACAGGCTCATTCACTGCCTTCCACCCTTGCTCCTGTGATGTCACAGGTTCTTCCTCTGCTTGACATCACAGGTCCGAGAGAGCCAGAAAACTGAGAGTAGTTTCAGGTTGCTGGGTAAGTCCTTCAGACTCTAAAAAGCAGAGATCCCCAGGAAAGGAAATACCCTCAGTGTTTGTCTTGGGGTTACTGTAACAGATAAGCACAGACAGTGACTTAAGACAGAGGAAAAAAATTCTCTCACATTTCTGGAAGCCTGAAGTCCTGCACCCAAGTTTTTGCTACCAGATGTATCCAAACCCCAGGCTGAATGAAGCCAAGGACAGATATAAATGTGGCCCAACTCCAGTCAGCATGCTTAGAACATGGGAGTTAAGCTTCTTTTCTAGATAGGTGATTCCCATAGGAACTTGGTATATGACAACACTGTTATAGTATCTGTAAAGGCTACAGACCCAAAGCTCAAGGAAAGAACTCTTCCTTGCTTTCTAGCATCTGGGGGTGGAACCCTAAAGCTCCTCAGGTGTCCTGGCTATGATACCCCATCTCCATCCTCATAGGACCTTCTCATCCCTGTGTCTTAAATCCTCATCTATTTTTCTCTGATGAAAACATTTTTCATTGGATTAGTGGCTTACCTGGACCATGTGGGAAAATCTCACATCAGATCCTTTATTTATAACAACTTTTCCCTAAGAAGGTCACACACATGCGTCTAGGAATTAGGATGTATACATCGGAGGAGGTGGCCACCACTCAACATGCTGTTTTGCATAGCTTCATAAAAACACCTTCCCTCTGAGTGTGGTTGCACGCCTCTGTAGTCCTAGTTCTCAGAAGGATGTGGCTTGTGAACAGCAAGTTGGAGACCAGCTCAGCCTGAAAACAGAGGCTGTATCAAAGCAACAAAAACAAGTGTTTTCCATGACAAATGTGGGCTGTAAATGAAATTTGTGTGTCCTATTCTTTACTGATTCGTCTCTTCATAATCCATAAGTATGCATATATCTCTATATCTGTCTATCTATCTATCTATCATCTATCTATCTATCTATCTATCTATCATCTATCCATCTATCTACCTATCTATCATCTATCTATCATCTATCTATCTATTAACTATCTACCTATCTATCATCTATCTATCTATCTATCTATCTATCTATCTATCATCTATCTATCTATCATCTATCCATCTATCTATCTATCATCTATCTATCATCTATCTATCTATTATCTATCTATCTATCATCTATCTACCTATTATCTATCTATCCATCTATCCATCTATCTACCTATCTATCATCTATCTATCATCTATCTATCATCTATCTATCTATTAACTATCTACCTATCTATCATCTATCTATCTATCTATCTATCTATCTATCTATCTATCATCTATCTATCTATCTATCTATCATCTATCCATCTATCTATCTATCTATCTATCTATCTATCTATCTATCATCTATCTATCTATCTATCTATCATCTATCTATCTATCATCTATCTATCTATCTATCTATCATCTATCTATCTATCTATCTATCTATCTATCTATCTATCATCTATCTATCTATCATCTATCTATCTATCTATCTATCTATCTATCTATCTATCTATCATCTATCTATCTATTATCTATCTATCTATCATCTATCTATCTATTATCTATCTATCTATCTATCTATTATCTATCTATCTATCATCTATCTATCTATTATCTATCTATCTATCTATCTATCTATCTATCTATCTATCTATTATCTATCTATCTATCTATCATCTATCTATCTATTATCTATCTATCTATCTATCTATCTATCTATCTATCTATCTATCTATGGCACTTGGTCCTTCTGTACTATATCACACCCAGCATCAGCTGTGTAGGAGCTGTGTAGGAGTTTTCCCCACACCTAAACCTCTCAAGTTCCCTGTCAATCCCACAGTGTATCCTATGATTTGATTTTGACTCCATCCACATGAAATTGACCACAGGGATGACTCTAAGAAAGAACCTCCAATATACACTATTTTCATAAATCTACAGGGCTCAGATTAAGAGAGAAAATTAAATATGAGTCAGCAAGAAGCTCCTCATATACCAGCAACTGAACACAGATACGGGAGGTGACTTCAAACGTCAAAGCTTCTTACTTGGAGACAGAGTATTGGTTAATGCCAGCCGACTTCTTGTTCCTTACAGATGACTTGAGCAGTTTGGGAGAAAAAGCTTAATTCAGTCTCTCTCTCTCTCTCTCTCTCTCTCTCTCTCTCTCTCTCTCTCTCTCTCTGTGTGTGTGTGTGTGTGTGTTAGTTTTCTCCTCTTTAGTGATCAGCCAGTTGTGGCCATTTTTGAGTCACCCTAGAATGAAAACCAGTGTAGATGGGCAAGTGGACTGTTTTCAAGGGAGACAAGCAGAATGGGCTGGGGCTGGCCACCAGGCCAGGGAACATTTGGAGGAGACTCATGGGGCACTTGACTGACAGAGGCATAAGGTGAGGAACACTGTCAATGAATTACTAGCATTGATTGGGTAAATAGTTCCAAGTTCTGTCTTCGATATTTCATGAACGTTATGGTTAGTTAACTTTCACAAGACTCTTAGGAAAATTAAAGCAATCCTCTTAAAAGCTGAGCAAATAAAGAGGAGACCATAAATAACTTGGCTGAGGTTTGAGAACTAAATAGATATAAATAGTTAAATAGACATTCCTTCTAGGAAGGCCTAGTGCTATTTTTTCTTTCTGCTATTGTCCATCAACAACAAGATGGAGAAAACAAGAAGATAGATTATACCTCACACCAGGAAATAAATGTAGGGGACAATAGAGCAACATTCCGGGAAGACAGATTGCTGGTTCAGTCAAGGGAAGGATTCTATAATAGTCAAAGCTGCCCAGCATGAGTGGGTGGCAAGCAAGTGTCCAAGCAGAAGTTGAGGACCATCTGCTGTGGCTATATTAAGGAATTCTGCCCTGAAATGGTTAGGCCAGGAGGACCTGATGGAAGGATATATGTGCTTTGTTCAGCACAATCTCAACTGATTCCAGCAAACCAGTTCAAGCAAACCTGGCCCTCCAGAGCTCCCTAACAGGCCCCTCTGTGATGCTAACTCCTCACAGTCAAGGTCTTTGGATTACACCGAAGACAAGTAGCACTAGTCTCCTTTCTGATTTGATCCTCCTGGTCCACCCTCGCTCTCTCAGACAGACTGAGTTTATATCACTTGCATTTTCCTTTCCTTTACACGAGAAAGAACAATGGTGTTCTTATGCTCCACTAGAATGTTCCTGAGGCATGAATAAATCCCGAATTCCTCCTCTCTTAATGAATTAATCTCTGTGTGCCAGATATCCATTCACACTTGATTTAGGAGGCAGCTTTCGTTTCTTAGGCTTTGCATTCTGAGAATCTGGGATAAGAACTTCCTGGCACACTCTGACTCATTATGCCTCTTCCACTCTCTCTGTGTTTGATGTCTTCATTCTGGGAAGCTTGAGGACGCTGACATGTGAATATGAGCTCAAAAATAACGTACACAACTACAATGGTTAATACTTTCCTGGTGCTCCGTGCACAGCGGGGCTCATCCAGAGCACCGTGGCAGACTCACAAAGCAGTTTCTATTCTAATTCTCTTCATTTTAAAGATGAAGAAGAGAGGCAGGGAAGAATTCCCTTGCTCTACCCTTGGTCCTGCCATTCTGCCTTAGGTGTGGGCAGCTGATGTCCAAGGGACTCTGGGTGTGTCATCTACCTCCCTGGGCTTAGATTTATTTGTCTGTGAATTGAAGAACAGGCTCAATAGTGCCATCTCCAGTCTCCAAGAGACAGCATGCCACAGCAGTGATACAAATGAGACAGCATACAAAATCCAGTGGAGATCCCTAACTCATAGAAGAGGCGGCTCACTGTGCCTCCTGTACAATATATGCATGAAGACAACCTGATTTGATTAAAGAAAGTCAGACCCTCATCTGCCTATCTCTTTCTACAGCAACTACAACCCTTTCCCCTTCATTTATTCTTGAGTTTAGCTGGAGACAACGGCAACCACCACCACAACCACCAAGATTCAGCATATGGGGAAACATGCTTGTCACTCTAAAGGCCACTTACTAGCCTTCTTTAACATCCCTTCACTAAGCTATAATATCTTTAACTTATTCACTTACCCAAAACGTACAGCGTGCAGTACACCAGGTACCCTGATAGACTATGTATCAGTATGTCTATATTCTGGTGGAATCATATTAAGCCAGTGCTGTGACAGACAACTCTTCAAAATTTGGGGGCTTAGCAGATAAAAGTGTTAAGTTCAGGTAACACATCACTTCCTGTCACTGACAGATAATCTGAGCTTATTGATTTATGAAGAAGAAAGCTTGATTCTGACTCACACTGACACAAGTTTCAGTTCATAGTCACTTGGCCCTATTTCGTTGAGCCCATGGTGGTAGGGTACATCATGGTGGGTGTGGGGTAAAGAAGACCTCTCCACTCCATTCATGGAGGCTAGAAAGTGAAAAAAGACAGAAAGTACCAGAGTCTCAAGACCCTTCAAGGTTATACTCCCAATGATACAACTTCTTCTCACTAGGCTCTACCTTTAAAGACTCTCCCAGTTCCCAATGATAACAGCCTTTAAGCATGGGCTTTGGGGGGATATTCTGTATCCAAATAACGGCCTAAAGGCAAACAGATCTATTCTGACCCAGGTTCTTCCCTCTTGTGGCTTCCATGGGAGCCATTTGCATCCAGGTGCCTGGGAAGAAATTATCAAGTCGAGAGAGTGCTCGTCTGCCTCCTGATCATCTTTGCTCAGAAGACCTATTTATGCCCCTCTCTTCCTATTTACTGGTGACAACTTAAATGTTTGGTCTGGGATAGATGGATAGGCATGACATTGCTGAGAACGTCATTCCAGTGGAGCAGCCTCTTTTGAAGGAGAAGTTTCTGTTTTGGAGGCAGCTAGCGTAGAGACGTTTTGGTAGGTACCTGTGGTGAACAGACCAGACTGAGCTCATCTAGAACTGCTGAGCTGGCCCTGGGTTTTCCCTGAGTAGTTATGCCAAAGGGACCGACACCATTTAGTATAGCTTTGGCAACATCTCACTGGAAATTATTTTCAAAGAAAAGTGGAAGCAAAAGACTCTTTTTTTTTTTTTTTTTTTTTTTTTTGCGATCCCTTGATGGTGACAGTGCACATTCCTTATGGACTAAGTTAGCTCTTACAAAGTCAAGAGTCCCTCAGAGTTGAGCGTGGGGTGTGTGACTCAAGTGCAGAGGCTTAGTCATGCTGTTTTTGAATCTAAGTCAAGATGTATCAATGAAGTGAATGGGGTTGATTTTCACACGTGTCTGTGGAGTTTGTTCTGAACGTAGTTGCCTGAGATGGGCTATACATTGAGCAGGGGAAAGAGTGGTTAAGGCAGCTAGACCAAGAATGAGGTTTTCTGGATATTAAACATGTAACCCAGGATGCCCCCTGACCTTCTCCTCAATTTCTTCATTGGCATGTTGGGAAAGAGCATGGACTAGATTGGCCCATGTCGTCTTGAAGCCTTGCCCTTGAGACTCCAAAGAGAAAGTTACTAAGGTGACTCATTTGAGAATAACCTCTCCTCTACATAGCCTAGTGCTGTAAGGTTTGTTTAAAATAGAACCTCCTTATTCCCCATACAGCCTCAGTTCTGAACTATTCGTAACCCTAATGTCAGAGGCGCCCAAGCAGAAGACCATGTACCTGGTGTTCCTGGGCCTTGTTACATGTGATACTGAGCAAACCTTAGAGACCCTAGTTCCTCAAACATGAATTGGAAAAGTAACTTCCCCTCCTGTGGGCATGGTGTGAGCTCCCATGAATGATGATGATCTTAGCACAATGCCTGCTGCAACGAATCACAGTAACTGCTTGTGTGGGATTTTGATGCTATGGCTGTTTCAGTTTGCTCTCTAACATGGATCAAGGACCAATGGATAGGATCCCTCAAAAGGAGATATCCTTTCTCTCAGCATCATTTTGGGGATGATGCTAAAGATAATAACAGGAGCTTGGAACTTCTTCCCCCTATTTGTTGTTCTCCTTGCTGGGGCTCACCACACAGACATCTGACCAGCTTGCATCTGACAGCCTTCAAATGCTCAACATGGGTTATAAACATCCTTCTATCTTCCCAGATCCTCATGCTGTGCCTTCTGCAATTGGTCTTCTTATCAAAAGGAGTCTTGTTCTCTCTCAGTCCAGACTCCTCCTTGAGCAGGAATCAACTTATCTTCAGATCCCCAAGTATGGGATACATGGAGTGAGGATCTAGATTTGGAAAGGCCTGCAATCAGCATAGGAATAGGAATATCATACCTGTACGTTGCAGTCACCTGGGGAGCTCTGAAATCCATACACCTACACAGGTTCAACAGACTCCCCAAGAATTTGTCATTGGTATCTCTAAGTGTTGCAGGGATTCCCCTGGGTAGCTGAGGTTGAATGCCAGTGTTCAGGGTGCTGTTCTCTGGTAGTGGTATCTCACATTGCAATCAGCTTCTGCTCATCCCATTCATCACAATGCTGAGTCATATTTACTTCACTGCAAAGAAAGTAAATCTCTGTCTTTTTCAAGTGGAAAAAAAACCCCGTGCATCCCCAATTTCTTGCTGTATGCTTGATTCGATAATTGCTTGGATGCAAATAATATCTTATTCTTCTATACATTAAATATTTGGTTATTAATTTGTCTCCTTCCCATAACCCAGGAAGTAGAAAATTTCTTCTGAAAAGAACAAGAGGGTAAATATTTCAGACTTTGCAGGTGATTTGTCTGTCACAAGTAATCACCTTTTTCATTATATTGTGAAGTATCCATAGACATACATAAACAAATGGATGCAATTGAATTGTCTTATTTGCAATAGACAATGGGATAGATTCACTTACATGATGGAGTCTGACAACCACTTTGTAAATAGTCAAGGTAATTTTGTTTCTCAGTTGTGCCATGTAGTACATCAGTTATGGTTTCCTTCTTCCTTTGATCAACAAATCTGTTCTTTGTCTCTGCCTAAGCCATTGATAAAACTGTTGAATAGGCCCAAAATGTCTACTAACACCACAGTGAGAAGTTGAGATTATGAATAAATGGGTAAGGTGTTTGCCATACAAGCTGAGAACCCATATAAAAGCTCCCCGCCCCCCCCCCCGCCCCTGGGAACAAATATTGATCAATTAGTCTAGCCAACTCAGTGAGATCCATGTTCAGTGAGAGACCCTACCTCAAAAACAGAGAGCAAACAAGGATCACACCCAGCATTGACCTCTGGTCTCCACATCCATGCGTCACGACATGTATCTGCATGTATCTGTGTAACTCATTCACTCCCTGCCCCCCTACAGAGAGACGCCACTTCATATCCATCTGCCTGGCCATTGTTAAAAACACATGAAATGATGAACTGGTGAGATGGTTCTGCAGGGAAAAGTGCTAACTGTGCAGGACTGAATATCCCAGGAACCCATGTTAGAAACCAGAGTAAGTGACATTCCCGTCTGTAATCTCAGCACTCCTATCCAGAGACAGAAAGCTGAGGCAGGAGCTGGCTGTGAGATTTCGATCTAGTTTACCCAGCAACAGAAACAAGAGAGCTCTTAACAAGATAGAAGATAAAAACAGATTTGTGAAAGGTATCCTCTATCTTCATATACATACTATACCACTCACACCAAATAATATGTACTCTCTCTCTCAATCTCTCTCACATACAATAATAATGATAATGATAATAAACAGGAAATAAAAACTTTAGCAAAGATATGGAAGAATTGATACATCTGTGCCTTGTTAGAAGAAAAAGAAATTGTATGGATTGCTATAAAGACAGCTGGCAATTTCTCAAGAAACTGAAGATAGAATTACTTACAATCTGCTTTTGAGCATCTATACTATGGTTCCACTTCATTGTTCATCATCAAAGGAAGTCAGGGCAGGAACTCAGGCAGGGCTGGAACCTGGAGGAAGGAGCTCATGCAGAGGCCATAGAAGGGTGCTGCTTACTGGCTTACTTCTCTTGGCTTGCTCAACCTGCCAAGATCAAATCCGTGACCATCAGCCCAGAGGTGGCACTACCCACAATGGATGGGGCATTCCCTTACCAAACCTTAATTAAATACTGTAGAGTCCCGACTGGTCTACAGAGTGAGCTCTAAGGCAACCAAGTGCACACAGAGAAACCCTTTCTCAAAAATAAATAAATAAATAAATACGCCCTATAGGCCTGCCTACAGCCTGATCTTCTGGAAGCATTTTCTCAGTTGTGGTTCCCTCCTCTCAGATGATTTTAGTTTGTAACAACTAAAATTACCAGCACAGTGGTGATGGTTATACAAGATGTAGTTAATGCCATTGAATTATTTATTTTAAAATAGTTGAAATGGCAAACATTATATGATATTTGGACAACCCCTAAGAACTGCTATTGAATGTTTATCGATGCTTGTTAGTTGGGTTTTGTTGTTGTTGTTTATCACAAAATACTGAGAACATAGCTTCAGTGATAAAGGATTTATTTTACCTCATGGTTTTAAAGGTCCCATTCCATGATCATTCGCCCCCATTGCTTCTGGGTCCAGGTGAGGGGAAGTACAGCATCGTGGCAGGAAGCCATTACTGTAATGGGGCAAAGTTGCTCACTTCAAGGTAACCAGAGGTAGAGAAAGACATCCAGAGCCAGTGCAAGACTCAAACTAAAACTCGTGCCCCAGCAACACACTTCTTAGTCAAGCCCCATTTCCAGTTTCCACCACCATCCAGGTATCCATTCCATTATGAATTCATCTTATGTAAAAACATTCATCAAGCCAGAGCCCTCCTGGTCCAATCCCTTCTCAAAGCCTTTAACACAGGAGCACTAAAGAGACATTTCACAGCTACACCACAGTTGCTGCTGTGAAATCTCATGTGTGTCCACCATGAGATAAGCATCCTGAAGGCAACGGAAAGCCAGTATGTAAGTCAACTTTCTATCACCCTGGTGAAATAGAAAAGAACTTATGGGATGGAGGGGGTGGGAGGAGCCATGGGTTTATTTTAGATCACAGTTCCAGAGAGTTTAGCCTGGGGTTGGCTCATTCCATTGTTTCTGAGCCTGTGGTGAGGCAGTCTGTCACGACAGAACAGTGTGATGGAGCAAAAAGTGCCCACCTCATTGTGGACAGAAGGGGCTGGGTGTGTGTGTGTGTGTGTGTGTGTGTGTGTGTGTGTGAGAGAGAGAGAGAGAGAGAGAGAGAGAGAGAGAGAGAGAGAGAGAGAGAGAGAGCGAGCGCACAGGGATGAAATACACACCCCAGAGACCTACTTCGTCTAAGTAGACCCCACCTCCTACTGTTTCTAACAAATGCTAACAGTCATTTCAGCATGGACCCCATCAATGGATGAATCCATTCACAAGGACAGAGTCCTCACAATCTAGTTACCTCTCAGTGGCCCTATCTCTAAACATTACCACACCAGGGCCAAATGTTTAACACAAGAATCTTGAGAGGACATTCCTGATGTAAAGCATAATATTGGTGTTAGAAAATTGAATACTAACTCTGCCATCATGATATTTTTGGTGGCTGAGGGTCACTCACAGATAAACATAATAAATCAGAAGCATTTCAGTTATGTCTACCGTTGGCATTCATTGATTTACCAGCTTGGTCTTCTGTCAATAAATGGACTGAAGTTGAGTTTCCATTCTACAATAGACCATTTGATAGAGGCCCCCAGCATCTGCTGCAGAGAAGCATGCAAGCTGTCCCATAGGCATGATACAGGGGTGCTTTGTCTGGGGTTCCTTTAGCCATTCAAATTGAACTCTTCACACTTGAAGTCTTAACAACAACAACAACAACAATTTGATCCCCGTTCTTTTGTTTATTTCCTGATCTCTGTGAAATTTATGCAATTTTTAATCCAAATTTACCTACAGGCTATCTTAGCCAATTCTGACAGAAGAGAGCAGGCTGTGTGGTGTGTAGCTCCCTCTAGTGTTGATTTGAACAAAAAGTCAGACTTCTGTATTTGGCATTTTGTAACATAATTTTTAAGTTTATGTCATTTCCATGTTGTACCTACAATTCTAATGAAAATATTCATATGTTAATTTGAAACACTTAGTACTAAGGAAGGGGAGAAGGTGGAAGTGGCAAAGAAAGAAGATAAAAGAAAAAAAGCCTTTTGGTTTTCCAAGACAGTATTTAATAGAGTAAAAGACCCTTATTAAGGAGCAAATTTCCAATTGTCTGAAGGTCTTAATAAGATACCTATGGCAGGTTCTACCCCCTAACTACTCCCTAGACAGAACATAACTAGAGTGAGACCTAATTCCTTCCTTCCTTCCTTCCTTCCTTCCTTCCTTCCTTCCTTCCTTCCTTTTTTTTTTTTTGTTGTTGTTGTTGTTGTTGTTTATTTTTGTTTGTTTTCTGTGTGGCCCTGGGTGTCCTGAAACTCGATCTATAGAACGAGCTCTGTAGCCTCAAACTCAGAGATCTGCCTCCCAAGTCTGAGAAACAATGGTCATTTAAAAAAAAACAAAATCAACCAAACAAGAAGTTCCCAGGTGATACAGATAATATCTGTAATATTATCTGTATAAAAAATATAAAAATCACATTTATATATATATAAATATATATAAATCATATTTTGAGAACCACTGATGTAAATCCACTGTACCAACTCTCTAACTCTCACCAATTGGCTCAGAAGACCCGAGTGGAGCCAGTCAGTACATAGTGTTGAAATGACAAGATCTCTATTCTGGGCCTGATGAAGAATTCTCTACTCAAGTCATGTCTCAGCAGCAAGGAGCAAGCTTTCAGGAGACGCATGGATTGAAACAGAGTGGGGATTAAAAAAGAACCCAGATAAACTCATGGTGCCACCAAATCAGCCAGCCCCAGAGCTTGACCCCCACTCTGAACCCCTAATTCAATCATTCATCTTCTTATTGACTGGAGAAAGAGGTTCTGTTTCTTACAATCAAAACATCCTAAGTTGCACGTTGTGCAGCACCAAACCCTGACTGACTTACCTGCTCCTTGTCTGAACTCCTCTGCGTAAATAAACAGGCATGCCAGTGGAAAATAACCACACATATCACAGTGAACTAACTTTTATTCCCATTCTCATTAATTCTTGGCTCCCTCAAGACCCTGCCTATCCTCTTACGATTTTGTTGCTTTCCTTCTGTGAAGGTTGTTTCACACTTTGTCTTCTCTTCCCAAACCATCTTCACGCAGGCCTCTATGTTCTTTCTCTCAGTATTGCCAAAGACATCACAGGAGTTTTGGGTAAGCTGGAAAATAACCATCTCACGTATACCATAGAGTCTATCAACATGGCTACGCTACTATCTACATTCTTCTTTAACCCCTTTTCCACTGAGGATCAAGGAAAACCACCCTTCTACTTGGATTTTAGGTTTGCATTTCCTTTTGCTCTCTATGTTGTTTGATTTGTTCCCACCACCAGATCATTCCAATTATCAAACAAATAAGATCAGATGCTATGTGTCTTAAAATATTCTGTCTTGGCCTGGTTAAAAGCCCAGGGCTGGAGAGGTCATAGGCACTACTGGGAAGGCTGTTATTGTTTGCTGTGCCTATCAAACTGTCTTCTAAATATTTATGTTTATGTACAGAGATCAATGCTGCTCTCAGTTTGGACCAGAGAAGCTTCTTTTGTAGTGGGCAGTGGTAATTTCCCTCAATGGGACCCTTATTTCACTTCTGCAAAGGCTTAGGAAGCACTGCAGAAGAAGGGAAAAGCCCAAGAAGAGGGGCAGCGTGGTGGAGAGTTGTCATCTGGGAATGAGAAGGCCCTTGTATTTATGTGTTCAGAGTGGCTGTGATTAACAACACAAGACTTCCAAAAGATTGAATTTGTCAACATTCCTTCATGGATGGGGGAGGAGCCTGCTAGGTCCCATCCCTATCTAGTAAGCTGCTAATGGTTGGGGTTGGGGAATACCACTTTCTTCAATGGTATAGCCACTGGGAGAATGCCCATGCTTCTATAATTAACCCTTTATATAGCTCATGTAAGCAACCCTAATTCAATTCACTCTGTCACGGGAAGAGAGAGATAGATATGGAGATAGATAGATAGACAGACAGACAGACAGACAACACAAAATTGCTGTTGATAGTTATGGTTGGTTCATGGGTGGATAGATAGATAGATAGATAGATAGATAGATAGATAGATAGATAGATAGAGAGAGACAGCACAAAACTGCTGTTGATAGTCATGGTTGGTAGCTACCATGTAAATTATATATATACATAGTACATATATAATAAATAGGTCACATTAATATTTTATTATGGTTTTAGTCATTTACTAAAAATACGTGCTTCACCATCAACATTTTATCATAGATGGGGGAGGGGCTTGTGAGAATTCACACCTCCCTAAGGGACTACTGGCAATTAATAGTTGCTGGGATAGCAAGGTCACTTTCTTCAGTGGTGTAGCCATGGTTAAGTTGCCGGTGTGCCTGTGCATCACCTCCCACTAAGTCTCATGCAAACAAGTGTAATTACTCTCAGTGAGTCACATTGGCACAGAAGTCAAGAGAGTAGCATGGGACCTGTTGAGAAGAGGGTTCCTTTGAGAGGTGGACCAGACAGGGTGACCGAGATGAGGATGAAGAAAGTTTGTCATGTACATCTATGATGCTATCAAACAAGTAAAATAGTATTTTTGTAAGATTCTCTCTTGGCACTACAGCTGCTCTCGCTTGCCCTCTCTCCCCACACTGCGCACCCCCATCTCCTTCTGTTTCCCTGTCTTTTGCATGCATGGCCCACTGAGTTTAACTGTGGCTGTTTTCAGGAGCTCTTGAACTCGTCCCATTCTGTTCCCACAATGTCTAGCACTAGCTAATAGGGTACTTTTCAAGGTCACTGTCAAGCCATATGGTGACTTGTTTCCAAGCGCACTGTCATAACATATGGTGACTAATGTCCAAGACAGCTCTCAGTCCTCTCTAGCCACGTCGTTCAACAACAGCTGACACTTCCTGTCACGCTCCAAACACTTCAGATTGAGTCTGCCTTTCCCAGATACCCTTGCCTCCTGAACTGGCTTCTCAGTCTCCCAGCATCAAAAGAGTGATGCTCTTGGGGGCTTTTGTTCTTACTCCCCTCCTTTGTCACTGTAACACTCCTCCTCCAAGTAACCCTCCCAGTCCCAGGGACACAGATGTACAGCTGACCGCTGGTGGACTAACAGGTCTCCCGCTGAGAAAGCTCTGGGCTCGCATCTAACTTTCAAGCCGACACCACCACTTGAATGTTTCTGAAATTTGGAGTCACATGTGTATGAGTGAAAGACCCCCAAACCACAAGTGATTATGTAAATTGCAGAGCAGAGCCCCAAATCACACTAAACAAACATCCATCACTAAACAATACATAGTCATGATTATATTGTCTATAAAAATGTGATTATCATAATACTATTTGAACAAGATCCACATATTATATATGTGTTAAACAGAATTGTGTCATGGTCTACCTACACTCCCTTCTACCCAGGAGCACAGTTCCTTCAAGTTACAAGAAGCAAAAAGATAAAAATAAAAATAAAAACAAAATCTTTCTTTGGCATTAGTTCGGACATATGCTGGATGGTTTACCTGTCATAGGCAGGAAGTTCCAGTTTTCCACCCTGCTGAAGGCCCAGCTCAGCCTTGATATAGCTGACAGCCATTGCCATAGCAACTGACATCGTTATTTGTGGCAAGAATAAATATATACAGCCGGCAGCACAGGTCAGCTTCGCCATCTTCTTTAAAATTAGCTACTTGTTTTTGAAAGAATTTTATTTAGCTTTACAAGACATGATCATTGAACTTTCTTCTGTGTGCATGTTAAAGTAAATGTTTGTAAGCCTTCAAAATACCCAAACTAAAAAAATCATAGTTAATGATATTTGTATAATGCTTGATTAATCTACCTAAGAGTCCAAAATGTCTCAACACTTAATGGAGATCCTCTTCTTGCTAGCTGTCAACATTTATCTTGTCACTCATAGAAGTCCAAGCCCTTGTCTCAGCTCTTGACTGTGCTTGCTTCTGCTGCAGTTCTAATGGTATATTTTAAAGGCTGCATTTTTCTCTTGTTTTCTTGTGGGTAATCACTAAGTAGAAAAATGCTAATGAGTTTGGGTGGCTGACCCATGCCAGACAATTATATTTCACTCGATATTTCAGGTAACCTTGCTACTATGCTCTTTCTTCCCCTTGTAACAAATCACCCTGATGCTTTCTCTGTGTTAGCTTTCTTATGCTCCTGGATGGTCTGCCTCTGGGTGGTACTGCCCATTTACATCAAGACAACCCCCCAACGGACCAATCAATTAAGGCAATTTTTCCATT
This sequence comes from Arvicanthis niloticus, assembly GCF_011762505.2. NCBI lineage: Eukaryota > Metazoa > Chordata > Mammalia > Rodentia > Muridae > Arvicanthis > Arvicanthis niloticus. The sequence goes on from NC_047671.1 coordinate 24,303,226, forward strand.
TGATTTTCCCTTTTCCCGAGTGACACTAGTTGGGGCTGTATAAAGTTGACAATAAAATCTAGCCAGGATCAAATGCATGGTGGCTGGAGTGGACTGAGGCTATGGCAGTGGAAGCTTCCGGCATGGCTAACTCTGATCTCTATCAACTGAAAGCAGGAAGAGCTTGGGTCAGAAGTAAGGATGCCTACAATCTTCAAGTCCTACCCTCTAGCAATCCACACCCTCTAGCTTGCCCTCCCCACGCTTAAAGGTTCCATAGCCTCCACCAGATAGCGCCACCAGCTGGCAACCAAGTGTTCAGACGTGTGAGCCTGTGGCTTTTCACATTTAAATTGTTAACAACACCTGTTGCTGATGCTAAGCCCACAGAGGACACTTAAAGCAGTACTCTCTTGCCTGGTCTAACCTCAGTAATCTAGACTGCCTCTGCTCCTAGCTTTACGAGATACATCATTCCTTTCTGGAGGTGGACCTCTGCTTTGTATCTGTCAGGAATATCTGTGTAAGAGAGCTGCTGCCTCTTACTCTAGTGGTAAGGGGGAGACAGTAAGATGCTCCTGTAGCATCTTAGTTCCAGGGGTCTTTTGTGTTCCTTTTGCTGAGGTTTCCCTGTAGTTCTGCTCCCTGAGACACTCAAGGAAAGTTATGATTTTGTAATTTACCTAGAATCCTGAAGAGAATCTTATGTATCCTCTTTCCAGCCTTCTCACTCCTGGTGGGAGAAGAACCATCTTCTACACATATTGTGAAGTTCACATAACAGACATAGAGTGAAGTCATGCAGCAGATTCCACAGTTCTTGTAACAACTAAAATCATTACATGTTTACACAGAGGCAGCCTGCAATAGCTCTAGGGCTACAAACTCATTTGTAATAGCAAGTAAGCTAACAAACATGGACGCAATTAAAATGTCAACAGTGAAGTCCAGAAATGATGACGTGACAGAACACAGGGCGTGACAAGAGATTGAACAACACAATGAACACATCGCTACTGCTTCGAGCATGCTAATGAATGGTCATGGTGTCTGTTCACAACGGTAAAACCCTAACTAAGACAAAGAGTGACTGAAGATAACCTCACTCTTAGCGTATACTAGGCTCATGAGAGAGAATTCCAAGGGCTAGAATGTTCGTCGAGCATGTGCGAGAACCTGAATTTGGACCTCATAGCTGAAGTGGGAATGAGAGTTCTGCATTGGGGGAGGGGTGCATCTGTTACAGAGTTAAGCAGAACTTTACCAACATAACACTTCTAATTAATACGTATAGGAGCCAAGGTGACAGCATTGGTTGAGAACAAATAGAAGACTAGATCTTTCCACTTGGAAATATATACGGTATAAGTCTGTATTGTGAAGGAGTTACTGATTTTGTTCTGGCCACCTTAGCTTGTAGATCTGATATCACATCTGTGTTAAACTGTTATTGCAGTAGACAGGGTCTGGCGTTATATAACAGCACTCTCTTTTCACTGGTGAAAACTGTAACGGACAATTTTACTAAACCTCACAAAGCTCCTGAAGTTGGACATTGGATACATGTGTTTCCATGGAAGCTTTCCATAAATCCCTCCATGTGCTCATTTACTTATTCAACAAATATTTAGTGAGCTCTTAGTACTGACAACACAAAAATATATCAAATGATCTCATGGGCAATATATCTCCTTCTGGGTCACTCCAATCCATTTCAAAACACTGCCATGTTTTAAAGTTTAAAATCCCCATAGAGACACAAATGAACTTGGATACATCTTTAACTTTCGAAAATTAATCTTTATTTTGCTCTTTTTCCTAATTTTGATTCTCATTCTACAGACAATATAAATTTTGATTTTTTTTCTCATATTTGTTGATGTTGGGCTTCAGTTCTAGTTAATGAATCACAGAAATGTACATTCTGGGTACAATAAATTGCTTGTCTGACAGAGGCTCTGGGCTTTGTGCCATCTGTCTAAAGCAATATTATTTTAATTTGCTTAAATATTTATTTACTCTTAAAAATAAATTCTAGAACAATACATAGCTTAAACCATTTTAATTTGTACTTTTACTGTCTAATAAAACCAATTCTGTTGCTTCATGTTCCTTTTAGTTTTTTTTTTTTTTTTTTTTTTTTTTCCAAGACAGGGTTTCTCTGTATAGCCCTGGCTGTCCTGGAACTCACTCTGTAGACCAGGCTGGCCTCGAACTCAGAAATCTGCCTACCTATGCCTCCCAAGTACTGGGATTAAAGGAGTGTGTCACCACTGCCCAGCTCATGTTCCTTTTAAATCTCCCATGACAACACATTTTTAAATTACTGTCATCAATGTGCACATAGTTTTTAAAATTTTGAATGTAACATAGTTTATTCCAAAACTTTTCTAAAGCATGGTGGAAAATTCAGGTGTTTTTGGTAGATGCACAATATGACTAGTAATCTTGTCATATATACATGTATATATATATATATATATATATATATATATATATATATACACATATATATATGAATGACTGATAAAATTTGTTTTCATTCTGTAAGTTAACTCTTCACTGGAATGATGGCATCCTTTGTTACACAGAAATTTTCTAGTTTCATGAGGTTTCATGTGTAAATTGTTAGTATTAATGTTAGTATTTCTGTTCAGTGAGGCCTTCAGGATATCAGGTCTCTTTCACTGAGGTCTTCAATCTATTTAGAGTTTAGTTTTGTGTAAAGTGAGAGATATAGATCTACTTTCATTGTTCTACAAGGAGCTGCCTATCCAGTTGGACCAGTGTCTTTTGTTGAAGATGCTATATTTTTCTTAATGTTTACATTTGGCCCCTTTGTCAAAAATCGTGTGTCCAGAGGTGTGTGGAAATATGTCTTGAGCTTCAGTTTTATTTCATTGGTTAATGTGTCTATTTTTATGCTTGTACCATGCTGATTTTATTAATATCAGAAATCATGATATTTCTAGCAGTTCTTTTATTGTAAAAACTTATCTTGGGGTTTTGTGTTTTCATATGAAGTTTAATTAACTTTTAAATTTTCTGTGAAGAATTGTGTTGGAATTTAGGTGGGGATTGCATTGAATGTGTAGATTGCTTTTGATAAAAATGACCGTTTTTGGAATATTAATCTTACCAGACCATGAGCATGGAGACCTTTTCATTTTTTGACATTCTTCAATTTCTTTTTCTATGTCTTGAAATTTATTTTACAAGTCTTTTCTTTCTTAGTTAGATTGAATACAAGATTTTTTGATATTATCGTAATAGTATTGTTTCTCTTCTTTCTTAGAGTGTTTGTTATTTGTATATAAGAAGGGTAATGATTTTGTGTATTAGTCTTATATCCTGTTAATTTTCTGAATATATTAATCAGTGGTAGAAGCTTACTGGTGGAGTCTTTAGGGGTTTCTTTATGTTTAAAATCAAATCATCTGTAAATAAGGGTGATTTGATTTCTGCCTTGCCTATTTGTATCCCCTTGATCTCCTGTAAAATTAATTTTTATTCACCTGATGTAATTGTCATGTCCAAGATTGTAAGCAGCTGACCTGACAGACCTGATGGCTGGAAGGCACCGCAGGTCTGTCAGCTTGAAAAGCGGCGGCTCCGCAGCCGACTCAAAGCGGCTGCCCGTTTTTACTCTCGGTGCCGCTGACTGAAAGAGGCTGCGGCTGCCAGCCGAGAGAAGCAGCACCCCAGCCTCAAAGCGACTGACAGCTGCTGACATTCGTGCATCAGCCGCTCTGAGGCACCATCCAAGATGGCGGCTACTCAGGCTCAGGTAAAACCCCGGGCGGGGTATGCTAATGAGTATGCTAATGAGTCATTGCAAATTGACCAATCGGACACCTCCATGTACTTTGCCATGCCCAGGGCTGGGGGTATATAAGCAGCCTGTTCTAGGCATTCGAGTTAGTCTCTCCCAGAAAGCTAAAAGAGCGTTTCCAATAAAGGCTGTTGAGAAGAATCCGGTTTGTCGCATCTTCCTTGCTGGACAAGCAGGGCGCGACACAAGACATACTGTTTCAGTCTGCTAACAAGATGGTCCTGGAAGCTTCTCACCTCCATAAAATGTTTTCAGCCTCTGAGAGTTATCTTCTTCTTTCTGAGCACTATTTGTCTACTTTAACCCAGCTCTTCTGGCTCAAACTCCTCTCCAAGCTGACTGATTTAATCTGGCTTCTCCCTCAGCCTCTGACTTTTTGCTCTGTTTGACCTCAAACTAACTCTGACAATCTGTTCTAATCTTCTGTATACTTCTTATTCTCTGGCTCATTCTGTCTTTGAAAGGGTTAAAATTTTTCAGAAACTCCTAACAGGCTGAGCAGAACCAAAAGTGCAGGTCAGCTTGGTGGTGAGCTCTGTGTTTCAGGAACTTGGCTGACCACAAGATAGATGGTTAAATACAAATAGGCTCTTTGAAAATAGCCTATACAAAATGTTCCCCATGACTGTTCCTTGGACCCTGTCACAAATTGAATAATGGGCTGGGATTTTCCACAGGTACTCTCCAATAACCCTCCTTCACTCCCCCTGGGTTGTGGTATCTCCCCTGAGTTGTGGTTTTTGCCTTTAAATTCCCTCTGTCTCCAAAGCCCCAGTGTCAGACCCCACTGCCCCTGCGTGGGTCAAGGGTCTTGACCCCAGCATGCTGATCAAAATATACCTCTTGCTGATTGCATCAAGTTTGGTGTCTTGTGAGTTATTGGGTGGCCAAGAATTCCTGAGGCTTGGGTGAGGTCCTCCCTTTGTGGGAGCCTTATGTCTTCACCTGTGTCTAGCTTGTTCTCTTTTCAACCTGTCTCTGTAAAAACTCACCTGGTGAAACTGCCTCCCTTGGCTTTCTATATCTCTTCTCTCTTTTCTGTGGTGCTCTCTTAAGTAGCCTCTTTTTCCTGTCCTCGTGTGGGTATATCCTATCTCTATCAAATATTTTTCTGATTCATCACTTTGTTACTACTACTTAATTAGACATCACTTTCAAACATGGGTGCTTCCTTCTACAAACTAATTTTACCTTCATTGTTTGGGATTAAAAGTGTGTGCTAAGGGCTTGTCTGTATTCCAGCTAGAGGGATTAAAGGTGTGTGCTAATGGCTGAGCCATGGTGCAACTAGAAACAGGTTTTTGAGTAACTAATACAATCTTGGTGATCAAATAGCTTGCAACAATCTGCTTCATTTGTCTTGTTGCTCTAGCTAAGGCTTCAAGCACTGTGTTGAGGTATGGAGAGGGTCAACATTCTGTCTGGTTCCTGTTTTTAATACAAATGGCAGTTTCTGTGTGTTTAAATGATGTTGGCTGTGGGCTTCGTGTATATTGTGTATGTTATGTTGAGATATGATCCTTGTATCCCTATGTTCTTCAGGCCTTTTTATCACAAAAGGCTATTGAATTTTGTAAAAAGGCCTTTTCTGCATCTAATGAGATGATCATGTGGTTTCTATCCCTGCATCTATTTATGTGATGAATTACAAAATGATGTCAAGTGACTTATTTCTATACCCATAAATCATCACATCATTGAGCCCTCATTTGACAGTTTTCTTGCTGTAAATGCCAGTTAACACAGAGACTAATATAGCCAGTCAATGTCCAGAAAACAAAAGACTTCAGAATGTCTGGCTCTAAATGGTATGTCTGCCACACTCCTACCCGCAAGGCTTGGAAAATATACTCAGAAGAATGGACAGAAATATTGTAAGAGCCAGAAGTGGTAGATGACTTTTAGCAAACTGTTTTCCAAACATAATAAGGAAGACTCACATATGAACTCACATATGAACTCACTCACATGACAACACACAGAAGACCTGCACAAACTCAAGTAAGACAAAAATCAAAGTTTGGAGAAGGGTGGGTAGACATAAAGTCTTACCCCATAGCTGAGAAGTCATTTGCATTTGATTACTGCTAAGAGAGGAAAAATTAGTTTTCTTCAGTGGTGTGCTACCTGGTATAATTACCACACTCCAGGGCAAACCTCAAGTCTGGGAGTAGTCAGCCAACACAAACTATAGTTTATACGTGTTGGGGGCAGGGAAGAAATTGGGTGTGTAGGGAGACAGAGAAGGGCCTGGGAAAAGTAGGGATGAGAGTGTGATCAGAATACAAAATTCAAAGCATTAATAAAAATATAAACTTTAAAAGAAGAGATTGTTTTCTATTGAGAAATATCAGTTTAGACCCCTACCTCCTCAACTAGCTCATTAGTTCCCTTGTTCTGTGTATACTCTGTATATTAACCATTTCTCAGATATATAGTTGATAGGCTCTCTCTCTCACTCTGTGGGTTTATTCTTCACTCAAATGGAGAACCTACCTCAGTTTGGTCAGGGATCCTGAGGAAGAAGTGTTTGGGTGTGGTGGAAGAAATGACTTGAAGTCAAAGATGGAATGCAAGCTGACAGCTCTGTAGTCTGCTCAAGTCAGCCCTCTAGATGGCTCTCTGTTGGAGACAGCTCTGCTTGATATAGCTCTCAGGTTTTCAGACCAAAGTCAGAAAACCTGCTAGAATTTTTTTTTTTTTTTTTTTTTTTAAGAGCTGTGTTCATTCCCCAAGCAGTTCTCCCTGGTAGCTCAGCTTTTGTAGACCAAAGCCCAGTCTTTTATTTACATATCAATTCAGTCATTTACCCCAGGTTCCCTTTTGATTATCTCCATGAATCAGCATTTTATGACCTTGGCTCCTTGATTCTTAGAAAAAGACAGCAAGTACATTTTTTTTTTAAACATAGCAAGTCCTAGAATTTGCCTTTCTAAACACAAACAACAGGCTTAGCTGGATGAGACCCCCCACCCCCATCACCACTCCCCTACTTCCTGGTGCCTCTTTATTACTTGAAACATGAGCCTTGTTCCCCCCCCCCCCATTTCTTTCTCTTCATCAATTCATTAGAGCAGTTGCCTCTGTTCTTTTGGGTCCATGAAGCCCCTTGTGCGATTCATATTGAATCCTTATATTTTGCTTAGTTAAGAAATCCTAATTTATATATTCTTGAACTCATGTTTTCAGAGCTCTTTGCCACAACCTTAAGGGCTATCCTGAAGGTTACAGCATTACCATTTTGCTAAGGAACATTAGATATACCCTTGCCTCTTGGAATTGTGCTGTTTCTGAGTATTATGGAGTAATCATCCTTGACAGAGAGAGCATTCCCCCAAAAACCTTGGCAAGAAGAACATTCCCAGAAGGAAGAACAGGAAGTAAAATATGTACATTATTATAAAAATAAACCTCACACCTACAGCAACTACCTATACTTGAGGAGACCCATGCCTTGGAGCCCTGCTCCAGGGAGGGGACAATGTTATGCTGTCCCTTCTGTAGCCATGTTGGATCTAGCACAGATGATTGTCTCCTTGGCTATATGGAAGCCTTTTAGTTTGATGTGGCCCTGATTGTCATTTGTGACCTTAATTCCAGCACAGAGTCCTGTTCAGAAAGTTCTTTCCTTTCCTTGTATGTTGTAGGGTATTGCGTACACTTTTTTTTTCTATCAGTTTTAAATTGAAATCTTTGATCTGTATGGATCTAGTTTTTGTCCATGATGTTAAGTATGGGTGTCTCCCCTCTACCCCCATGTATGTATGTGCATGTTCGTGTGCATGTGTGTGTGGTGTGTAGAGGTTAAATTAGACCCATATTGGTAGTGGTACAAGAATATATTTGCAGAATGAGTACCATATTGCTTTGAGGTTTTTTGGTTTGGTTTTTGTTTGTTTGTTTTATCACTATAGTTCTCTGCTATGTTGAGAAATTTGGAATAATAATTCCCTCTGTATTTTTTCCACTCAGGATTGCATTGGATATCTAAGATGTTTTCTGGTTCTATATGAATTTTAGATTTTTTTTTTTTTAATTTCTGTGAAGAACGTTGTGGGTATTTTTATTGCAATTGTATTGAATTTGTAAATTGTTTTGGGCAGGATGGTCATTTTCACACAATATTAATTATATTGATTCACAAACGAGATGTTTTTCTAGTATTTCTTTCAGTCTCTTCAGAGATTTGATGTTTTCACTGTAGGTCTCCTAGTTCCAAATCTTTGACAAGGACTACTACCCCTCATCAAAGAAGCTTCTCTTTACAGCAGATAGAGACCACAGAAAACCACAGCTGAACACATTATGGAAATCGGTGGATAGTTGAAAGTCTAGCCCTATCTTTATCAGAATTCCTGCACCTTAGACTCAGGGAACACTATAGATAAGGGGGCAGAAGGATTCTAAGAGACAGAATGCTGGAGAATCTGCTGTTAAACACACTCACCCAGAAATGGCTGCATAAATAAGTCCAGAACAATAACAGTAACAGTAGACACACTAACATGAATGGGAGAAAGCCTTTAGGGGGTCTTATCCCGACACAAAAATCTATAGACAACTAAAACTGCTGGAAGAGGGAGAATTAGCCTCTCTCAGGGATGAACCCTCTTATTGGTTACCCAATATAAAGTATAAATATATAAACATAAAATCCAGCCACAAAACTTTATACATATAATTGTGTGTGTGTGTGTGTGTGTGTGTGTGTGTGTGTAAAATTAAAGAAAATGAGGCTGTTAGTTTTAGGGGAACTGGAAGGAATTAGAAATAGAGGAACCTGGGAAAGGCTGGGGAGAGGAAAGGGAAGGGGGAAAGTAATATAATTCTGTTTTAATTAGAAATATACTTAAAACATTTAAAGATGATTAAAAAGCTAATTAACAATAAATGCATACTGAATTAACATGGGCAAAAAAGAAAAAAGAAAAAAAGAAAAAAGAAACGGTGACCACAGAGTTTAGTTCTAAAAGGATCTGTAGAGAGCATTGAGACCAAATATCATAATTAATGCTTGTGGAAGAACTAGCTTACATCTAGCCTGGCTGGCTAAGAATCTGAATTCAGTCCCAGATAGGGACTGAAGCCAGTAGTGGAAACACACTGGGGCCCTGCAGCATGGTGAGTGTATTATAGATTAGGGTGGGAGATTGGGGTTTCTAAGACTTGACTCAAACCACTTGACATAGAAGAATCTGCAAACTGGAGTGTAGAAGGTCACTGAGCAAGCAATACCCCTTGGGTAAAGGAGGTTTAGGGTAAGTAGATGGAAGATGAGGCCAGAGGTAAGAAGAAACGGCAACATACAGCCATGTAAGATTGCCCACTTCTATAGAAACTCTCTGAACCTTCTCCCCCTCTTCTGATGTACAAGGTCACCACGTAGATACTCCAGCCACTAAGATGATATTTCAGGTATATCTTCCTGGTCAAAGCAAAATGCTCACTCTAACAAGGTCTTATTATGTAGCCTAGACTATCCTGGAACTCTAGATTCTCCTACACAGGCCTCCTGAGTGTTGATATTACTGGCCTGCATCACTCTATTTAGGTTTAACTTTTTAAAATATCCCTTTTCAGGGCCAGCTAGATGACTCAGTGGGTAAAGAGACCCACCACCAAGCCTAAAAAACTAACTTTGATCACACTGTAAGAGGGAACTGACTCCTTCAAGTTGTCCTCTGACCTCCACAAATGTGCTGAGGAAAATGCACACAAGTGCACACAAAGAGAGAATAAATAAATAAAAGATGTGACTAGAAATGTTACATTCCTTTCCAAGTATAATCAATTCACGTGTCAGTTTCTCCTCCTTCTCCTTCTTCTTCCTCTTCTTCATCATCTGTGTCATCTTCCTCCCCTCTTCCTGGTCTTCTTCCTCCTCCTCCCTCTCTTCCTCCTTCTCTTCTCTTTTGGTATTTACTACCATGGTACAGGGGGTATTTCAGAAGTATCCACAACCCACAAGACCAACATGCAGAAACCATCATTGCCAGCCTCCCTGAGAGGGTAGTGGGTGGTATTAACTGTTTCCAGGATTTCAGATTCCAGTCACACATCTGAGACTGCCCTCAATAGACAAACAGAAGGGAAGAAGCCTGCTCCTAACAGTCTTCTGCTCCTAACTTCTTTCACAGTTTACCCTGCACCACAGAGCTGAGCAATCATTTTCCCTGCTTCCATCTCTTTGCAGAAGCCATTGTCTTTTGTCACCTTCCCTGGTCCCTCAGCTGTCCAGTATTCCAGCCATTAACAATGGGAAGTTTCACCCGTGGGAGTGCTGCTTGCAGGGAATGGGGCAATTTATGGTCCATTTACTGTATTCTTTCCTTCTCTAGAAATTATTCGCCCATTTGCTGGGGTCCTTATTGCTGAAAGTGAATTGACCATCAGCAAAAGTATATATATTAGCCGCTAAATGGAGGCTATTGTAGAATAGTCTCAAAGGCCGTTAGCTTTTCTGGGGGAATCACTGGTGTTTACTGCTTATCATGGAAGTCAGTTGTGTGGATTTCCCCTCTGGGCTTTTTAGAATCCTTTAAAAGCAGTTGAGGACAGTTTTAAAAAATCATCTTGAAAATGTACAGCAAGATAGAGATACAGGAGGGAGTTAGAGAACGGTTTTATATTATCGGCGATTGGTTTGCAAGATCTGGCTGTTCCCTCTGAGTACCCCACTCCCTGAGCTTCAGAGTTAATGCACATCAATTCATCTCATCCTAAATGCAAACATCAGCGCTGGAACAAATATTTAAACAGTGCCAATCAGAGCCTTTTATGTTCTTTCATCAAACCCCAAAGCAAACAGTTTCTGAAAGGTTTCTCTTATGAATGCTGTTTTAAATTTAACTTACAGGCCATGTGGTTTTTTAACTCACCCTCTGGCTTTGCCAAAGAAGAAACTGAGACCTAGGACACAGAGGCTGGCTAGGAGCACCAGCAATAATCTCCAGGGATCCAGAAGCCAGTCTGTCCCCTAACACTTCTCCAAATGGCCCCATCTGTGGTGGTTTGAATGAGAGTGGTCCCCATAGGCTAACATATTTGAATGTTTAGTCACCAGGGAGTGGCACTACTTGAGAAAGATGAGGAGGTGTGGCCTTGTGGGAAAAGGGCGTGGCCTTGTTGGAGGAAGTGTGTCATTGGGGGTAACACTGAGGTTTCAAAAGCCTAAGACAAGCCCAGTGTCATTCTCTTCCTGCTGCCTGGGGAATCTAGATTTACAACTCTTAACTACTTTCTCCTTGCCATGATGATAACAGACTAAACCTCTCAAACTGGGTTTCTAACCCACCTTTGGTTATTGAGTTTCTGGATGGAAGACACATCGCCTTTATATTTTTAATAAGCCTTAAGTAGCACAATAGCTGGGCAGCTGACTACCCTTCATGCTGTTAGAATCTGCTTGCCTACAAATAACCCCTAGTTATTGCTTATTATTTACCATGTTCTATCTGGGGTGCTCTTAACTCCAGTTGGGCAGCCCTCAGGGCCATACTTTCTTGACCTTTAACCCATGGTGGCTTCTCCTGCCTCCTCTCCTCTCCTGTACCTTCTTCTCCTCTGACCCCAAGAGCCCAAGCCTGGGAAATCTAAATTCAACCTAGGTCTCTTGTGCCTATCTATTAGCTGTTGGCATCTTTATTTATCAGTGACACCTAGGGTCAGGGTCCCTTAGTGTCTATGTGTGGACTCTCATCTCTGGGGCAACGAGTTATGGGGGCCCAAATTAGCATTAGAAGACAAGCAACATCGAGCCAACCCACTACAGTTTTGGGGTATTTGTTTGTTTATTTTGGTTTTTTGAGACATGGTTTCTATGTGTAGCCCTGGTTGTCCTTAAACTCGTTCTGTAGACCAGGCTGACCTGGAACTCTGCTTACCTCTGCTTCCTGTGCACTGGAATTAAGGGTGCTCACCACCACCATCAACTAAGTGCTTTTTTTTATAAGAGTTGATGTGGTCATGGTGTCTCTTTACAGCAATAGAACATGGACTAAGACATGTGGGTGGAGCTGCGGGAAGGGCAGAACAGGACTTTCTCCTGGTTGGAAAAAAGGGATACTGAGACTGTTTTAAGTGCTGTGAATGTAGAAAAGAAGAAGGAAGAAATGGTGACCCAACCCTAACCCTGTCTTACAGAAGACGTGGATCATGGGAGCTAATTCTCTGAACCTCAGTACACATATCCATCCCTTTCTTCATTGCAAGGATGTTCCTTAGTCCTGTCTTATTTAGTTTTTGTTTTGTATTAAACGGGATTTTGCTCTGTAGCCCTGGCTGGCCTGATATTCACTGTGTAGCTCATACTAGGTTTGAACTCATAACCATCTTTCTGCTTCAGCCTTCTGAGTACTGGTTATAAGTGCTTACCACCATGCTAAGAGCATCACCACCCCATTACCTTGTTTGCCATACCACTTTCCACCTACTTTCCTTCCCTAGTCCAGTACCCCAAAGCACCCCCAAAAGACTTCCTAAGATAAAGATTCTATCACTCCTTAGAGAGACATCCCTAGGGGTACAGGACTATGATACAGCAATGATGCAGCAAGACTCAAGCCTGTTCAAGACCTCTGCCCACTCCTCCAGCATCTACTCTAACCCACATTAGAAATATCCAACAGACCCTCTCACACCCCAATGTAATGCTGTCTTACTAGTGGGTTCATCTCTTTCTCACCCTTCTGGGTATAATGACCCATCTTTTCTGGAGGTCCCCAAGGGCAATCGTGTAGCTTCTGTCATTTTGATAGCCCTAGTTTCGACATGATGCTTGGCACTTAAAGGATTCTTGATCAATGTGTGAAAATTAAGGAATCAATCTAGGCAATGGCATTTTAAAAAGAGCTGGTGATTGTGTGTGGATGGGAAGTGGCTCAGAGAGCATGCTGGCCTTCACGCACATCTCCCCATTCGGCAGCTCCCCGAAGCTCAATTTCTCAAATGGATGCTGAACTCTGAACTGGACTCCTGACTTTGCTCCCAGAGACAGTGAAATCAGGGGCACACTCATCTCTAGGCACATCCAGGCCTCAGCAGCTTGTGAAGACAACTGAGCACACTTGCCTCACTACCCCTCACACTATCACACTTTGGAACACTCATTTCTACAGCTACCAGCTTAGTCCTTCTTTAAGTGAGTCTGAGGAGCTCACTTCACATTCTTTCTCAGGCTGTGTGGCTTCTCCTTGCCTTTTCTGGCAAGAAGGGTCTGTTGAGTTTCTCACTCCTCTGCCCTCTAGCTCTTCACCGATCTCTTCCACCTCTTCCTCCCCTCCCTCCTCCTCTTCCTCCTCTTTCTTGTTTTCTCTTTTTATTTCTTCTTCATTTTTTTAAAATATAATTTTCTCTGGTCATCACATAAAGTTAGTGCCCTGGCTAGTTTTCTGTCAACTTGACACAAACTAGAGTCATTTATGAAAAGGGAATCTCAGCCAGGCAGTGGTGGCGCACGCCTTTAATCCCAGTACTTAACAGGCAGAGGCAGGCAGATTTCTGAGTTTGAGGCCAGCCTGGTCTACAGAGTGAGTTCCAGGACAGCCAATGCTACACAGAGAAACCCTGCCTCAATTGAAAAGAAGATGCCTTTATCTGATTGGCCTGTAGGCAAGTCTGTGGAGTCTTTTCTTGATTGACAATTAATGTGGGAGGGCTCAGCTCACTGTGGGTCTTGTCACCCATGGGCGGTATAAGAAAGCAGACTGAGGGGCTGGAGAGATGGCTCAGCGGTTAAGAGCACTGACTGCTCTTCCAGAGGTCCTGAGTTCAATTCCCAGCAACCACATGGTGGCTCACAACCATCTGTAATGGGATCTGATGCCCTCTTCTGGTGTGTCTGAAGACAGCTACAGTGTACTTACATACATAAAATAAACAAATAAATTAAAAAAAAACAGAAATATTATAAGAATATTTATAAAAAAAAAAAGAAAGAAAGCAGACTGAGCAAGCCATGGAGAGCAAGCCAGTGAGCAGCACTCATTCATGGCTTCTGCTTCAGTTCCAGCCTCCAGATTCCTGCTTGAGTTCTTCCCCTCACTTCCTTCAGTGATGGACTGTTACCTGGAAGTGTTAAGATAAACTTAACCCTTTCCTCGTCAAGTTGTTTTTGGTCACGGTGTTCTACCAAAGCTGTAGGAACCTAAGACAGCTAGAATTATAGAAAAATGACTTTGGGTAAACTTGTAATCTCCATATTTTCTCTTTATAAGTTGGAGTTTCTAATACTTACCCCATAAGACTACTGAGAGAATTAACTAAAAGGCCACAAATGGAGCACGTACGGCAGTTCCTGCTACACCTGCTACTGTTTACGGACACACATGCTTGCCAACACACAATTCACATTCAGGTTTATATGTCTTTCACTTTAAGCCATCAACAAAGACAGCCAACTTCCTTGGCTGTTTTTAAACTCCGAGGACCCACCGGCTGACAGGCATCTCTGCTGTGGTGGAGTGACAGGGTTCTTTAATGTGTCCTGTTGAACTGCCACATGCTCCCTCAGAATTCATATATTGAGGTTCTAACCCCCCAGACTCCCAGGATGAGCCTAGCCTGGAACATAAGGTTTATACAGAGTCGTTGGAGTTCAAACAATGATGGAAGATGGCTCTAATCCAATCTAACTGGTGCTCTTCTGGAAGAGGGAAATGGGACACCGAAAAATATCAGGGAGGCACAGAAAAGAAAGACTACGTGAGGACACAATGAGATGATGTTATTGGAAAGCCAGAAGAGAGGCCTCATAAGAGACCAACCTGCTGGCGCCTTGATCTCGGATAGTAGCCTGTGCAATGGAGAAATAAAAAATGTGTAGTGTGCAAGAAGCCAGCTCTCAGTAAACTGAGAAACTAACCAAAAACAGCTGCTGGTCCTCACTTGTGATTATTTAAGAGAATCTTGTAGGCTAGACACGTAGAACACAACCCTGTTAGGACATAGTGATTCACCACAAGTACTGAGAGTTTTGTTCCTGCTCGTGTTTATGGTGGCAGCTCTGTTGTCATTCCCCAAGTCAGGAGAGGTCTGAGCAGCCACCTCTGCTGCCCAAGTTCAGAGGCCTTCAGGGAAAAGGCAAAGTGACTATGGTGTTCTCTGTGTGCAATAGTCTTTTAGCTGAGTGTGCAACACATGCCTTAGAGTTCTGAGACAGAGGCAGGAGGATGACTCTGAGTTCCATGTAAACCAGGGCTACATAGCAAGATTCTATATCAAGAGGGAAACAAAGAGGCACTTTTTGGTGTAAAATTTTGTAGATTAAAAACTGAAGATAATTTGTTTAAATTCAAAAGCAAGGGATAGGAGGAACTGTTATGAGCATTTCCTGATCCTGGTTCTGATCCTACGTGGCAACTCACAGCTGTCTGTAACTTCTGTCCCAGTGACGCTTCTTCTGACCTCTGTGAGCTCCTGCATACACAGAGTGACACACATACACTGAAGCACACACACACTCAAACACACACACACTCAAACACACACACACACTCACTCGCACACTCACACGCACACACGCAAACACACACTCACATACACTCATACTCAAACACACACACACACTCACACTCTCACACACACACTCATACACACATAAAATCAATCAATCAATCAATTAATCAATAAGTTCAAAAGTCAGATTGATGCTAATTACCCATCACAGTGGAGAGAGCATTCAAAAGCAGTGGGAGCAAGCCGGAAATTGTGAATGGAGGAAGGAGCTGAAGCTGAAATGCTAACGAGGGTGGAGGAAAGGAAATCAAATAAAAGCACTCTCCTCTGGCACAGGGCGGATGTGCTATATATGAGCCTTATCAGTGTTGTGAAATACTTTACAACCTTTTTTTTTTTTTTTTAATGTAGTCAGTGTTGCCTCCTTTCCTTCCTGGTGGGTTCGGCACGCACGGACTCTGAGTCACTTCGCCTCACTGGAACTTCTGTTGTCTGGCCTCTCAGTGGAACGAACTATCTTTTTTACATTGTTCCTATGGGAGATGTGGTTTTGCATTCCAAGTGGCAAGGGGCCCAAATGGGTTTAAATTACAGCATGTTTGAAAGACAGGCCTGCCAATTTTCAATTTCAAATGGGAGGCCGTGGCTTCTGCCAACACTGCTTGGCGTAGGGTGTCTTTTATAAAGAAAAAAGAAATCAACTAGATATTATGCTGGAATTGGGAATCATTCTCTGCCTTGCAAATGTGCTAAGATATGGAAGGCTAACTTAGCCCTGCATAAATATTGATTTACGTAATCGAGAATTATTTCCATGTGTGTGAGTGAGCGTGAGCATGCACGTGTGCTTGCTCGTTCACTCATGTGTTCTATGCTATCTATAACAGATCTATTTATTTGTGAAACCAGAGATACAATATAATAATGTAAAAATTGTGGTTGGGTGTGATGATCAATCCCAGGACTAAGAAGAGGGAGGCATGAGGCTCCAGAGCTCCAGGCTAGGCCAGTCTAAACTTGAAGATCTAATTTACAAATATATATATATATATATGAATTAACTTCACATATAACCTACTTTTTATTTCTATAAAGGAGAGCATTTTCTTTCATATAATTAAAAATGGAATCATTGCCATTGGGGAACTGGATAGATGGCTCAGTGATTATGAGTACTTACTATTGTTGCAGAGGACTGGCATTCAGTTCCCTGCACCCACATCAGGTGACTCACAACTTCCTGTAACTCCAGTTCTAGGGACCCTCGAATGTTCTATTCTGACCTGCGCTAGCACAAGGTACACCTATATCCATGCAGGCCCAAGCACTTACACACATAAAATAAATTTTTATTTATTTTTAAGAAATGATTTTTAAAGAAATCGTTCACAAATCGTTCACACCAAGAAAACATTGCCCATTGCAAAAAAAAAAAAAAAAAAAAAAAAAAAAAAAAAAAATTTTGCCAAAAAAGTATTTTGAATCCTGCCTCTTTTAGAAAATGTCACAAACATGACCTTGTGCCAAGTTGCTCTTTGAAGAGAAAGGGTAAAGAAGAGCATGCTGGGAGGTGTTCTTTATTTGCACTGAACTTCATAAACTTGAATTCTTTGCCATCTGTTACCAAGTACACCTGCAGGATGGACAGGGCGGGACAGAGGACCGCAGCTGTATCACTGCATAGACGAGGTTGCGTAATAGAAGAGTCTGCTCAGATCTGCAAGGCTTTCTTTATCAATAGCTAACACATTCACATAGTATATGTCCTAGTTTAGTTTCCTGTTGCTGTGGTAAAATACCACAACTAAAAGAAACTTGGGGAGGAAAGGGTTTGTTTTAGCTTACAGGTTCCAGTCTATCTTCAAGGAAAGCCAGAGCAGGAGCTTAAGGAAGAAACCTGGAGGCAGGAACTAAAACAAAGCAGTGGAGAACTAATGCTGACTGCCTTCTTTGTTCCCTTAAGGCTTGATCAGCTACCTTTCTTCTTTTTAAGATTTATTTATTTATTTTATGTATATGAGTACACTGTAGCTGTCTTCAGACACACCAGACCCCATTACAGATGGTTGTGAACCACCATGTGTGGTTGCTGGGAACTGAACTCAGGACCTCTGGAAGAGTGGTCGGTGCTCTTAATCACTGAGCCATCTCTCCAGCTGGATCAGCTACCTTTCTTAGGCAGCACAGGCCCACCTGCCTCAGGACTATACCAACAGCAGGGGACTGGGCCCTCCAAATCCATTAGCAGCTAAGAAAATGCCCCATAGATATGTCCAGGGGCCAACCTGAATGAGACATCTCTTCAACTGAGATTTCTTCCTCCCAGGTATGTTGACAACTGAAGCTAACTGTGGCAGTCTAGTTTATAGAAAAATTATTTTAAAAATATATAATTCATTGTAGTGAAACTTTCATTTCCTTATCTACCTTCAGTAACTACTTTTATTAATTTTAGATGAATCTTCTAAGTATTTAGGTAAACATGAGCATATACGACCCCATATACTTATATAATTTAAAGAGCATCTAGTGATAATTTTTATTGATATATTACGTAAGAAAAAACAGTAAGACTTATATACCTTTATAAGCAACAGCAATAGTAGAGATAGCCCAGCCTACCATCCAGTACTAGGAGTCCAGAGGCACACGGTTTAAACTGTAACATGAAACTATATACATATATTTTTTTTTATGCTTCAACCGAGAAGGCTAACCATCTGCAAGTGAGAAGGTAAAATATGGTCATAGACATGGAAAGTTCTGCGTGGTATCAGTTCCTGGATATAAAGTAAATATTGGTGATTGCTTTAATGCAGAGCAGTGTACCTTCTAACTGCTCTTGGTTGATAAATGAATAGCTTTAAATTGTAGCTCAATAGTGCAGAGGTAGATTTATGAAACAATACCTTCGTTGTCAGATATAATCTCTGTAGTATAATCATCAGCCCAGGCTCCTTTAAGGGGCCCCAAATGTCACTACCAGCAGTCAAAGTTTATTGATGCTCAGTAGTGTGCCGCCCACAATGCTGTGTGCCTACTGCATTGGGAGAGATGCCTAGACTTCCAAAAGGTCTAAAATGGCAACTGGTAATGAGTTAGAGAAGACGTTCATGGAGATTTTCAAAGACTTATAGAAATTTCAAAGATGTTTTCTTTCTTTCTAGATACCTGAATACAAGTACTTTGAAGAGCCAAATGGACTTTTACAACATCAATTTATAGTTTACTTTTAAAATTAGCATAATGTCTTTAAACTAATCTATGGAAAACATTTGGCTTATCCATTTTACCATTTAGGTTTAGCATATAAAATACACACTGTTTTCTAATATTTAACATTTAGTGCTCAATTGCAGAATGTTCAAGATTCAACTCAGTGGTAGAGCATGAACCTGGTATAGTGATGTTAACTAGGTTCAATCCCCAGCAAAACAACACAAATTCCTGGGGGAGACTCTACTAGCATCAAGTTAGGTTATAGTTACTCCTCATCTGGTTTGTAGTAGTGTGGGTGGGATAGCTCTGACCTGTGGGAACAGCATCCTAAGATGACATGTTGGTAGAGACCAACAGCTTGATCTGTCTAGGAAAGTAAGAAAGAACCCAGGCTGGGAATCAACAAACAAACAGGGAATTCATGGTAGATGTTGACACTGCAGGAAATGGTCTGTATAATGGGACACACTTGTAATCTCAGCTCTGGGAACAATGGGGACACTGGGACAGGAGAGTGGAGAATTGGAGGCTAGCTTGGGCTGCCTAGTAAGACAATATTTCAAAAACATCAACAACAAATGCATTACAGAAACTCCTTAAAATGTGCACAAAGATTAATTGGCACCCTGTGTTAAAAGTATTTATGAACGCATCCAAGCTTTTGAATGGGGAGTCTAAATTTGAAGTGAGTATGAAAGAGAATGGTAACCTCCATAGACAATGTGATAGGACAAACCAGCAGGCAGATGAGAATTAAGACAAGCTAATGATGGCATTGGAGAAAAGCATTTGAATAGGTTTGATTTGCAAATGAGCATGGGAAAAGTTATATATTTAAATCAGTTTTATATCAACATGGTAGTCCTTGGTGGCCTGCCCTGATGATGAGCATGTCATCTGAGTGCATGTCACAATACTCTGGACTCTTTCTGGGGGCCATGAGAGTGGGAGACTTCCTGCAAAGGAGAAATCCCTTAAAAGACTTTAAGCTTTGCAATGCAAATAAAATCAGCTGGAACTCTACTGGTCTACACTGCCAAGCAGGAGCAAGGCACCTCTTTCAGCGGCTGGCTGCAGTATTCAGCATGATCCTTGTGCTTCTTGGAAGCCTCACTTCTGAGGTCTGTGTATGGGTGTTCCATTGCAACTCCCCGATGAGAACGAAGTACCCTGTTCTCCATCCCCACCTCAGTATTACCTATACGGGGTGATTGGCAGGTCCTAAGTGCTACTGAAGGATAAGGAAACAGAGAAAGTGCTTCTTGTGTTGGGAGGATGCTCTTAGCACTATGAGTGAACAGCCCAACTCTGAGCAATGGGCTAGCCTCTCGTTGGGTCCTGAGAATTTCTTGCCCACTTTTCTACCCACATGGACTTTACTCCTATCATGTTGCCTCCACCTCCCAGTTCCTACAATTGTTTCAGACTCTTAACTGGCCAACTTCACTGCACTAACACTCCAGATCATGCTTCAGCCACAAGTTCATTCCTGGGCTATTCTTGAAAGGCACATGTGAGCTCTGAAATTTCTGCCACTCGCTTCTGCTCTCCCTCCAGCCCAGGGAGAGAAAAATGTTCCACTTCTCCCATGAGATTACTCAGGCTGGGCTTCTTTCGAACGTGTGCTTTACTACCAGAGCTAATAGAGTTCTTAACTACAGTTTTCTTTCTGTACAAGTATGACAACTCATGAATAAAACATTCAAGCCAGTGACCCAAAGTCATGAGGTAAACATGTGGGGAGACAAGGCTCCAGCCCAGGCTGAAGATTCTTAATCTAGTCATTGAATCATGAGACTGGGCTCCTTTGTGTCTGAAACCTTTTGAAATATTTTTGGGGCCTATATTATCCCATATAATAGGAACGATAAACTGAGGCTATTTCTCAGTTATTTAGCATGCATAGGGTCCTGTGTTCTAGTCTTAGTACTGAGGGGAGGTAGAAAAGAAAAAATGGAGATGATCAGGGGAGAGGGAGAGAGGCGGGGGAAGCTATTCCTGTCTCAAACTTCATATCAACACAGAAGCTTGAGATGTATACTTGAAAAAAATGTCTTTGTAGATGTCAACTAAAATGAGATCATACTGGGTTAGTGTTGGACTTAAATCCAATAGCTAATATCCTTAGAGAAGTCATGAGAAGACATTCAGAGAAGGATGCTTTATGAGTTCAGAGGTACAATTTTCCTGTGGAAACTACATCCTCAAAAGAAACAAACAAGATGCCAATAATTGTGGCACCAGCTACAGAAGATCTGAAGGAAAAGGAACATATTTTCCCTCAAAATCCCTGGAAGGAACCAACTGATGACAGTCTGATTTTAGTGTCTTAGGCTCATGTTCTGTGAGAAAATCAATTGCTGTTATTTAAAGTCCTCTTTGGGTTTTCTTTGCTATGTCTAGCCTTAGGATGTAATAGCCTGTGTTGGTTAGTTTTTGTCAACTTGATACAAGCTAGAGTCATCTGGAAAGGGGGAGCCTTGATTGAGAAAAATGCCTCCATCAGATTGGCCTGTAGACAAGTCTGTAATGCTTGTTCTTAATTAATAACTGATTTCGGAAAGACCAGTCCACTGTGAGTAATGCCACCATAATCCTGGGTTGTATTAATGAGAAAGTGGATAACAAGATCAGAGAGGAAAAGTTCTGCAAACTAAAAACATACTCGTATAGATAGATCCATTAAGAACACAAAACCCAGAATATATAAGACCAGAAAGGAAACTCCCTAACAATAGCCTCGTTAAAACACTAAATATACAGAACAAAGAAAGAATACTAAAAACTGAAAGAGAGTAAGAGCCCATAAGTCACATATGAAAGAAAACCCTTCAGAATAACACATGCATTCTCAGTGGAAACTATGAAAGCCAGAAGAGTCTGGAATAATACACTCCACATTCTGGCAACCTAGATCACTGTATTCAGCAAAACTATCTGCCATGGTAAGAAAGAAAAAGTTCCCATGATCCAAAGAGCCTTTAAAATATCTATATACAACAAAACAAAACAAAACAAACAAACAAAAATGATGCTAAACAGAATCCTGAAAGCAATACTTGAAACTGAAGAGAAGAGACTCTAGAAAGAGAAAAGTCAAAACAAAAGTTAATGAAATATGAAACATGACTAGCACAAACAGGAACAAACAATACTAACTCTAAATATTGGTATCCTCAATTCTCCCATCAAAAGACAGTGACTAGCTGAATGGATTAAGAAACAAATCCAGGGCTGGAGAGATGGCTCAGCGGTTAAGCGGTTAAGCTGACTAAGCGGTTAAGAGCACTGACTGCTCTTCCAGAGGACCTGGGTTCAATTCTCAGCAACCACATGGTGGCTCACAACCATCTGTAATGGGATCTGATGTCCTCTTTTGGTGTGTCTGAAGACAGCAACAGTGTACTCATATACATAAAATAAGTAAGTAAATCTTAAAAAAAAAAAAAAAGAAGAAGAAGAAGAAGAAGAAATCCATCTTTTTGTTATCTACAAGAAACCTCTGGGCATAAACATAAATGTATGAAAGACAACCTGATAGGCACATCATATCTTCTCTAATAAAATAATAGCAGTAGCCCCCCTACTAGAATTTACCCCCTCTGCAGTCACAGGTTTTTCTTTACAGTTCTAAATATGAGTCCCCTTCTATACAGTGAGCCTAAATCCAATGAGAAAGAGTTGTTTGCCCCCACAACAGCTATGCCAATATTACATCAACAGGCACATCTTGGCTGGCATAGTATGTTGATAATAATAACATGCTGTATCAGTAGTTGAATGGGACTGTGGGTGACAATTTCCAGCAGCAGCCTACATAGGACCTTCTAGCACTTATTTTGGTCACCAGGAAAGGAGCCATCCATTCAGTTCTACCTCTATTATTCTATATACTGCAAATAAAGTGTGTAGTATCTTCCGCATGTAGTTCCAACATTCAGCCAACAGCAATGCATTGTCCTATATTGTGTGAGAGGGCCTCACGGGCCTCATAGACCTTATGGCCAACAATTCAGAGGGAGGCAATGCATCTCCGCCACTGGGATTTTTATCCAATAATCATACAGTTCTGGGAATACCTGTGCAAGAATGTATTAATTTAAACTCTTTAATTTTTTTCCTTTAACATTTGCAGACATGGGATTTTGCAGGATTTTCCTATCTATTTTGGGGTTTCATCTGCACCTTACTCAACCATAACCCCACCCAAAATTACATAGCTGCTCTTGTCCTTGCACCTCATGTCAGCTGATTCCCAATTCTCACTCTCTTATGTTCATCCTTTCAGATGATGACTTTTCTAAATCTGTAAAAACATCCATTGGCCAGCATTAGACGGTGAAACCTTTATACAAAGGTGGGCAGGGGTCTCTGAAGACCCGCCCCAATGGTTCCAAGCAAGTGACAAATGGTATTAGGATTATCAGCTAAGGGAATGCTGCAGAGGAAAGAGTAGCAAGATCCAAACTGGCACGAAAAGATCCTATTACTTGCATCAATTATCTCCTTAAAAGACCAATGTTGGGTCCAGCTGCATGAATGAGGTCTACTACCCCTTATCCACGTCACCCCCCACACTCCCCAGTGCTGCAGTGGCAGGAGCACTATGCCTCTCTCCATTCATAAATAGTCTCAGTGGGATCAGCGTGCATGGCTCTGCTTGGCTGAAACCCAAGGAGGAGCAATGCCTACTTCTGGAGCCTTGTTCTGTCTGGTTCACTATTGGCCCTTCTCTTTTCATCGAGGTTGGGTGAACAATCTCTACCCAGTACCACTCCTTGCAGAGGAGAAACATATTCTGTATACTCTGGGGGAGATAACTGTTTAACTGTGGGTCAAGTTTAATATGTTCACTAGGGTTAATGTCATGTACATCTTCTGTGCACTGCAGCTCATGCTTTAAAGACTTGTAGATGCTTGCTCAGAAGCATTTGCCTTATTATTTATTTATTTTTCCCAAGAACTACAGCTTGATAAAAGTCTTGCCACGTTTGCCCTCAAGTGACCTGGACAGTCCTCTTTGCCTACTCTGTCCTCTCACTTTCTCTTGATGGCTTTGGCATTTTATGAATAGGATTTACCTACTGGACTAAATCATTTAGATCTGATAGATCCCTTCCTACCACATGAAGATGATGACCCCGCCATGAAGCTCAGCAAAGCCACTAAAGTCTGGTATCAGCCTCATAGTCCTTGCTGAGTTTTGACTGTGAATAGAGTTCTATCAGGACTGGTGAAGTTGGTATCAAACATTGCCTCTCTCATAGCCAGCTCCTTCACTAATGACTCCTTCCTCTATCGTCTTTCAGTCCCTGGTGTTCATGGGGACCTCAGCTGTGATAACCCCAAGAGTCCCTCGTGACTCATAGGAGTCTGTCAATCATGAACTGATTTCCCTTGTTATGCAGGTTATGCTGTAACCTTTGTCTCAATCACACACACACACACACACACACACACACACACACACACACACTGAATGCATTCATTTTCTCTACTTCTACAGCATTCAGACTAATTTACCCACCCCAGAGCCCCACAGCCTCATGAGCCAGTTTGTGGGAGACTCTTTCATTGCTTATTTAATGCCTCCTCCCAAAGAAATCAATTCAAATGAGGATTATTTCCTGATTTTTATAGTTTCTTGCTGTGGGACTTTATTAGGAGACTCTGCATGTTGAATCATGAATTTTCTTTTCATGTCTATGAAATGTCAGACTTGAGAGGTATCTTTTATCATTTTTCCCCACATTTTCTTTCTCTTCATTATCTGAGTCTTCCCATAGGCTTCAAGTTTTTGTATCCCAGGAGGGGCTCATTAGCATAGCCCTAGCTTACACTCTCCTTCCCTTACATCCTGGTAGCTGTTAGAAATGGCAAGCCAGCATCTCCATGCTGTTCCCCTCTTCTGCCCTCCACATCTTGCTAATTCATAAGCTAGTTCAGAAGATAGCGTCTACGTGTCTCTCTTATAATTCCTTCCTCACGTAGGCAAGATCTTTCTGGATGCATGTGTTATTAGCTACCTCCAAGGTCACACAATTGATATCAAAGTTCTTATAATCCTGTTGCATTCACGCTAATTCCAAAGGCTGCAATACATTCCCTAATCCATCAGCCATTGTGGGGTGTGTTGCTGTCCTCATGTGATTGACCCCACTCATTAAGGAAGTATGCTACTCTATACCACATAGAAGAAGATGGCCACCCTAAGATTACTGCCATAGACACTTCATATAATACAGCACCAGTTCCATGTGTTATCACCATGGCAGGAACAATGCAACTGTTTCTATGGCAAGAACGTCAGCAATTCTATTATGCATGGGGAAGGGTGGCCACTTCAGAATCACCCTCTGAGTGCTCCACCCTCCTTCGATGGCTTAGCTTCAGTTGTACATCTCACACTAGAGAGAATGCAAACTGCTCCTCTCAACTGCATCGTTAGTTCTCTCAGGTCTTTATTCAGGCACCAAATGCCATGTGACTTTTCCTGGTGAGATGTGAACAATACGTATTCACTCCAGATAGAGAGCATCAGTGACAGATCAAAGAAGCAATTATACTGGTTTAGTTTTAAACCAGTGGGTAACATAGGAGCAGAACACAACAAAAGAATAATTTCCCCCACCTTAAGTTCCCCCACCTTAAGTTCCCCCACCAATTGTCCTCTGGAAGGGGAGGGGCCTCATGAGCCTTTTTATGAGCTGCCATGTGCTGCCTTTTAACCCTTTCCTCTTTAGTCCCTCAAACATCTTTATGTGAGTCCTTTAACCTTCCATGGGGGAGGTTGCCTGGGTCTTATGAGGTTCTCATGTAAGTAATTGCAGCTGCTTTAATTTGAAGACACTAATTCCATGTCATGCTCAAAGGACAGAGCTCCACAATTAGCTATTGATAAATGGGGTAGGAATATAACACAACACAGGATACCTTGGAACAGGAAAGCAGTTCACAAGGAAGAATAATTGTTACCTCTGGATTTCTCAGAGTTAGGAGGCCAAGAAGTGGAGGAGAAATGGGAATCAATGGGTCATCGATGATGACCATCTCTGTGGCATGGAAGTCAAGGTATCAGCACCGTACTACATCAGGAAGATGAAACATGGGCTAAGGGTGTGGCTCAGTGGTATAGCATGTGCTTTACATATGTGAGGGCTGGATTCAATGAAAATTAACCGAACAAAACTAATTGGACAAATCTTTGTTGGTTTTGTCTGCAGCTGCTAACTCATCTATCTTCTTTCTTTCTACATCATCCTCTCATACCTTTGTATTTAAACTTAGAGCATCTGATGTTTTTTTCTTTTATCACTCACCATTGCACTAATTCATGACAAACATTAGATAAGCTTAAAAAATATGTCAATAAAATTTATTCAAAACATTTGTTTTGTGTTAGGTTCTTTGGAAAATATCAATATAAATTAAACTAATTCCATGATCCCAATAGTTAGCATATTTATTTAAAATTCTGTGGTCGTTTGAATGAAAATGTCCCCCATAGTCTTAGGCATTTGAACACTCGGTCCCCAGTTGGTGGCACTGTTTAGAAAACTTTAGGAGGTTCATCCTTACTGGAAGAAGTATATAACTCTGTGATGGCTTTGTGGGCCAAAGCCTTGAACCACTTCCAGTTCACTCTCTCTGCTTCCTGTCTGTAGTGAAGGGAACTCTCACTGCCTGCTGGCATACTGCTCAATGCCCCGTCTACCTCTCATGATGGGCCTTGAACCGTAAGCCAAAATAAACTCTTTCTTTTCTCAAGTTGTCTTGGCCATGGTATTTTATCACAGCAGCAGAGAAGTAGCTAAGACAAATATGTAAGACAAACCATAACCCAACTCAAACATGACAATAAATAAATATTGGAATATATTCTGTAAACAGTGAACTGGGTTTCAGTTCTTCCTTTAGATATTTGTCATAGTAGATGTCACTTTGGATAAGCTTGTAAAGGTATAAGATAACCATACATTAGTTAATCGTAGACTGAAGTCCATATCAGAAGTTACTGATTGAATGGTAAGAACATTTTATTTTATTTATTATTATTGTGTGATATGTGTATACAGGATGTATATGTGAATGCACACATCCCATGGCTCACGAGTAGAGAGAGATCAGAGGACAACTTTTGAAAGTCAGTTCTCTCTATCCACTATGTTGGTCCCTAGGGATTGAATTTGGGTGGTCAGGCTTATGTTGTAAAGGCTTTTACCAACGAGCCATCTCATGGCCTCTGGTATGAACATTTTCAAGGCTTTGTACATATCTATTGCTAGGTCGCTTTCCAATAAGCAGTGACAATTCAGTCTCCCACAGTGTAGACACATCCTGTCCTCCAAATTCTTGCTCCTTTTGGAGATGAGAATCTTTAATAATGTAAATTTAAACCCTCTTTGTTGTTTCAATTTGGGCTGAATTACCTTTCCTTTGGCTGATCTTGCTTTTGTAATGTTGGAAATGGAAGTGAGAGACTCAAGTACACAGGAAAGTCATCAGACCCTCATCTGATACTCAACCACCACTCCCTCCCACTGGCAGCTGCATGTGCTCCTGGGCAGCAGATCGGAGGGAGTGCAGGAGATGGAAGGCTGGGCTAGAAGCTGCCATAATGCAGCTTTCATGGGTCACCACCCATACTGAGGTAGTGCTGTGTGATGTAGGAGCCTGGGTATCATCCATGTCTCTGCCACTAATGTACATCCTAGCCTCATTTTGATGACAAGTAGAGTATTTAGACAAGCGAATAAATATATAAACATATACCCAGGTAGATAAATGCCAAGCTTAAAGGATATGTGATTTCCTCACCTGAATTCAGACTATATACCATGGAACAGAAAAGCCCAAAGGAAGAGTTTAATGGGTTATAGCAACACAGCATTGCCAGAATAAAAGTATGCAAGCAACATATTTTTTAAAAAGTAGCCTGTACTTTTTGTGTTTCAAAAGAAAGGGACCATGTTTACTGGGATTCTTGTATTGTGAGTGGGCTCTAAAGAAGATAACAAATGCAAGAAATATACATATGCCTTTAGAAGGTTACATTATTTCAATGCTGAATCAGATGGCCCAGTGAGCAAAGGCACTTACCAAAAAGTATGATGGCCTGGATTTGATCCCTGACACCCACGTGGTGGAAAGAAAGATCAGATTCTTGAAAGCTATTCTCTGACTTCCACATGTACCATAGCATATGTGCCTGCCCCGTTACGTACAAATAAAACTGTAACTTTAAATGATCACATTACTTGAAGTACTCACCATAATTCTATTGGTTGTATTGGCTACTATGGAAAGTATATCAAGAGACAATGTCCGGAAGTAATAGTTATGAACAAGGACAATAATTTTCCACCACCCAAGGCATATAGAATCACAGAGTCTAGATGTGCTTTACCAGGACTCATCATGGGACATTTACCAAAGCAATCAGAATGATGAAGCCAGGCAGTCTAGTACTACTTCCCTACCACATTTAAATGCCTTTAGGACAAATCTGGAAAATCATGGTATGGTGCATAGCTAACATATCAGACATACCGTAGCCACATGGTCCGCAACAGAACACAGGAGTTCAATGGTGGGACAGATGTACCTATTGAAACAAATCAGAATTGTGTGTATACAGTAAGGCTATACTTAATACTTAAGTCTAGACATTCTTAGGTAATTTTCATGTTACAAATCATTATGAGAGCCAGCATGGTGGCCAATGTTTGTGACCCTAGCATTTGGGACACTGAGGGGAAAGGCTGTCGAGCTTAGCTGACAGCCTGGGATACATAGTGAGATGTAATCTCCATAAAGAAGGAAGAGATGAAAAGGCAAAAGTTTTATGCTCAAGTAAGAATAGGTTTTTTTAAAAAAAATTTTTATTTTTAAGTATAGATTCACAAGAAGTTGTAATAAACAAATGCATACAGAGAGATCCACTTGCCACCACCCAGCCTTCGTGATTAAGTCATCTTATGGCTGCAGAGACGGCTCAGGAGTTAAGAGCACACACTGCTCTTGCAGAGGACTAGACACATCAAGTGGCTCACAAACACCTGTGCCTCCAGCTCCAGAGGAATCTGACACCTTCTTCTCACACATAGACACAAGCATACATGCATATCTTTAAAAATTAAAAGTTTTAAAAAGCCGGGCAGTGGTGGCGCACGCCTTTAATCCCAGCACTTGGGAGACAGAGGCAGGTGGATTTCTGAGTTCGAGACCAGCCTGGTCTACAGAGTGAGTTCCAGGATAGCCAGGGCTACACAGAGAAACCCTGTCTCGAAAAACCAAAAAAAAAACAAAAAAAACAAAAAAAACAAAAAACAAAAAAAAACCCAAAACCAACAACAACAACAAACAAACAAACAAACAAACAAAAATAGTTAATGTGTTCAAGAGTCATGAGGCAATGCTGAATCCGGAATGCCGAGACTCGTGTGCTCCATGGAGCTTACTCAGTCCCCACCCATCTTATAACACTTGGTGTGCATGTGGTTCTGTGCAATCTCACTCACTGTTGCCTCCACCACCACAGAGCTGCCTCCGAGTGCCAGCTATGAGCCCCATTCACAACTCCTGGCAATCACTGACTTGTTCATAGCATCAAAAGCCTTGTTATTTCAAAAAGATGCATGAATTAATTACGTTTCTCACGGAGATGACCAAGCACCCGACCAAAGCAATTTAAGGGCGGGATGGTTTAGTTCAGCTCACCATCATGGTGGGGGGCTTCTTAAGTGAAGGAGCTTGAGGTCACACTGGATCCACAGGCAGAAAAGCAGAGTAAGGTGAACGGCAGAGCTCAGATCACTTTCCCTTCATGGGACTCTAACCCGTGGTGCCTGTGGTTAGGGTGGATCCCCCACCTTAATTGTCCCAATCTAGAAATTCTCTCCTAGATGTGCCCAGAGGCTTGTGTCCTAGGCAGTTCTAGATCTTCAGATTAACAATTGCTATTAACCATCACATTACATAAATGGAAAGCTCACCAGCTAACTCCAGGGAGCAGTTTTTGCTCCTCACACTAATTACTTTGATGGATCTCAGTGGTGTGTATTGAGGCTCCATCTGGTTTATTGCTGAGCAGTGTTCTCTGGCATGCCTGGTTACAGCTTAACTGCTTGCTCACTTACTGAAGAGTTGTTTGCTGTCACTGGCTCAACACTCAAATCTGCCCTGAGCCTTAAATATAAATATACATAGCAGAGCTCTGTCTTATGGGCATGGCATGACCATCAGCACCTTGAATCAGAGCAACCATGATCACCCTCATGGGATCAGGACTATTAATATTTCCTCATAGAAGGATGAGTGACGTGGAGGTCATCAAACTCTTGCCTGAGATCCGGCTGCCACCTCCTACCAATCCAACAGGTTCCGGCACTCTGGGATACGTGCTGGAGTATACAGGAAGCAGAAGGCTGGCTGAAGACGGAATTGTGGTGATGTAGCTTTCATGAGTCAGTACCATGCTGGGTGGGACGCTCAGTGATGCAGGTGCCCAGAGTCATCTGTGCCTCTGTAAGTAATCAAAATTAACTCTCTGGTTTACCAAGCTGGACTTGGATAGAAGTTGTTCTCTGGTCTTTCAGTGCCTACCTAGGGTTAATAGACATTTCTTCACACCTCCCACACAACAACGCTTATGTATAGGGTTTGCAAAAATATGTTTTATATCTCGGGACTGAATGTCAGAGAGCAGTTACTGATTTATTCTGTTAAGTGCACATTTTGCTTTTTAAAAAGCTGACAAATGCCTATCTTGAGTGACTGCATCATTTTACACTGTGGGGTAGGAAAGGTAAAAGTTTCCTCTCTATCGTCTACAGTTCTTCACTAGGATGGGTCCCTAGAAAAAGAGATGCATTGACAAAAGGAAAACAATGAAAGCTTATTCATTTGTATGTTTCATTCAAAATACTCGAGCATATGAGTAAATACCAAAGACGTGGTTTTGTGTTTCATATTTAGAGATGTTATCTGGGGACTGGGGAGACGCCTCAGTTGTTAAGTGTTCTTTCTGCTCTTGAAGAGGGCTGGAACTCAGTTTCCAGCAACCACATTGGAAGGCTCGCAAGCATCTGTAACTTCAGCTCCTGAGGATGTAGCACTGTCTTCTGTCCTAGGAAATTTGCTTGAGACAGTGTTCCACTGTTTAGTCCTTTGCATCCTGGGCCTCAAACTCTCATTGATTTACACCTTCCCATGCCTCTCTTACGTTTCCCTTACAAATGTAAATTGTTCTTAAAAGACTAATTTCTGCTCTGCCTTTAGGACTTTTCCTTGTCTACAGTTTCACAGAATTTCAGTTAATTATCTCAAAATAATCTGTACGCCAAAGGAGGTATATTTGGAGTGTCACATTCTGACCTCCTATGGTCAGGTTTTGAGGTGGCTTGTCATGCCAGCAAGACAGGAAAATGGAGCTTCACCAATCCTCCCAGCATTTTGTGCAATCGTTGTTTTTTTAATCTTAGCCATTTTGAGAGATGGGTAGTGACTACTCATTGTGGTTTTACTTTGCATCTTCATGATGGCTTGTGATAATGAATGTCTTTTTGTATTCTTTGTTATCTGTCTATGCTTTCCAGTGAGATGTCTACACCTCAACAGAATTGTTGTTTTTGACTATTGAATTGTGAGGTTTCTTAGTTAGTGTTTCACTGCTGTGAAGAGACACCATAAGCATGGCAACTCTTTTTTTTTTTTTTTTTTTTTTTTTAGCATGGCAACTCTTATAGAGGGCAACATTTAATTGTGGCTGGCTTACAGGTTCAGATATTCAGTCCATTATTATTTTGGCAGGAAACATGGCAGCATCCAGGCAGGAATGCTCTGGAGGAGCTGAGAGTTCTAATTCTTGTTCTGACGGCAGCTAGGAGAAGACTCACTTCCAGGCAGCTAGGACAAGAATTTTTTTTTTCACTGTAAAAACATGAGGTTTATTAATAACAACCAGTACACTGGGGTTCCCTCACACACAGGCAAGAGGAACCCTGAGCTAAAGCTAAGAGCAGTTTTTATACAGTTTAAGGGGTAGACTAGAGAAACAGTGACTAGACACAATATGATTGGCAGAACAGTGTGACTTTAAACTGATTGGTCTTTGGGGAATTGTAGCCACCCGAGGCCACAAGTCAACTGGGTTCACCTGAAAGGGGGCTGGGAATGAAAGGGGACAGAGGGTGAGAAGAGACGAAGCCAAGACAAAGTTCTCTGATCAAGGCTCAAAGCTTTAATGTTCAGCTCTCAATTTAAAGGGGAAGGCCCAACCCACAACCCCTCCTGGTTTCAGGAGATGGGTGGGATAATCCATAATCCGTTCTAGGTCACGGTCAGAGATGTCTCAAGGCAAGCCCAGGGGCAGTTCTGCTTCTGTGTTCTGTGCAGCCAAGGTGGGTAACTCCACCTAGATCCTATCACTTGGTCTGTTGTGGTAAACAAGGTCTCTCAGGCCTGCTCAAGGCTTGGGGGGAAGGGCACAGGGAATAGGGTAGTAAGGACCTCCCTTGTCTGTAAGTGGCAAGGGTTGGTCCTAGGACAAGGGTCTTAAAGCCTGTGCCCACAAGTGACACATTTTCTCCAACAAAGACACACCTACTCTAACAAGGCCACACCTCCTAGTAGTACCACTCCCTGGGCCAAGCATATTCAAACCACCACATGAGGGCTTTGTGTATATTCTAGATGCAAATTCTTTCTCAGGTAACATGACTTGAGAATGTTTTCAGTAGCTCTGACTTCTCACCAAGTTAGCTGCTCATAAAGTAAGCGTTTCTATTAACAAAGTCCAGTGCATTAATATTCCCTTCATAGGCTGTGCTTGTGATATCAACTCTAAAAACTGCCTCACCTAGTTCTTGTTCCTGTGGATTTCTTTCCATGTTTTTCTTTCAAAGCTTTTAGCTTACAATGCAGTTGGGTTCAAATCCTTCAAGTCCATGTTGCCAAGCTAACCCCTGTCCAGTTGCAGAAGCATCTTCATTCCTGTTCCTGAAACATCCCTACCTGGAAACAGAGCAGCTGGTATACGAAGTGGCAGATGAATACCATTTAAAAGGAATGGGAGGGGCTAGGTATGGTGGTGCCAGCATTTAATTCCAACACTCAGGAGGGTGAGACAGACAGATCTCTGAGTTCCAGGCCAGTCTGGTCTACATAGCAAGTTCCAGGATGGCCAAGACTACATAGTGAGACACTGACTCAAGAAAATAAACAGGAAAGTAATTTGAGGATTGGCAAAATGGCTCAGGGGTAAAGGTGCTTGTAATCAAGCCTGATACTCTGTATTCAATCCCTAGGCTTCCTATAGAAGCCTTCATAGAAGGAGAGAACTGACTCCTGCAAGTTGCCCTCTGACCTACACATACACACACACACACACACAGACACACACACACACACACAGACACAGACACACACACACACACACTTTGTGGCTTATGAGTATGCTTTCTCTCTCTCTTTCTCACACACACAGACAGACAGACAGACACACACATACATGCAAGTTACTAAATGAACATAATAAAAATAAAGTGCTCTAGGAGTATAACTGAGTGGCAAAGAGCTTACCTGGCATGCCTAAGATCCCTGAGTTTGGTGACCAGCACCACAGAAAAATGTAATTTGAAAGAAACAGATGATACTGTTGCAAAATTATAAAGGCAAGGGAACCTGCACCCCCTTTACTGGTTGCCTCAGTTTGCTTTCCTATTGCTGCAATAAATAATGCATTCTGATTGAAAGAAAATAGAAGGCAGGCATGGTGGTGCATACCTCCAGTTCCCGAACTTGAGAGGCAGAGGCTGAAGGATGTCTATAAGTTCAAGACCAGCCTGGTCTACAAAGTGAGTTTCAGGACAGCCAGGGTTACATAGAAAGAACCTGTTTCAACTCCCCTTGTCCCCAAAAAGAGCAAACATAGAAAAGGAAAAGACTTATTTCAGTCTCTGGGTTACAGCCCATCATAGAGGGAAGCCAGAGCAAGACCTGGGAACAGAACTGAATCAACATAGAGACCATGGAAGAATGATGCCTACCCTCTTGTGCCCTCTAGCTTGCTTAACTTCTGTTCATATATAGCCTAGGCCAACAGCCTAGGGATGGTGCTGCCCTCCTATAGCAATTAGTCATTAGGAAAACGTCCTACAAATATGCCCTTAGGCCAATCTGATGGAGACAATTTGTTAATTGCAGGTCCATCTTCTCAGGTACGTCTTGTTGACAACTGAAGTTACTCATGACACTAGTAAAAGGACTTCTGGATTTTGAGATTTCTATCCCTTGGAAGAAGCAAGGTGATTCATAGTTGGACACCTTACAAAATAGATAAGGAAAGTAATTAAAGGTCTTTAATAGTAATATTTATTAATGGCTCAAGCCCTGTCCACATGTAGCCCTCAAGCCCTGCGATAAATAGGAAGATTCTATCTAAAAGCAGCTGGTACTTAAAATACAAAGTACTCCCCCCCACACACAAAAAAAAAGAGAAAGAAAAAAGAAAAAACACCCAGCTAGAATATAGACTAGAATGCTAGGTCCACGTGTACTTAGACATAGCAACTTAAGACTTGAGAGAACTGTTACAGCGCTGCTCTGCTTTCCATTGCTGTGGCTACCATCTGAGGAGAAAACTTGAAAGAGGGAAAGTTTTGGCTTTCACTTCCAGAGATTTCTATCCACAGTCATGTAGACCCTTCCCTGAGAGCTTCTGTTGAGGCCAAATGTGTCCGGAAACTCGTGGAGTAAAGCTGCTGGGCTCATAGCGGCTTGTGAGTGGGTGGGAGCTAGAAAATGGGGAAGCAACAAAGAACAAAATTTGCCCAAGGACGTACCCCCAGTCACCACTTCCTCCAAGCAGGTCCCACCTCCTCGGGTTTCCACATCCCAATAATGCCATCAAGTTATAAACCCAACAATAGGTCCACTCACTGATGATGTCTGAGCTCTTGTGATTCAGTCATTTCTCAAAACTCTCTGATAAATAAATAAATAAACAAACAAATAAATAAAGCAAGCCAGCTTTTGGCATGCAGTCTTTGTGTGGTATTGTAATCCAAATTATCTCAGTTACACATGTGGGTTGTGGAAACTAGGTGGGGACTTGTAAGTATCAATATCTAAACTTCTTGAATCCCCTACATTGTTAGGGGTATGGTTATTCTATTTTCAATACCATTTTTAAAACTTTCTCCTAAGACTTTAACTCCAAGGCCTTAATTTACCTAGTGAAGTTCAGAGAATGAGATACTTTGGGTCCTTTAGGTACGATTTATGGAATGGTTACACTTGGGACATTGTCCTAAGTATTCTATCTGCACCGACTCATTGAATCTTCCAAACTCTGAGGTAATCAACAGAGAGATTTCCATAGTTCAGGTGGTGCCAAGTTTCTCGTAAGTTATGTATTTACGTGTATCTTCCCCTCAACACTGTCTCGCTGCTGTCAGACCCCTTTACACAGAGTATCGGAGGTGTGGAGGGCTGAGTCATTGTCCCATCATACCTCAGTCTGGGAAGTCAGGGAGCTGGGATGCTGTGGTACCCCACTGCCTCTGTTCACTGACCACAGCCTTCCCAACAGTGAGGGAACTGAGCAGTGGGGAGGCTGTGTAAACCCACTGCAATCACCCAGCAAGTGGGTAGAGAAGACCAGCATTCAAATTTGCAAAAAATCCAAATTTATTTTTCTGATGATTATTATTGTGGCCAATGCTACACACACACACACACACACACACACACACCACACATACACAAATACAACAGGAAACTTATTATCTTAACTGTTCTTACAGGTTCAGTTCAGTATTGTTAAACAAACACATCCACGTTGTTGGGAAACAGTTCTCTTTAATTTTTTCACTTGGCAAATCTGACAGGCTATACATATTTAAAATCAACTTCCCTTTTCCAGCTCCCTTCAGCCCATACAAATCACATTATATTTTACATTTCTATTTCTAAGATGGACAACTCTAGACACTCCATGTAAAGGGGAATCATACAACATTTGGCTTTTTATGGCTGGCTTAGTTCACTTACCATATTCTCAAGACCGATTCATGTTGTATGTGGCCTGAATAGACTTCCTTTTAAAACTGAAGAATATTCAATTGTATACATACATAAATCCAAGTGTCTTTGACCCAAATTCATACTATTGACTTTCACAGTTTTCTTCTATCATGTCTTCCAGAACCTTCCCTCACATGGCACCATTTATATTCACCATGAATACCAACGACATCATCAGTCGTATTAGTGCTAGTAAGGGTTTCTACACATTGTCCCTCTAGGACATAAAAAGTTTGCTCTAACACATATGGTTTTATATATGTAACATCTCCTTGGAACTGTGTTATTACTTTATATCTGCAACAAAGAAGATCCAATGTATACTAAGTGAAAAATAGAATTTTGTGGCAATTTAAATTGACTGTGGGTGGCGTTCCAGAGCATGGTAGTATGAGGTTGGGTCTGTGCTCAGAAGCAAGAGACGTGCCGAGCACAAGGTTAGGAGGAGGAAGATGACATGAAGTGATGAACTGCCTAGTCCTCCTGCCCCACACATGGATGATGACAAGGGAAGCTTAAGTGTGAATGGAGAGAGTGGGGAGTGGGCATCAGATGTGAAATCGTCCACGACTTCCATGACTGGCTGAATTGGTGTACTAGAAGTGGGGGGGGGGGGGCTTACTCTGAGTCACAGTGAAAACATCACTGCCTGAAATTTTTGTGATTTCTTCCTAGGAAGAAATTATGTTGTGGGCTGTGGCCAAGCCCTCAGTGGCTTTTCTGTTTTGCCTATGAGTTCATCTCAGGCAGGAGAAGAAAAAGGATGTAGCCATTTCCTTCTCTGCCCTATGCCCACAAACAGTGAAAAGAGACCGAGCCAGCATTTCCCTTTAATTTGGAGAAAGGAGACTCCTGTGGAAATCACTGGGGACCAGGTAGGAGGACCAGATGGGCAGCACCCTGACACAGCCAAAGGCTCCTGAAGATATTTGACTCAAGCCAGACATGGTGTCACCAGCCTGCAACCCCAGCACTTAGACAGTTAAGGTAGAAGGATCACAAGTTAGAGGCCATCCTGGACTTCCTAGGGAACTACAGCCTCTCCTGGGCTACAGAACAAGAACTTGTTTCCCGAAAACAAAAACCAACCAACCTAGAAAATACCATCTGGATGAAGCAGCTTTTAAATAGTGTCTGTCAGCACTTCACTAAGCAAGCTAAATTCCTGACTGCATTCTAAATACTTATCTTTACACCCACAGATAAGTATAGATCCCGTCCATCTTCAAAGACTTCTCTTTGATGCAGATGTGGACCATTATAAAAAAACAAAACAAAACAAAACAAAAAAAAAAAAACAAAAAAAAAAAAACCAAAACCTCAACTGGTCAAAACGCAGAGAACAACAACCGGCTGTGGGGTGCCCCACACCGATCCATCGCTGCATCTATCACAGGACTCCTGTACTGAAGCTCAGTGAACATCTTAGAAGCAGGGAGGAAAGGTGGGGGAACCAGCGAACCAGGGAGACAAGTGTCTCCTCAAAATTACAGGGAAGCTTACGTCAGGAAACCTTAGCAATATTGCTGCCTAAACAAGACTTTGGCAAGACGGATGCGGATAGACGACGGAGCATGGAAGAGGGAAGCAGCATGCTGTCCATCCTAGTCAGAGAACTATAGGATTGCTGAGAGCCAAGGAGCCCTGAGTCCATTATCAGTGCCAAGTGGTCAGCTTTGAAGTCAGATACACATAAGTAAATGCAGTAAAATGGATGGAGCAGGGTGTGTGTGTGTGTGTGTGTGTGTGTGTGTGTGTGTGTGTGTGTGTATGTGTGTTGAGACAGAGTTTTACTACATAGCCCAAGCTGGTCTGAAATTCACTAAGTAGTCCAGGCTTAACTTGTGATGTTCCTGCCCCTCTCTCCAAAATTGGGCATTACAGGTGAGTGCCAGCATACTCGGCCTCTGTCTAACTTTTATATACAAAAATGATAAGTAGTGGTCACTGGAAGGAGCTGACATTCTTATGATGTGACTAGTCACGCCAAGCAAATGTGGGACTGAGGATAGGACCCCACGTACTACAAGGGGTTCCTGATCAATAGGCACATTAAAGGTATGAAGAGATGAAAACATGAAGGATAATGTAGACACCAAGAAAATGATTGAACACACCTTATATACCTAAATATATTTGGAGTAAATATAGCTGTAGTTTTGTAAGGAAACCTAATAGACACCAAAACAAAAACCAATAGATACTAAAGAACCATCTTTAACCCCAGAAGGCAGCCCTTCGCTAAGGCATAGATGCTCCAGGTTCCGGTGTCTGCTGGCTCTCCATAGGAAAAAAGTGGCCTCTTCTACTTCTGAAGAAGGAAGCACTCTGTGTCCATCGGGGGCCAGCCAAAGAATCAGCAGAAAAAATCAGGTTCAAAAGGAGATTTCTAAAGAGCTTTGCTCTGACAACTCTGTTATCTTACCGAGGACAAAGGGCTGAGCCAGAGGAGAGCGTGACTGAGTTGGTCTCCATTCCTCTCATGGTCATTTGGTGACTCATGTATTTATTTATTCGGCCTGTATGTGCCATGCAACTGCCAGGGCCATTGCTCACCATGCAGAGTAAAGGAGAAGAATCAAGCAGGGCCTGGCTGTATTGGCACATGCCTTTACTCCCAGCATGCAGGAGGCAGAGGCAAGCTGGATCTCTGAGTTCAAGGCCAGACTAATCTACAGAATGAGTTCCAGGACAGCCAGGGCTACACAGAGAAACCCTGTCTTGGAAAAAAGAAAAAACAAAAGCCAAACAAAAACAACAACAAAACCAACCAACCAAACAAACAAACAAAACAGAAAATGTTGAGCAGGGAAAATACAAAAGTATTAGTAATTAGTTCTTAGTATTTGTTCAGTTGCTTAGCCACTGGTACGTTGTCCACGATTTAGTAAATAACTCCATGGCTGTGCTCATGCCCATGCAAGCAGCCCTAATTAAAGTCAGAGGGTTATAATAATAAAAAAAAAGATGCAAAGTAGGAGAGGATATGTTGGGAAGAAGGGTTCTAGCGGAAGTGAGGGGGATAAGAAAGGGAGTGAGGTAATTAAAATACATCATATGCATTCTTTAAAAAAAAAAAAAAAAAAAAGTAATAGTATTCACAATCCCAAAGGCTGGGAAATCCAAGGTCAAAGCCCTGACAGATCAGATGTCTGGGGAAGGCTGGCTCTCATCCTTCAAAGATGTACCTCGTAGCTATAAATCTGTGTCTCTACCCTGTAGACGGGGACAAACCAGCCAAGCAGACTCCCTCAAGCTCTTTTTATAAGGGAAGTGATTCCTCCCAGAGTCAGAGAACTCACAAGGCAAACCCTTTGCTAAAGATTCCACCTCTAAATGCGGTTGCAGTGGGGAACATGCTTCAGCACAGGTTCAAACCATGGGGGCATGAATGCTAAAACAGAGCAGGAAGCAATGACTGGGGAGGAAAAACTAAGGACACACAGATGAGAGAAAGAAAAAAAGGGTCCCTGCGGGGCTCCTCCAGTGCGGGTAATAGTTTATCATAGAAGATGGTAGTGTGAGTGTGGGTATTTGAACGAGTGCCCATCTGCACCCCTCTCCAAATGTCTTTTGTTCTGATGCTGCAGATGGAATCCCAAGCTTACTGCCTGTCAGGCAAGGACTCCACAACTGAGCTACATCCTGAGGCTTATGCAATCTTAAGTACAATATCCTGTACCCCACCCAAAAAAAAAAAAAAAAATATATATATATATATATATATATATATATATATATATATATATCCCAAAGAATGTGAAAAATCACACCTTAAGTGGTATTACTGTTACAAGTGATCTTTTGGAATTGCTGACTGCGAAGGTTACCATTATTTGTATACTTGACGATATCTAGAATCACTGTGGGGGAGTTTGGTGGGGGGTGCAGGCCTCCGGTGGGTGTGCCTATGGGAATGGTGGGAAGACCAGCTGCTGTGGGTAACATTGGCCTCTGGCTGGGATCCTGGACTATAAACTCAGCTGGGCTTCAGCATCTCTCTCTGCTTCCTGATCGTGGACGGCAGGCTGCTTCAAGCGCCCCTCCTTCAGTCTTGATTTTTCCAGCATGGTGAACCATATATACCCTTGAACTCTGGGCTAGTCTTTGAACTATAAGCTAGTCCTTCCTCCCTCAAGTTACCTTTTGCCAGCCTATGTTACCACAGCAACAAGGAAGGAGGTTAAAATACTTACAAAGTTCATTTGACTAAGTACATCAGAAAAAAACACTTGCGGAGATGAAGGGATTAGGGGGAGGGGCATCTCAAAGTAGATGATTTTATGGCTCCCAGAGTTCAAGGGCTGCCATCAGACCTGCTGGGAAGGGCCTGGTGATTCTGTTTTTCTTCTGAGAGGTTGGCTAAGGAACATACAAAGTCAGTAGGTACCGTTTTCCTTCATCTCAAAGTCAGGTCAAGCAATCATTCTCAAGCTCTTTCTATAAGAATAGTAATTCCACCCCAAAGACAGAGCCTTCATGGGCCAACCATTCTCTAAAGGCTCCACCTCCTAACATGGTTGCAGCGAGGAGTGTGTTTCAGTGTGAATTCCAGGCTAGTCTGTGCTCTGCGATGACAAGATGCCTCAAAGACATCATTCAACACCCCCTGTCCTAAATGTGGAAGCTTGGTTGCTCAGCTCTTGCTGTCCATGTCAGAGCCCTGCCACGTGGAACACAAATCCCAACCCTGATAAAGTCTCAGGCAGGTCACATTTATTTGTAACTCAGCCCCGAAGAGAAAGATGAGGGTTGATTCATAAAGGCTGTACAACAAGGCTTACGTGCTCTGTACGGTGATTACAGACAGTTATGAAGAATCTACTCCCCAGTCATAATTCGGTAACCTGCCCTGGAGCCTGTGACGTTTACTGGCTGGGAATCCCTTAGTTGAGACTAAAGGTTACGGTTGCCACAGTCTAACCTGACAACTGGTGCCAGTGTTATAAGATGTCTATCACGTCACCTATCTGAATCTTGTTCCAGACAGTCACAAGAGACAAGAGGAAAGTGAAAGCACTGTGACTTGAAAAATGTATTTATTTATTTTTAAACTGTATACATTGTGGGTTACTAATGCCTGGTTTTGCTCATTCAAAGTTGTGTCTGTTAATCCCAGCACTTGGGAGGCAGAGGCAGGCAGACTTCTGAGTTCGAGGCCAGCCTGGTCTACAGAGTGAGTTCCAGGACAGCCAGGGCTACACAGAGAAACCCTGTCTCAAAAAACCAAAAAAAAAAAAACAAAAACAAAAACAAAAACAAAAACAAAAACAACAACAACAACAACAAAAAAAAAACAACAAAAAAAAGCAAAGTTGTGTCTGAGTGAAGCTCTGAGGGGCAAATTTGGCCTTTGTCCCTTTATTACCTTCTTTAATATTTTTTCCTCTGGGTGGAATAGTATGAATACTAGGTTTGCTGCTATGACAGAGAGAACCAATAATGCATTGGCTTTTGTAATATTGAAGCATATTTCTCTGATAGATAAAAATCCAAGCTAGTATGGCAACAGGAGACACATCAGGATAGTTTTAAGGCCTGTAGTTCTAATCTAGTCATTCTGCTTCTCCAATAGGTGTGAGATTTTCATCTTATAGTGACCCAACACTGCTGCTCATGGTCCTGACAGCTCATCTGTATCCCATCCTGCATAAAGAATTACTGGGATGCCAGGCAGTGGTGGCTCACGCCTTTAATCCCAGTACTTGGGAGGCAGAGGCAGGTGGATTTCTGAGTTTGAGGCCAGCTTGGTCTACAGAATGAGTTCCAGGACACCCAGGGCTACACAGAGAAACCCTGTCTCAACCCCCACCCCCACTCCCACCCCCCCAAAAAGAATTACTGGGACAAGAAGAGTTGTCAGCAAAATGCATCCACCACTCATGCCAGAATGCTATCATCAGCTCTACACAAAGCCATAAAGAAGGGCTGACTTAAATCGGAGAGCAGAGTTCAGCTCCAACAGAAGAGATGGAGTAATATGAAGAAAATCGTATCCACTCACTAGATTCATGCAAGGCTGTGCTGCACAGGGAATCCAGAGGACCTTCGTGAAGCAGGAAGCAGGAAGCAGGAAGCAGGAAGCAGGAAGCAGGAAGCAGGAAGCAGGAAGCAGGAAGTCACTGGCTGAGTCAGGAAGCAGTCCTCTGACTTAAACAAGACAAAGTCATAAGTGAAAGAATTAAGGAATGTCCAGGAATATTCTCTGTTCTACTGACTCCAGACTTTCCAGGCCTACCCCATGTAGCGTGTAGTTTTTGCTACCCTACTTTAAGCTCTGGGAATGGCCATACTACCAGCCCCCACCCAGATTCCCTTGGATCCATGGATGAAACACACACACACACACACACACACACACACACACACACACACACATTAATGTAATTTTCAACCTGCCTTGTGGCTCAATTGCTGGGCACCTCTAATCTTCTGAATGGCCTATGTCTGCTCAGCCTGAGATCTCACCTTTTCTGGTCACCTTTTCTCCCTCCGAAGCATGGTCAAAATCCTCTTTCTCCCCTTCGTCTGCCAGCTTGCCTCTGGGACCCAGAAGTTCCACCTCTTCCACCCAGCTCATTGGCCACTAGTATCTGAGCCAATTGGGGAACAGGATCTTAGCATTAGACTCACCCCCTACAATCCCCCCAATACAATCTTTGTATTCAAGCGAGTCTGGGAAGCCTCGGAAGTTTCCTTACCATTGAGTTCAATCATGTCATGCAGCGACTCAGGCCCCACTTGCTGAACAAAATCCAAACTTCCCATGTTGGTTGCTGAGCCAGAATCAGCTACTCTGCCCGGGCCTCTGTGTCCTATCTCTTCTGGCCCTATTCCTTCTTCACTCTCACCGAGTGGCAGCTCCAAGGATTCTAAACACAGCTACATGTTTCTGCTGAAGACTTGTACTTGCTGGGGCCCTCTGTTGAGGATGTTCTGTCTAGATTGATGCAATCTGGCTGCCTTCTTCCTTCAAGTCTCTACTTAAAGTAGTTTCAACTTCTTTCAAGAGCCAAATCCTGAACCATCCAGACACACTGGTGCTACCTAGAATGCAGACTATAGAACCTGATGTCACCACATCTGCTTTAGAGTTTCTATTGCTGTGATCAAATACCATGACCCCCCCCCCCAAAAAAAAAAACAACTTAGGGGAGCAAAGGGTTTATTTCAGTGTACAGTTCCACATCACAGTCCATCCCTGAGGGAATTCAGGGTAGGAACTCAAGGGAAGTCTAGAGAGAGAAACAGATGCAGAGGCCAGGGGAGTGCTGCTTTCTGGCTTGCTCCTCATGGCTTGTTCAGCCTGATCTCTTATATACTCCAGGACCTACCTACCCATGATCGACACCATCCACAGTGAGCCCTCCCATATCAACCACCAATTAAGGAAATGCTCGCACAGGTTTGCCTGCAGGCTAATCTGGTGGGGACATTTCTCAGTTGATGTTCTTTTTCCCCACATGACGCTAGTGCATGTTGAGTAGACATAAAAACTAGCCAATTCAGCACCCAAGGGTGCAGGCAAGTTCCATGTTGTTGATTTTCAGGTGATGAATCATGTGGCCTGTATCCTAGTCACGCATCCATGGGAGGGCCACTACTGCACTTCTATAACTTGTTACATCACCATAGCCATCATAATGTAATCTCTCAACCAAGCCTGTGACCTTGCACACAATAGGAGCAAGCAAGGGTTCCACTTCTGAGCTACAACTCGAGTACAAACTCCTTTTTAATTTCCCATGCCTGAGTGGCCCAGTGTCCGAGACCCTGGAACTGGAGTTACAGACAGTTGTGAGCTGCCATGAGGGTGCTGAGAGCCAAAGCCAGGTCTTCTGTGAGAGCAGTCAGTGCTCTAACCATTAGGCCAACCCTCTGCCCACTTTAGCTGTATTCTCTATGGCGATTAAACAAACATGACAAGTTTAATGACAAGTTTACCACTCGAATCATCCTTCGGTTCTGATCCATTGGCATCACCCGCATTCACGGGGTGTAGAGCCATCACCCCCATCCATCCCAGAGTCTTTTCCTCTTCCCTAATGAAACTCTGACCCTTAAGCCACCATTCCCAATTAATTACCCCTTCACCCAAACCTGGCAGCCACTCACTTTTGGCCTGATATTCTAGATATCTCTTAGAGGTGGAGTCACGAAGGATGTGTCATTCTGGTTTGTCTTACTCACTTAGCATAAAAGTCTCCAGGGTTCATCCATATGTCAGAATTCCTTTGTGTGTATGTGTGTGTGTGTGTGTGTGTGTTCATGCACATGTGGTGGCCAGAGGTCAACCTTGGGTGTCATTCCTCAGGAACCAGCCACCTTGTTATTTATTTATTTTTGTCCATAATTAAAACTTTGAAAATATTGACAACAAAATAGGAGGTTATTGTTATGCCAAACAAATTAAGGTAGAGGGATTTAGGCTGTTGTTGTTTTCTGAGTTTCCCTTCGCTCTGTGTGTCTGCTGCCTGTGTGTTTTTTCACCCCCAATAAATGTCTTTCTTCGTAGTATGACCTAATGTCATTAGGAGTCATTTTACTGCTGTGTCCCTTTAGGAGAATAGTACACATCGATGTCTCCATATTCAATAAGTTATGTAGGTGTTGTCTTCAGCAATAAGTATTTAGTAGCATTTGGTTTCACCCTAGGTACATGGCCTATCTAGTCTCAGGTTCTTGGCTACCTGGGCAGGGTCTGGCCTGGGGCCTGGGCTCCTTCTCCTGGAGCAGGCCTTAAGTCTCATCAGGTAGTGGCCGGTTACTCCATAACCCTCTTGTGCCAACACTGCACCAGCATATCTTGCAGGCAGGTCACCATTGTAGATACAAGGTTCTGTAGCTGGGTTGGTGTTTAGCTTTCTGCTCTGGTAGTGTGCAGAGTACATTTCAGTACCAGGAACACTAGTTGATAAGGGTGAAAGCTCTAGATAGGCACCATATCAACTTCTCCATAGTCAGTAAGTTATGTAGACGTTGTCTTCAGCAATAAGGCCTTAATCGTCAGTTTGTGTAGAGCAGCCAATAGCCCTGGCAATAGTGTGGGTTGTTTGGGAATTTCTATGGAC
This sequence comes from Arvicanthis niloticus, assembly GCF_011762505.2. Classification (NCBI taxonomy): domain Eukaryota; kingdom Metazoa; phylum Chordata; class Mammalia; order Rodentia; family Muridae; genus Arvicanthis; species Arvicanthis niloticus. The sequence continues at coordinate 24,347,866 of NC_047671.1, forward strand.
CCATTTGGCCACTGACTTGATTAGTTATAGCCCATTCTTGAACCGGAGATTTCATTTGGTGAGGAGAGATGTGTAGTTGGGGCCTGTTGTTTGGTAATCTCATTTAGATTTCTCTTACATATGCATTTGTTTTGGGAAGCTCCTATTGTATTAGTTTTTCATCTGACACCTGAAATGCCCCTGATTTTATATGTCCATTTCCGTATTCCCTCCTTTACCCCCCTTTTCACTCCTCTCCCAGGTTAATTTTTTTCCATTCCAGCCGCCCCCCCCCCATTCATTTCATTCATAACCATCTATTCTATTTTTCCTTCCTTAGAAGATTTTTCCCTTCATCCTAATCCCTCACTATATATTTAACCTCTGTGGTTATACAGATTGTAGCTTGCATATCAAAAGTTTAACAGCTAACCTCCACACATAAACAAATGCATACCACATTTGCCTTTTGAGTCTGGGTTACCTCACTCAGGATGACTTTCTAGCTCCATCCTCCTGTGAATTAATTTCCTTTCTTTCTTTCTTTCTTTCTTTCTTTCTTTCTTTCTTTCTTTCTCTCTTTCTTAAAAAAAATAGTTGAGTAAATTGTGCCACATTTTCTTATCTAGTCTAATGTTGAGGGACATCTAGGCTGTTTCCAATATTACAACCAGAGCAGCAGTGAACATTGTTGGGCAAGTGTCTTTGTAGTGGGATGAAGCATCCTTTGGGTATGTGCCCAAGAATAGTACAGCTGGGTCTTGAGGACGATCTATTTTTAGCTTCCTGAACTGCCACGCTGATTTCCACAGTGGCTGTTCAAGTTAGCAGTCCCACCAACAGTGAAGGAATGCTCCCCTTATCCCACATCCTTGCCGGCGTGAGTTCTCACTTGTTTTATTGATCTTGGCCATTCTGACTGGCGTAAGAGTAAATCTCAGTGTAGATGTTATTTGCATTTCCCTGATAACTAAGAATGCTGAACATTTATCTCTCAGCCATTTGTGTTTCCCTGATTGAAAACTCTCTGTTTAGATCTGTACCCCATTGTTTTCTTTTTTAAATTTCTTCTTCTCTCATATATTACATCCTGGCCTCAGTTTCCTCTTCCTCCTGTCTTCCCAGTCCTTCCCCATGAGCTTCCCCTCTCCCCCAAATCCACTCCTCCTTCCTTCCCTTCAAAAAAGGGCAGCCCTCCCAGGTTTATCACCCAAACATGCCTTATCAAGTTATAGTAAGAGTATGCATAAACCCTCATATTAAGGCTGGATGAGACAATCCAGTAGAAGGGAAAAGGTCCCAGAAGCAGGCAGAAAGAGTCAGAGACAGCCCTGCTTCTACTGTTGGGGGTCTCACAAGAATACCAGTTTACCCAACCATAACATACATGCAGAGGACATAGGTTAGCCCTATTTAGGCTCCCTGATTGTCAATTCAGTCTCTATGAGCCCCAAGAAAGCCCTGGTTAGTTGGTTTTGTGGCCCCAGCTCCATCTAATGTTTGGCTACCTGTCTCTGCATCTGCTTCTATCGATTGCTAGATGAAGAAGCCTCTCTGCTTTTTTATTTTTTGCCTGCCATATATGGTTTTATCCTAGATCTCTAGGCTGTTCCTGGCCCTCCATGCAGTGTCTGGAGCTCCCACTTATGCCATGGGTCTCCAGTTGGACCAGTCATTGGTTGGCCACTCCCACAAGTTCTGCACCACCTTTACCCCAGCACATCTTGCAGACAGGATAAATTGTAGGTCAAAGTTTTTGTGACAGTGTTGGTGTCCCAGTCCCTCCACTGGAAGCCTTGACTGTCTACTCTATTTTTAATGGGTTATTTTTCTTGGTGTACAGTTTTTTGAGTTATTTGTATATTTTAGATATTAGCCTTCTATTGAATGTATAGTTGATTAAAAAAAAAAACCTTTTCCCATTCTGTAGCTTGCCACTTTGTCTGAGTAATGGCATCCTTTGCCAAACAGAAGCTCCTCTATCAGATTCAGTGTCTCTGGCTTTTTGTTGAGGTCTTTGATCCACTTGGAGTTGAGTTTTGTGCATGGTTATAAGTATGGATCTATTTGCATTCTTCTACATGCTAACATCCAGCTTGACCAGCACCCTTTGTTGAAGATGCTGTCTTTCATTGTGCATCTCTGGGAGAGGAGCCCCTTGGTCCTGTGGAGGCTCAATGACCCAGAGTAGGGGAATGCTAGGGCACTGAGGCAGGAGTGGGTGGGCAGGTGGGAGAGCACCCTCATAGAGGTAGGGGAAGGGGATAGGGGGTTTGTGGAGGGGAAACTAGGAAGGGGGATAATAATTTGAAATGTAAATAAATAGGATAACCAATAAAAATGGAAAAAAGTTAAAAAAAAAAAAAGATGCTGTCTTCCAGTGTGAATTTCTGGCATATGTATTCATACATATATATGTGTGTGTGTGTGTGCATATATATATCCTCACATATACATATGAATATGTATGTGTGCATGTATATGTATATATATGTACATAGATGTGTGCTTGTGTGTGTGCATACACTCATATATACATAGAAGTGTGTGTGTATGTGTGTGTGTGTGTGTGTGTGTGTGATCAGATATCTATCGATATGTGAACTTATATCTGGATCTTCAATTCCATTGTTCAACTTGTCTGTTTTATGCAACACTGTGCTGGATTCATTACTATAGCTCTGTAGGACAACCTGAAATTGGAGATGGTAAGACCTCCGGCAGTTCTTTGATTATTCAGAATTGTTTTAGCTATCTTGGATTTTTATTTGTTTGTTTCTATACAAACCTGAAAATTGTCCTTTTAAGTTTATTTCACTTGCTTGCTCAGAATTACCCCAAGATTATATTTTGGAGGCCATGGTGAAAGATACTGTTCCCCACCTTATTTTTTGAGACAGACTATCTCATTGGCCTAGAGATCACTGAATAAGCTAGTCTGGGTGGACACCAAGCCTTAGGATCTGCTTGTCTCTGTCTCATTAAAACTAGCATTACAAATGCAAATGCATGCTACCATGTCTAATGTTATTAGTTTTCAAGGATTGTGAATATGAAACTCACTGGGCTATTTCCTCAGCTTAGAATTTTTATCCTTTCTAAGATTTGTTTAAAAGCATTTTTAACACACACACACACACACACACACACACACACACACATGCACGTGCTCCCCTTTGGAGACCAAAGGGTGTCCATTCCCCTAGATCTGGATTTACAGGCAGTTGGGGGTAACCCACCCAACCTAGATGCTGAGAGCTGAATTCAGGCTCTCTATCCAAGCCACGTGCACTCTTAACCACTGAGCCACCTCCAAGCCCTGAATTCTCTCTTTTTTAAAAAAAAAGCTTGAATAGCTTTTTTTTTTTTTTTTTAAATGTGTGTGTGTACACCTAGGCAATCTGTTGTGCTAAGATGAAACTGAATACCTCCTTCCCGGCCTCTGGCTGTCAGAAGCTCATTGACGTGGATGACGAATGTGCATCTATGCATTCTGTGAGAAGCACGTGGCCATATAATTAGCTGCCGGTGCTTTGCAGCACCGGTTCAAATCAGTGATGAGAATGACAAATGAGGTTTTCCCACGAGGCAACACATCTTCACCCATGGCAGAGTGTGCCTGCTGTTGAGTAACAGACAAGGAGAACAGGAGAGATGGAGGGTCGGTCTGTTCACAGATGCATTGTGCATGCCAGACTGAGTGTTCTCAATGTGGTTATTTCAAGAAAGAGAGAAAGAAAAAAAAAAGACAGACAGAAGGAAGGAAGGAGGGAGGGAAGGAGGGTGGGAAGGAGGAAGGGAAGGGAAGAAGGGAAGGGAAGGGAAGAAGGGAAGGGAAGAAGGGAAGGGAAGGGAAGAAGGGAAGGGAAGGGAAGGGAAGAAGGGAAGGGAAGAAGGGAAGGGAAGGGAAGAAGGGAAGGGAAGGGAAGAAGGGAAGGGAAGGGAAGAAGGGAAGGGAAGGGAAGGGAAGAAGGGAAGGGAAGAAGGGAAGGGAAGAAGGGAAGGGAAGGGAAGAAGGGAAGGGAAGAAGGGAAGGGAAGAAGGGAAGGGAAGAAGGGAAGGGAAGAAGGGAAGGGAAGAAGGGAAGGGAAGAAGGGAAGGGAAGAAGGGAAGGGAAGGGAAGGGAAGAAGGGAAGGGAAAGGAAGGGAAGGGAAGAAGGGAAGGGAAGAAGGGAAGGGAAGGGAAGAAGGGAAGGGAAGGGAAGAAGGGAAGGGAAGAAGGGAAGGGAAGAAGGGAAGGGAAGAAGGGAAGGGAAGAAGGGAAGGGAAGGGAAGAAGGGAAGGGAAAGGAAGGGAAGGGAAGAAGGGAAGGGAAGGGAAGAAGGGAAGGGAAGAAGGGAAGGGAAAGGAAGGGAAGGGAAGGGAAGGGAAGGGAAGGGAAGGGAAGGGAAGGGAAGGGAAGGGAAGGGAAGGGAAGGGAAGGGAAGGGAAAGAAGGATTGTCAGATACTGCTGTGACTTCAGTCGGGACCTAGAATTGCTAGCAGGAGCAGAGATCTTTTCAGTCTCTCTAAAGAAGATGATGTCCACCAAGATTTTGTCAGAAAGCCCTTAAACTAAGAAAGTAAGAAGCCCAGGACCAAAGCGCCCAATATTCAATGTCTTGTCATTCCAATTGTCCTGGAACACAAACGCCAATATGTTGCTCTGAAGAAACAACACAGGAAGGAAACAAAGAAGAGGCAGCAGAATGCGATAACATTTGGCCCAGAGAGCAAAGGAAGCCGAAGAGAAATTGCCAAGAGACATCGGCTGCCTTCCTGGGAGCTACTTAAGTGTGAGTCCAGTCGAAAAATAAGACCCTAAGAGTAACAAATAATCAGACCTTGAAAACAAATAAAGGCTAGATAATATTCCATTGTGTATATAGTTTATTTCTTAATAGTAAATAGTCTCTGTAAGAAAGCAAATTTGGAGCATCTGTTTTGATTACAAGGACATATCCGACTCCATATCGAAAGGAATCTATCAAGTAGGACAAAGGTCACTCCTGGAAAGATCTGTTCTTTGTCATACCATACACAGGTGACCTACAGCCAGGGCCTATAACTAGCCATTCTTTTCCAATTTGACATTAGCTGGGAATTTCCTGGTTTGTATAATAATTATCAATGTCTTAGCTCCTTTAGCCAGTAGCCAGTCACATATTCAGTGGTGAAACTCAAAGCTGCTGGACCAGATCCGGAGGGATGAGGTCACAGATGACTGTGGCTCACGTGCTCTGGTGAACTCAAACTGACAGAAGCTTTATATGGAAACGCCTTGGTGACAGCTATGCAAAGATAGCTGGCCCTCTGGGGACAGCTCTGTGACCAGTTTTTCCTGATAGAGGTGCTGCCTTAAAAAGAAAAGGGGGGAAAAATCCCCAAAGGAAATGACCAGTAACTTGTTTGCTAGACAAAAATAGAAAGGTTGACACCCAATATAAAAACAATGTGAGAAAATTTCCAAGGAAGTCCTCTGTTCTACTTGGCAACTAGGGCGTGGCTGAAAGCAAGCCAATCAGAGCACAGCAATGACCAGGGGTTGTCCTTATGAGTTTCAATCAGAAAGACCCTCCCACCCAAGGGCACAGACTCATACACCTAAGCCATCAAGGGATGCTCTCCCAGGAGCAGACTGTTGCTTGCTTCCGGTACTCAGTGCTCAGTGCTGCTACTTGCTTCCAGAATCAGTGAATCCATAAATCCCTGTGAGAGACTATCTTGATCATGTTAACTGATATGGGAAAGGCCATGAGAAAGTGGGTAGCCCTGTTTCCTGGGCTGGACCCCAAACTGAATGACCAAGAGAGAACAAACTGACTACTGGCATTGCATACATTAAGTAATAGCTCGCTTCCATGCTCTCCCCCCACCCCCGTGTGTGGGAGTGGGGTGGGGTGGGGGTCTGTGTGTTCCTTTCTCCTTGGAGCTAAAATGTATGTGTTCCTTTCTCCTTGGAGCTGAAGTGTGTGTGTGTGTGTGTGTGTGTGTGTGTGTGTGTGTGTGTTCCTTTCTCCTTGGAGCTACAATGTGTGTGTTCCTTTCTCCTTGGAGCTAAAGTCTGTGTGTGTTCCTTTCTCCTAGGAGCTAAAGTGTGTGTGTGTGTGTGTGTGTGTGTGTGTGTGTTATGTGTGTATGAGTGTGTGTAGTTTTTGTGTGTTGTGTGCTGTGTGTGTATGTGTGTATGTGTGTGTACTGTGTGTTGTATGATTGTGTATGTGTACCGTATAGTATGTGAGTGTATGAATGTGAGTGTGTGTGTGTGTAAAATGCTATGCATCACTAAAATAGCTCAGTGGGCGTGGTTATCAAGGTGCCAAGATAGACATCTCCAGACCCAGGCTCCTCAGGGAAGGAAAGCAACACTAATCCTGATCTCTGACCCCGTCCAGAGCCCATGAGATGCCAGTGCAAGGAGAATTCCAGGAATGGAAGAGAGTGGGGCACTGATTTTTCTAACATCTGGTTGACACTTCCTTGCTCTGTGAATCTGGAATGAAGATCTGCCTTGTGGCATCAGCCACCAGGGCAACAACTGAAGGCAGAACAGAAACTCTTCCTCATCCTCCTCCATGGCTCTACTTAGATGTCACCTTCTCAAAGAAACTTTTAGAAACTTCTGGGAGGAGTGAGTCAGGCTCTACTCCCCTGTCTCCTCAAAGGCCTGCCCGGCAGCCGCTCCAGTCGGGCAGTACCTCCAGGATCCTCCATCTTGCTCCCTCTGCACTGTAACTCCTTCCAAGTGAACTCAGAAGCTGGTTCCTCTTTTGTGTCCCACCTAGCTCTGCCACAGGAGTGCAGAATGCAGAACCACAGTGGCTGGCGGGAGGGAGGTGTTATCGAGCCAGTGGCTGCCGGGGAACAGAGAACAGGAATCAGGAATCTGTGTGTGGCCGCAGCTGTGTGCCCACGGAGGCAGCAGGGTGCCCGAGGCTGACGTCATGCTTCCTTGGTGCAGGCATTGCTCAACCTTTGGGCACCTTCCTTCCTTTCTTCCAAAATGAACAGTGCACAGGGGTCACTTCCTGACCAGCCAACTCTGCAGCTTCTACTTGTGTGAGAGGAACAACAGTGCACAGGTTCTTTTTCTTTCTTGTTTTCAAACTAGAGCCATAGGTTGGTTGATGCTGGCAGCTTGAAAGATTCTAGAATCACCTAGGAGACAGACTTCTGGGCATATTTGTGGGAGAGTTTCTAGATTATCTTAACTAGGTGGGAAGATGTACCTAAATGTGAGCAGCACATTCCATGTGCTGGGGTCCTGGACTAAGTAAGAGAAAGTGAGCCTAGCACCCCGGCATTCAATCGTCTTTCTGACAATGCACTGGGACTGGTTCAACCTCACACTCCTGATGCCTTGGTACCTTCCCCGCCATGGTACCCTTACTCTCAAACTATGAGCTAAAGCAAATCCTGCTTTCCCTAAATTTTTTGTTTGGTTGATTTTTCATTTTTGTTTTTGTTTTTCAATACAGGGTTTCTCTGTGTAGCCCTGGCTGTCCTGGAATTCTCTGTAGACCAGGCTGGCCTCAACTCAGAAATCTGCCTGCCTTTGCCTCCCAAGTGCTGGGATTGAAGGCATTCGCCACCACTGCCCAGCCCCTAAATTGTTCTTGACAGGTATTTTTGTCATGGGAATGAGACAAGTGACTAATAATACAGAACATAAATTTTTAAGCGCCACCAAGAGATAACTGAGCTTCTGGAACATCCTAAACTATGTATATGTTGATATTTCTCTGCTTTTGTATGGTAACATTTAATCCATAAATTGGGCACTGTAAGAGATTAACAACAGCTAATAATAAAATAGAGTTATGTTAGTAATATACTATAATAAAAGTTATGCAAATGTGGTCTCTGTCTCTCCTGCTCTCCAAATATAATTTCTCATTGTACTGTGAGAATATACTAGGCTGCTATTGATGGGAGACAACTGACCATGGAGAGTGGAACAGTGAGTGGAGAGGACACTGTGCCTTTCTGGAAAGCAGAGCTTACAGGAATGTTTTCTTGAGTAGATTCTAATAAAATATATATTTATAGTGTGTGTGTATGTGTCTGTGTATATGTTTGTATGTATGTGCATATATGTGTATATGTATGTGTGTATATATGTATGTATGTGTGTATACATGTATATCTGTGTGTATGTGTATATATCTGTATGTATATGTATGTGTTTATGTGTGTATGTGTGATTTATATGTATGTGTATATCTGTGTGTATATGTGTATGTGTACATACATGTGTATGTATGTGTGTATCTGTGTCTGTGTGTATACCTATATGTGTATACATGTGTGTATGTGTGTACATGTGTATCTCTGTATGTGTATGTATCTGTGTATGTGTTGCGGGAGATATTTTAAAACAGCGGCACTCAATCTGTCTTGCAAATCGGGCCATCATGTTCCCAACTAGGCAAGGCCTGTGGCCACAAGCAGCTGCAGTGGCGGTGGCAGCGGCAGCAGCAGCAGCAGCAGCAGCAGTGGCGCTGGCTCAGGTGGCCAGAGACACCAGCCCTGCCACCCACAAGACGCCAGTGTGGGAGATGGCTCTGCCAATCTTCCACTCTGTCTTCACAAAGCTGGGCTGTGCCCAGACCATCCCGCCATCCACGAGGGCCCAGGAGGAAATGAGACTCTAATGCTTAAATATTAATCAAAGTCTTTATATGTTTGGTAATGCTCAATAACAGTATGCCCATACAATTAGAGGTGTTTCCCAATTAGCTAACCTAAATATAAGTTGGTACCCAGGACTGCTCTCCATACCTGCGTGGCTCTTCACCTTTCTACCTCTCTGCTCTCTTTCTCACCTCACTCCTCCTCTTCCTTTTTCTCTTCCTCTCCTTACTCCTCCCACCTTAGCTCCTCCTACATGTATGTGTATGTATGTGTATATTATGTATGCATGTATGTAAAATGCTACATCGTTCTATTTGGGAACAAGGGTGTTGTTCTGGCCTCATCTGGTTTGCTTCAAGCTTCAACTGTCCTAAACGCCCACCAGCTGTTACAGAGTTGTTTGGTGTCTTCTGTTGCTAAGCATTTACACTCGCTGGTGTTTTAAAGGGTAAAGCGCCTGTACCAAGACCACAGAAACCACCTGTTTTGCTTCACTCTGCCGATCCTTCCCCCTGCCCTCAGCATCCTGCCATGTAAACTGAATGGGTGTTGAGAGGGTAAAGGTTGTTTCCACCTCTCATAGGCCTTCATCTATGTTTATTTGCTGGCTTCTTTCTCTAAGATGTAGAAAGCTGACGGTCGCCATCTTATTAATGAAGACTCACAACCATGACAGTGAGCTGATAGTGACTTAAACACATGATTTTTTTTTCACAGAAAATAAGCAAAGCAGAAGACAGTCTGGGCTGATGGAGGGACCATGATATCTTCAGGTGTACTTGCTTATCTCTCTGGTCCACGCTCCATAGTCATTTGTTCAATGTTTAAAGTCCCTAAGATCCAAGCTCAGCAGGTGCCATGCTCACATTGCTGACATGAGAGAAGAAGGAAGAGGATGTCTTTCTTACTTTTAAAGTACTTTTGAAGTAAGTCTTCTGGAACATTCTGCCTCTACCTACTTCATTGACCAGAACTTGGTCATGTGATCCTACCCAACTAACCAGGGATTTGGATGTGGGATCCTTTAGGTAAGCATAATCCTGCTTCTGACAACACTGGAGCCCTTGACTAGGGAAGAAGTGTGGAACAGATGCCAGGGCAGACTAGGACAGTTCCACTGTGCCATTATTCCCATTGGACAGCTGTGTGGCACTGAAGGCATTTAAGTGAGTAAGGCTCCCTGTGCCCACGTTGATAGGCATGGGGGATGGAGGGAGGTGGTATCTCTTGCTTCAGAACAATAGACAGTGGCTGTTGGTGCCTCAAGGAACTCAGAAAGGACTCCAGCTTTAGGACCTGGCAGGGGCCTCCACTCTGCTCTGCTCTGCTCTGCTCTGCTCTGCTGCCTGGAGATTCATCTAAGAGTGTCGCTATCAGGTAAAACAGTAGTTTCTACTTATAACTGCAACTGCAGAAGGGGTACCACATAGGACTATAACCTGCCATTGCTTTTATCCAGTGGGAGAAGAGACAGGGCAGCATGGTGGTGGAGCACAGGAAGAACAAAATCAGGGCCCATCTCAGCCCCTGAAGTCCTCTGTGGGAACCATGGCTCCAGCAAAGCCTGAGCAGGAGACAAGATACCAGGATTCTGGGGAGAAGCGGAAGTCCACAAGTTGATGATTGTCAACTGTTGCAGGAGTGTATAGGATGGGCTGTGTGTGTGTGTGTGTGTGTGTGTGTGTGTGTGTGTGTAGGACCAAGAATTGGTTTAGACAGGGACCTTGATGTGAAGCAAATGGCTACCACATCCCAGCAGCCAGTGGAAGGTCCACATCTCAGACCTATTCTGAGCTGACTTTCAGAATCCTGTCCATATTTGTCCCACAGAGGTCAAGGGTGCCTGAAAGAAGAACAGGAGGCTCTGCAGCAAGCATGGAAATGACTTTCATGGAGCCCACGGATTACAGAAATGGGAGAGAGGGAACTCTTTCAGAAAAAGATTAATTTACAAACTTAAGAATATAAAACTAGAGGCAGGTGGATCCCTGAGTTCGAGGCCAGCCCCATCTACAAAGCAAGTTCCAGGACAGCCAGGGTGAAACAGAGAAACCCTGTCTCAAAAAAAACAAAATAGAAGACTATAAAACTAGGCTCAGGCCTTAGAAGGACTTTAAAGTTTAAGTGTCATTATGTTTATGATAAACTTACCATGGGGACCCCATTGCTGTAAACATACACATTTCTCCAACGTCTGTTTTACATGTCTCTTCTGTTGTTTTAGGCATTGAAGATTTTAAATCATCCACAAAGTTTGGATATAAGGGTGTTCTGAAAGCCAATGGTACATGCCAATGATTTCAGCACTCCAGAGACAGGAAGAATCTTAAGTTCAAAACCAGCCTGGACTAAATATGAAAAGAGAAAGAAAGGAGGGAAGGAATGAGAGAAGGAAGGAGAGAAGGAAGGAAGGAAGGAAGGAAGGAAGGAAGGAAGGAAGGAAAGAAGGGAGGGAGGGAGGGAGGGAGGGAAGAAGGAAGGAAGGAAGGAAGGAAGGAAGGAAGGAAGGAAGGAAGGAAGGAAGGGGAGGCATGCAAGCCACTGCTCCCAGGTGGCTGTTATCTGCCAACATTTGATTAACCACAGGTTTCAGAAATTAATCGATTTCAAGTCAGCCATGGGGAATAGGTCACCCCAGGACATAAGTGCTGGGCCCTGGGGAGCATGGTAAGCTGTGACTCAGAGGATAAAATCCGAGTACCTCTTGGTCAGGTGTTTCATAGGTGTGATGACTATTCCTTGTTGTCAACTTGACTCCATCTGGAATGAACTACCATCTAGAAACAGGGCACACCTGTGATCCAGATCGTGAGGCTGGAAGACACAGGCTTCTGACCTGGATCTTGACATGGGGTGACACATGCTTTTGAACCAGCTCTTGAGGGGTAGTGGTCACGAAAAGCTTAGGCCCAGGCAAGGTAGTACACACCTTTAATCCCAGGAGGCTGAGGCAAACAGATCTCTTGAGTTCAAGGCCAGACTGGGAGAGAGCAAGTTCCACATCCAGTAGGGAGGTACTCACCTTTATCTGGGACATACCTTCTGCTGGAGTCCTACATAAGAACAAAGGAAAAAGAAAAGCCTCTTCTTCCTCCTCCTCCTCTTCCTTCTTTCTTCTTCGCCTGCTTGCACTTGCTTGCCAGCACATCTGTTGGAAGCTACTTCTTCAGGATTCCAGCTTATACAGAAGATTGGCTGAAACACCCACCCTCGTGGGACTGAGAAACTACTAGATTCTTGGACTTCCCATTCACAGCTGCCCATAGTTGGGTTAGATGGATTGCAGACTGTGGGTCATTCCAATAATTTCTTCTAATGTATAGAGACATTTCATAAGTTCTGTGACTCTAGAGAACCCTGTCTAATACAATAGGTAAGTGTCATAGATTGTTTAGATTTAAATATAAGTAGATTTTAAAGTAGATTTCTAATGAAGCACGCTTTGAAGAGGAGAGAGAGAGAGAGAGAGAGAGAGAGAGAGAGAGAGAGAGAGAGAGCTGAGCTGTGGTGCTGAGACAAAGGCTGCTATGCTACCTGGATCATGCCTGAGCATGCATACATGCATTTTAAATGGTAGAACTTAAATTTTGTTCTTTTAATGGATGGGTGAAGGAATCTTAGAAAGAATATTCAATACGTGAAAATATTTAGAATATCTTGGAAATGTCTTCATCCTAGAGAAAGAAGATTAAAGCAACGATTTTGATGTCTGAGAAAATTCTTACTTAGCCAGAAGTTAAATTTATTCTAGATGCAGTATAGATCTTATTCATTAGATATCTTTTGTCTGTGTATTGTTCTTGGATTCTGAGAATGCTGTCCTGAGATTTGGATGTGACTTTTCTCTGCCAAACTTCATATTGGTTTGGGGAAGGGCGCTTGAACTTGAGAGCTTCATGCCCTCTAGAGTTCTGAGATTAAGGTCTGCACCCCCATGCCCAGCTTCATATTGAAATTTGTCAGTGCAATGCTATAAAGAGATGGTGGGGTCCTTGGGAGTGTTTGGATTGGGGAGCCTTCATCCTCATGAAATCATTAATGTGGTTTACTCAAGATGCTTGGTTACCTCCAGTATGGTTGTTATAACACCAGGCCTATTGTCCCCTCCTCTTTGACTTACGACTGCTTTGCTGATCTTACGAAGAACTGAAGAAGCACCAGTCTCTCACTATATGTCCTCTCCCAACCCAACCTCTTCAGCCTCCAGAAGAAACATGAGCCTCAATAACTTTCTGCTCCTTATAAATGGCTCAGAGGCAGATGTTCTTTAAGAGTAACAGTAAACTCTCAAGGTCAGCTGTAAGATACATAGCCCACAGGCCAGGCTCTGGGCCCTATTGGCAGATTATATAATAGAAGACAGCTTTGAGGCATTTCTTCCAAAATAATGTGTTCTTGACCTCTTGCAGACACAGGATGGATTTCTCCACTTTGAAGCTCCAGAGGGCTTGGGACAGCAGTGTCTGTCCCAAAAGTATGGAAGCTGATACAAAGCACCACATTTAGGGTCAGTTGCTGCAGAAAGAGTAAAGAAACTGGCTCCTATTGTGTGCCAGACCTGTTTGTGCTCATGAGGTGGCCTCTGGGGACTGTTTTCCCTGAGGTAGACTTGGAAGCTCTCTGAGCTATGAGCTGAGGAGCCACGGAAGCATAGGAGAGATGGTTGCCCCACAATGTAGATTCCAAGCCTGCAGTACTAGATAAGTCCTGTACCCAAAGGCAAAGACAAAGGAACATTTGAGGGTGTGGCCACTTGTGGGGTTCCCGTGTGTCTGTGAAGACCCCACTCACACTGAAGCACACGTGGGTAACAGCAACTGGACTTAGTGATTATAAAAAGAAAAATGCAAAGATACGACAAGATTGAGAGGACTGTGCACTGAGGGCACCAGAGAAGAGCTGGAAGGCCAAATGGGGGCAGCTATGGCCACACTCTGTCATATACATGAATGAAAGAAAAACGTAACCAGAAAGAAAAAGCAAATATCTCTAAGAACGTGACAGTCACGTGCTAGTCAAGAGAAAGAGCAGGGCCAAGCACTTCTTAAGAAGCAATTCCTGGTAATCAGGGTGAGCTGGGGACTGTCAAGCTGTATGACAAGCCGGATTAATCACAACACAAATACGTGTTAAACATACACCAAATTAGCTGCTGGCAGTATTTCCACAACTAAGAAAAAGAAGGTGAGTTTTTTATACGAGTCTTTTCCCCAGTGTTTCAACCAACTCTAACTGGTATTAAAGAGAAGGGTCATAAATGGACTAGGACCAGAGGGCTGAGTGGTTTAAAAAAAACAAACAAACCAAGTAGATGGAATCATCATGTACTCTCTTGTAATTCCTCTCTTGGAAGAGGTGAGTAAGTGTCCACCTGTGTGGGTGAAGGAACGCTCCTGAGGGGTTGTGGGTTGTCATTATCAGCTGCTAATTCATTCGACTAGCTGCCTGGCGTCAGAGGTAAGCAATGTCTGGTTTAACACACACACACACACACACACACACACACACACACACACACACACACACACAAACTGTGGAGGAGACAGGTTGGGGTCAGGTGCCCAGTGGGTAGGCTGTTAAGTCTAAAACTCCAGAGAACTTAGAGAATTCCAAAGGGAGGCATCCCAGAAGAGGTGTTTCTCTGCTGTCAAGGTGGCCTTGGGCTTGCTGCAATTGGACAGAAATAAATGGACCTGAGAAACACACACTTGAGAACTTTGGTATTCTTAAAAAATATTCAGTGTAAAAATAAATTGACTTTTTCATTTGAAATTTTAATACATACTTACCCCAAGGCCTATTTTAGTAAAACTTTAGAATCAAAGGAACGAACGCTTCCAGGCAGTAGAAAGATGGTCACTGAATTAGTTGCTTTTCTATTTGCTGTGAGCCGATCCCAGCGCAGCTAAGGGAGGAAGGGTATGATTCGGCTCATGGTCTGAGGAGAGACAGTCTGTTGTGGTGCAGAAGGCATCAAGGTGGGAGTATGGGGCAGCTAGTCACATTGCTTCTGCTGTCAGGAAGCAGATAGAGGTGGACTCTGTTGTCCACTGGTTCTCTCTTTTCTGTTCAGTCTAGGACCCCAGGGAATGGTGCTGCTTGTGCTTAGGATTTTGTTTCCTAGGGGATTCTAGATCCTGTCAAGTTGGCAACCACTATTAACCATCACAGCCTCATGGAAGGGGTCTAGAGTCAGAGTAGCATCAAGCATCCGTTGTAACTTCGGAATCTATCACACAGTGGAATTTTTGTCTCCAGAATTCCAAGGACAAAACACTTTCTGGTCTAGATTTCTAGATACCCAGTCAAATTTTAAAGGTAAAATGAAGACATTTGCAGCTGTGCACAGTGCACGAGCCCTCTAGGCTGCCAGTCCACCAGCCTTTTTCTTGCATGTTGACAGAGATCAGTTCCCCAGTAGATACTGAGAAGGTTTTGTGCTTGCTCTCCCAGCCTTCCAAGCTAGATGCTGCAGGCACCTGGCATGGAAAGGGGACATCGCTGTCATCATCACAAAAGTAGAGCATAGCTGTGCCCACATCAACAGCATACATTCACTCCAGACTTCCTTCTCTCAGGACTCCCTCCACTCCCCATGGGAGATGGAGGAAGAGCATGTGCACATGGTTGTCCTGAATGGGTGACATCACTCAGTTCTATAATAGAAAACCCATAGCTATCTAAGATGAAAGGAATAACATCCAAAAAGAGGCAAAATAGGCATATATTAGTGTGTGAAAATAAACGTAAGAGCCAACAGGGCTAAAAAATGATTTCCTCTGGCGAATACCATTGACCATGAGGCTTTGTGCTGAGAGGACTGTTGTTTCCCATCAGAAACCCTGTAGTACACTGTGAGTATATATACATTATATTGCCAAAATAAATAATTAAAAGATTTTTACGGCGGCATAATAAGAAAAGGTTTTTTGTTTGGTTGGTTTTTTTGAGACAGGGTTTCTCTGTGTAGCCCTGGCTGTCCTCGAACTCACTCTGTAGACCAGGCTGGCCTCGAACTCAGAAATCCACCTGCCTCTGCCTCCCAAGTGCTGGGATTAAAGGCGTGTGCCACCACTGCCCGGCTAAGAAAAGGTTTTTACCTGAACAAAGATATACATGAAAAATTAGTTTCCTTCATAAAGGTGAGTACCACCATCAACTTCCTACTTATTTTTCCAATCTCTCTCTTCATTCAGACACATACATTTAGCATTCCATATGATGTTTTGATTTGTTTAAGACAACAGTTTTAGATTTATTCTGGTATCTTAAATAATAAGTTAAATTTAATGTTTACATATTAAATATCTAAATAAAATTTTTATTTTATTATTTTCTGTATGTGAATGTTTTATCTGAGGGGCACAGGGGTACCACGTGTATGCCTAGTTCCAACAGAGGGCAGTAGATTCCCAGAATGGAGTTATAGATAGTTGTGAGCCACTGTGTGGGCGCTGAGGATCAAACCCAGGTCATCTGCAAGAACTCAAGTGCTCTTCACCACTGAGTCAGCTCTCCACCCCAAGATGACACTTTAATATATGTTACATAATACACACATTTATTTATATGAACAAAAATAACATAAACACTTAACAAATTCATTTAAATACTCTGCTGTACTTGGCATTATCTTATAACAATATATCTTAGAAATGGTACAAATATCAGTATCATTAGATCTTCCTAACAAAATGGTGATCGGCATCTCATTATATAGATGGAACCTGTGTTCAATGGGTATTGATGTCTCTGACAATGAGAAAACAACATGACCCAGCAAACACATGTCCGTTCACCTTTGCACGTGTATTCAGCTAATCCTCAGGATTCATTCTTGGAACATACATACGAATGAAATTTTGATATTTGTTTTTCTTATCTTTCTTCCAAAGAAGTTGTATAATTTGGATGCCTGTTGTGATGATGAGATTTTTGTCCACTTGACACAAATGTAGAGATATCTGGGAAGAGTGAACCTCAGTTGAGGAATTGTCTGTATCTGATTGGTCTGTGGCCATGGCTGTGGGGGCATTGTCTAATTGTTGACTGATGCAGACAGCCCGGCTAAGTGTGGGTGGTCCCACCTCTGGGAAGGTATGTCGTATAGTATTTTTCTCTTAGTTAGAGTCTTCCTTTTTGGAGAGAAGCTTGTAAAGACAAAAAAATCTTTTAAAAAGAGGTAAAACACAGAATATCTAAGGGGAGGTGAAATGTTTCATCCTTCAGGAAAGCTCATTAAACCCAGGAACTAAACAACTCAAAATAACTTCAGAAAGTCCCTGAAACTGAGCAGACTTACTAGGCCCCTCCATGCCCAAGCATATATAAATAGTAAGTATCACTGAGACAAGACTCTTGAGACAAGACAAGCTGCCTAGAAGACTCTTAAAAAAAGACAAGCTCTCTGGAATCGGTTCAATCCAACTGAGCCTCCTGGAAAAGATGCTCTATAACCTGATGAGTTACCTGCAGGTTGTGCAGTATGTTCTAGCTTTCCAGCTTTTGTCATCTGTCACCAATGCTGATGTTGGCTTTGGTGATGCAGCTTACTTATATCTGCTCCTGCATGTAACCTCTCACCCATATCCCTGTATGTAACCCCAATAAAGCTCATTGGTTCCTTAATTAGAATCAGATAGTCTCCTTAGTTTGTAACGTCATTTGTTCTCTGTCTGGGGTGAGTAGATGTTTGTTCATGTCTTCCCATGAACAGGCATGTTATGTAGTCATGGGAAGTATAAGGCACATAGCTGAATGTGAGCCTAGAGGCAAGCACTAAGTATTTCCCCCATGGTTCCTGCCTCTTCTCTTGCTTGGTTTCCTGCCTTGACCTGCCTCAATGATTGACTGTAATTAGACTGTATGAGAAGAAAGCTGCTCTCCCTTGCTGTTCCTGATTGCTGTCATTGCAGTTTGACAAGAAAGAAGTTGGAGATATCCTGAGGACAAGATTGAACTGGCGCCAAGAAACATAACATCCCTAATCAGCAGGAAGTAGTCTAAAAAGGTCTACGCCATCTTTCCCCTCTAACCTTCTTTCTCTCCTACCTAGTGTCTTGGGGGAGGGGGGATTTAGAAGGGAGATAAAAGTACAAGAATACAATAAAATAGCACAAAGAAATAGGCCTACATTGTATTTCTATATAAAATCCTATATATACATTATATATATGTATATATGATTTATGGATATTAATTTTGTTGTCACTCATGGTTTCTGGCTCTTAATTTTTTCCCCAAAGTAAACCATTAAAATTACAATTTCACTTCACCAAGTTAGGTCATAGAAACTATTTTTTTTTTTTGGTCATGTAGTTGGCTCTAAATATTTGCCTGGGGAGGCAGTAGAACGTGAAACCCCTTCCCCCACATCCCTGATGCAAACAAGAACTTGGGTCCATACCTGGGAGGAAGACATACATCACAGAGATGCCAAGAAGACTCTGGACAGGGGGGGTCTGGCTGGGCTTCCCCATCTGTGTCAGCATCAGTACCCTTTGTCTAATCACCGATCTATACAGCTGTTCAATTCTGCCTACACAGAAGTCTCCATAAGAACCCAAAGAGACCAGGAAGTGGTGGCACACACGTTTAGTAGACAGATCTCTGTGAGTTCAAATCCAGCCCTATCCACAGAGTAAGTTCTAGACAGCCAGGGCTATACAGAGAAACCTTGTGTTGAAAAACAAACAAACAAACAAACAAACAAACAAACAAACAGATGAATATAGTATTTATAGAATTTCTGTATAACAGACCCCATAGGCTCCTGGAGAGTGAGTGTCCTCAATGCTCCCCCTGAACACCTTGCCATATGTATCTCTTTCTTTACATCATTTTTATTTAAATAATATCCTTTATACCAAACTGGTAAATTTAAGTTTTTCTGCAATCTGATCAATGAAATCAATGGAGCTTGAAGAAGAAGCTGTGAGCCCCCTGATTTACTGGTGCTTGGTGAAAACACAGGTAGAACTAGAGCATGTGGAGTCATCGCAGGGACTGAACCCCCACCTGTGGTGTCCAGTGCTACCTCCAGGCACATAGTGTCAGACCGAACTGAATTAGGGGACACCTGACTAATACCTGCTAGAGAACTGATAGCTTCTTTGATATTGGGAGGAAACCCACACAGCTAGTGTCAGGTATGAGCTGGGCTAAGAAAACAAGAGGAGAAACTGAGTTCAAGTTCGCATTAGTTGTTCCTTGGCTGTCTTCAGTTTTTACTTACTTGCTACTATATTTTTTGAGGTAGGGTCTCACTGTGTAGCTCTGCCTGGCCTAGAACCTGCTGTTTACGTAAGGCTGACCTCGAATTTGCCATCCAACCAAATGCCAATGTGACAGTCGAAAGGTTGCTGCCTATTTTTTTCTAAGAGTTATTTATTTTTATGTGTATGCGTGTCTTGCCTGCATCTATGTGTGTATATCGTGTGAGTACCTAGGATGCACAGAGGCCAGAAGAAGGTGAGGGAGAGAAATCTCCTGGAACTGGAGTTACAGGTGTGAGCTACCCCATGGGTGTTAGGAACTGAACTGGAGCTCTCATCAAGAGCAGCAGTAAATACTCTTAAGTACCGAGACATCTCTCCAGCTCCCTATTCTTTTACCTTACACTTAATTTGGTTCTCTTTAGCTGGGAAAGAGAATCAGTCAACAGGCTGAGGTTAGGAATGTAAAGATGGTTGTATCCTTACACATGGCTTCTTTCAGAAGCTTTTAGATACCTTTCTCTGTAGTGTTCCAACGACAGCAGCAAGTCCTACTGGTATTCAAGTTCTAACCAAACAAAGCCAAACTGGGATAAAATTGACATTCTATTCTAGAATGAAGCAAAGAGGGGCAAACCAGTAATGAAATCACAGCAACGAAAAAGAAATAGGACCTTTAAAGTCCTTTAATAGTGGTGGGTGGAGATTAATTCCAGGGGGCAAGTGGTAAATGAATAAATATCCCAAACCAACCGACGACTAAAGAAACCTTCAGCAAGATAAAATGTTATACAACACCAACCATTCCTCCATTGGTGGAGAAACAATAATTCTATGACCACACAGAATGCCACACTGATGCTTTAGACAAGAAGAAGATCCATCTTGGAGCTCAAGGGGCCCACAAGGCAGTGGGGAGTGAGAAGGGAGGAAAAGTGTAAAGTGCCTTTGGAATGTTCCTTTAGGGGACACTTAGAGGAAGCCATCTTAGGCCTGAGCAATGAGGGATGATGGGATGTCTTTTCCAGCAGAAGGGATCATAGCACGTGCTATTCAGAGTCCAGCAATTTGGAATGGGGAGCACTGCAGTTTCAGGTTAGGCAAAATGAAGGATGAAGTTGGAAAGGTCAAGGTGTTTCCAAGTCAGTGGGAGGTGATGAAGATGGAGCAGAAAATGACACACAGTTCTCAAAATTACATGAGAGCGTGGCCACAGGGCAGGCAAGATGGCTCAGCAGGTTAAAGGTGCTTGCCACCAAGCCTGAGTTCAATCCCTAGGATCCACATAACAGAAAGGAAGAATGAACTTCTCAAAGATTGTCATCTGACCTCCTCATGCATGCCATGGCCCAAGCACAACACACACATACACACACACACACACATACACACAGACACACACACACAGACACATATACACACACACACATACACACACACACACACATACACACACACACATACACACACACACACATACACACACACACACCCCACCACCACCACCACCACCACCACCATGATTGCTACCACACAAATTAACAAATATAAGAGAACATGACAACATGTGCTAACCATGATCATAAGACAACTTGGGATGTTGCGTTTTGTTTTGTGTTAGATGTCGTCCAGAGCCTTCCATATGTTAGGCAAGTGCTCTATCACTGAGCCACACCCACCGGCTCTGAAAACTGCTACTTGGCTATGTAAGTTAATTATACTAATTAAGTTTAACTGGTGTACTGTTATCAACACTAGGCCAGTGTTATAACGTTCGTTGAGTGCCTATATAAATAGTCACTCATGATTCTTTAAAATCTCTTCCTTGTAGAAAAGAGGTCTAGCGGAATACTACCCACACCATCATGAACATGAAAGAAATGGAAGTTGGTTTTAGCTACTAATTGGTATTTTGATTTTAATTTTTAATTTAAATATAATTGGATTAACTTCTCCTTTGCCTTTCCTGTCTCCAACTCCTCCCATGTCAGCCACGCTGGCACTTCCTCTCAAACTGATGGCTTCTTTTTCTTCTGTTACTATTGTTATATATGTGTATGTGTATATACATGCACATATATACATTGGCAGCTTTCATAGCACCTTCTGGTACTATAAAATATATAACTACAACCTGATGGGTCTGTTTAGCGTTGTGTGTATCTTATGTCAGGGCTGACCACTTTGCATCAGATAGCCAATTAAGGAGTTCATCTCTGGGGCACTGGATAACCAGTTAGGGGACGCACCCTTGGAAGAGACCAGTTTTCCTTCTCTTAGCAGACATCGGTTGTTTGTGGTTGTTGGCCTACAGGTAGAATCTTGACAGATTCCCCACTCTGTATTAGCCTGCCTATTTGTCCTGTTGTTACTTATGTCTTGTTCAGGCAGCCATATTTATTTTTATGTGTCTTGTATGTAGCTTCTCTGTCATTCTGGTACTTAATTTCTTACAGTCTTTCTACCTCCTCTTCTGCAATGTTCCCTGAGCCCTAGGGGTGTACATTACATTGTAGATCCATTCATTGGGACTGAGTTCCCAGGACTCAGTTGATCTCTGCATTATGAACAATTGTGTTTTTCTGTGATGGTCTATCTGCTGCAAAGAGAGGCTTTTTGGATGAGGGGTGAGAGCTGCATGTGTCTGTGGGTATAAGGATGAGTGTAGTTGGGCACTATGCTGGACTAGTACTGTGTCCGCAGTAGGCTCTCCTCCAAGATCCATGACCCCATTAGCCCCGGGGAAGTCGGCTAGTTTCTAGAAACAGGTTTGATGTCCTTCCTATCGAGCAGGATTTATGCCCCACTAGACAGCTGTTGGTTTGCCACGAAGATATAGAAATGCTACTACTTCACCTTTGGGGATAGCTTGCTGGTTAGTGTGGTTCACGGCCACCACAGCTGAATAGGACTGTTGGATGTGTCCCTCCATTGGCAGCTTCCATAGCACCTTCTGGTACTGGGAAAGCTAGATCACAGGGAGCTTTTCAGAGGCAGATTTGAGCAGAAACTGGAAAGCCTTACTGTTGCATCTACATGGTCCCCTGGCAGCATGCACAGTGAAGGAGCTGGTTGTGGGCTGAGAGTTCTAAATGGCAGAGCACGGATGTTCAATGTTAGCAGAGCCCGAGGGGAGCTGGAAAGATAGGAGAAAGTTTTAAGTAAGTGGGAAGGGAAACGACTCCTCACTTTAGCATCTAGCTGAAGAGCCTCTTCAGAGGCTGAAATGCAAGGATCCCAGCAACCATCCCATTCAAGGCTTTCCTGCTATGAACATACAAGCTCCTAGGAAGCTCACACCAAAAAAAGTAATAATAATAATAATAATAATAATAATAATAATAAACAAAAAGCACCCTTTATGATAAAAAGAACATGTTCTACATCCTTGTTCAAACCAGTTGCTCCTGGTTTTACTTCATTAGATAATAATTCCATCATTCAAGGCACCTCCAGAGGCAGCCTATACTCTCACTTACTAAAAAGGGAGGGAAAAGTGTATTTGTGGGGGATTCATGGCAATCCTTTGAGAATTAGCTTGGCAGCCACCAAAATGGCATATGTAACCACTGCTGAGACACTTACTTGTAACTCTCACTGAGAAGCTCTACATTCCCACACTGTTAGGCATATTAGGGCATATTCCTTTTGGAGTCTCTCTCCCTTCACCCTCCTGTCCTCCCTTTCTCTCTCTCTCTCTCTCTCTCTCTCTCTCTCTCTCTCTCTCTCTCTTTCTCTCTACTCTTATGTTTAAAATTGTTAAAATATTTTTTAATTAACTGCAGTTTACTAAGAAGCCCACAGCCACATTTGATTGTGTTTATTACTTCCTCGAGTATTTTTTTTAATTCATTAAAAAAATATATTAACCTTTCTTTTATGTGTTTGGATGTCTTTCTTGGCCTGCCTATCTATGCATTATGTATGTACAGTTCCTTTAGAGGCCAGAAGAGGGCATCAGGTTCCCAAGAAGCTGTGTTATTGGACAGTTGGGAGCTACCATGTAGGTCCTGGGAATCTAACCAGGGTCCTCTGGGAAAGGTGCCAGTGCTCTTAACCACAGAGCCATCTCTCCAGCCCCTCTTTCTATTTTTAGTAAAGTTGAAGCACTTCATATTGACTCATTCTGAATTTATCTTCTGTGTTGAAGCCAAAGATGTACTTTCTTTTAAGTCAAAGTCTTTAAGAGATTAAGGGAACCCTTCAGGCTGTTGTGGGAAATAGAGTGGCGCTAGGCAGATTTCAAAATTAATCCTTATCACATGCATGAGACACTTGCAGTGATTGGCCAAATGCACTGAAATTTTTATAGCCTATCAGAGAGGATGAGGGCCAGGATTTCTAGGTGAGGACTCCTTCATCAGCAAAGTCAACTCTTTTAGATTCAGAGTCAGCTTTCTTGCAAGTCTTTTTTTCAGTTAGAATCCTTCAAAAAAGCTTATGGGTCAGTGGCGATAGAGAAGCTCAGCACTGCCACCAGTACCCTGGGAAGTTCCTCTTTAAGTGACCTTCATTCAGCTCAAATTAGGACCCTCCAAGGTCACCAAAAGCACATCTTGCTTTTGTGTTATTTGTTTTAAATTTTCTACAAGCTGATGTTAAAGGTCAGTCTACGACAGATCGCCATTGGCATCCAGTCACTTCCAGCTCATTTGCCAGGGTCAAATGGAGAGACCCTCTAATTAATACTTAGAATGGTCCTGACCCTGTTTTAATTTGGGGTCATGGCTCGGTTTATACTTTTTCCAAAAAAGAAAATGGAACCCGATGGCTGCCTGAAAGATTGGTTCATCAAATGGACTCAGATCTTGAACCTAATAATTATGATTCTGATGATGAAGATAGCTCAAAATCCTTATCAGCCAGCTGATTTAACCTGGCATGTAGTCTCCATCAGTACTTAAAGCCACCCACTATATACCTGGTGGCTAGACTTTGTGTCTGATCCCTATCAACCAACAGTTGGATTAGATACTGAAACATTTCTACTTTCAACCATATTTCCCACACTGCTTAGATAATCATGTTGTGGTTAACTTTTGAACCTGTGTCTCAAGCAGATAAGTTGCCTTCACACAAGATCACTCTCAACAAGCCCAGCCATTCATCATGGCAGTTATTCATCGTTATGAAAAATTACATTGAGTACATGTTCACGGGTCCTTTGGTCTGAATGTGGCTTTGGTCTATATGAGAAAGAGTGTGCCAATGGTGGCCGGTTAGTCAAAGACGGGTAAGAGTGTTCTTGAGCTCCTATAAACCTAAGGCAGAGACATACATCAGTATGCTATATATGTTTTTCTCGAGGACAGGTAATATAGGAGCAATATAGATGCCAACCTAAGCCTGGCACGGTCGCCCGGCCACTCTCTACCCTAGATGGGATGAAATCATGTACCCCATCCAGCTGCTGGCACTGCTCATCTTCATAAACTAAAGGGTGAACTGTGCCCTTCCCCCAGCCTTGAGCAGGCCTGAGAGACCTTGTTTACCACAACAGACCAAGTGATAGGATCTAGGTGGAGTTACCCACCTTAGCTACACGGAACTTAAAAGAACTGCCCCTGGGCTTGCCAAGAACAGATTATAGATTATCCCACCCATTTCCGGCTGATAAAAAAAAAAGTTTGGGTTGGGTCTTCCCCTTTGAGAGCTGAACATTAAAGCTTTGAGCCTTGATCAGAGAACTTTGTCTTGGCTTCATCTCTTCTCGCCTTCTCTCCCCTTTCATTCCCAGCTTTCAGGTGAACCCAGTTGATTCCACAGACGGCTACACTCTTTAAGCGACCTTCATTCAGCTCAAGCTGGGTCCTTGACAATGAGGGCATGACTCCAGCAAAGTTAGTGAGCTTAGCTTTAAGAGCTAGGATGCTGGCGCTCGCCTTTAATCCCAGCACTTGGGAGGCAGAGGCAGGCGGATTTCTGAGTTTGAGGCTAGCCTGGTCTACAGAGTGAGTTCCAGGACAGCCAGGGCTACACAGAGAAACCCTGTCTCGAAAAAGAAAAAGAAAAAGAAAAAAAAAAAAAAAAAAGAGCTAGGACGCTTGAGACAAAGGAGAAGGAAAGCAGAGAGACACGGTTGCCTTCCCTATGCTTTGTGCACGTGATTCTATGGTTGTTTTATGTTTTATTTTGTTTATCACATTGCCCAAAGGCTGTAATATACAACGAGCCTTAAAGATTTGGAGTTTTAAATTAAATAAAAACACAAGGTAGTTTATTGTTCTTACCTTACAGAATATTTTGCAAAAATAATTGTAAAGATGGTTTTATGAGGTGCATTGTTTGGATTTAAAGATGAGAGAGGAGTGCTGCGTGACTAACAGTTAAACTCAAGCAAGTGGTCTATCTTCAGCTACCTTCTAGATACTCCTACAGACCTTGGCTTGGCCCTCTTCTGACCTCAGAGTTGTTGGTAGTGTAAGCTCGGAGAGTCGAAGGGATGCAGGTGTAGGAGCAGCAGCTCACATACTGCCCCGGGAAGACACGCGATTCACACTCCAGCCACCAGCCCCGCAGCAAGCAGGTCTGAATGTGGCCACCACACCACAGTTCGCCTGCTATACACAAGCTCCTTCTGGTCCCAAGGTCCTAAAAACATGGGCGACTTTGATCTCTTCAGAAAGTGAGGTTGCTGCAATCAAGAGTTTCTCGGAGTCTTAGCGCCGGTTGTTTCTACGCCTTTGGTGACTGATCCCAAAACGTGACTTGGCCGGGAGCAAGCGCGGCTCTTCTTACCGAAGCAGTTCAGGTCCCCGGCTCTCACTAAACCCCGCCAGTTTTCCGGGCTGGCTGGCGCGGTCACCGACCCCGGCCTGCCGCCAAGCCGACAACAGTGGGTGGGAAAGTGACGCGAAGCTCGTGGGGTGGCGACTGTGAAGCGGGGAGCAGGAGCGCCCCGGGAGCCGCGTACTACCAAAAAGGCAGGGTCACCGAGTAGACAAAGATCGGTCACGGTCAGGGGTGGCCACCTGCTTCTGGGGCCCTAGATCGTAGCACTAGAGCAGGACGACGTACAACAGCCTCAGGCCTGGCGGCCCAGCCTCTTTCCACCCGGGGGAGGGATCGAGGGAGGGCGGACGGCGGGACCGCCCCCGGCCCCAGCTCCAGCCTGGTCCCCAAGCCGCGCGCGGCCACGGCCGCTGCCAGGGGGAGGCGAGAGGCTCCTCCCTGGAGCAGAGAAACCAGTTTGTCCGGTCGGGCAGAGCGGAGGGAAAAGGGCTGCCGCCTAGGAAGGGCGCACGGACGCGGGGCGGGGGGAAGGCGGGGAGACCTTGGCGAGCCACGAGAGCCGGAGGAGTCGCGGCCAACTGGACAGGCTTCCCGGGGCCCCTGGCCAGCCCCTGAGTGCCATGCAGCGCTAGCGCAGCCGCAGCGCCGGGGCCGGGCGGGAGGTGGCCAGGTGCGCACCAGCGTCGGACGAGCCTCGGAGCACCGCGCACCCCACGGATGCCCAAGCCGGGGCCCAGTGAGCACTAGGTAAGAGGGGCAAGGCACTGGTGTTCCCCGACCTCCGGGACCCAAACAGCCAGCCAGGAAGGAGTCCCTGGCTCCCTTGGGTGATCCACGGGCTAGTGGATTTCACGCATCTGCGGTGCGGTGGCAGCAGCTGTCCGCGCCCTCGGGCTCCTGAACCTGGACAGGTGGTATCCGTGGTGCCGGAAGCCTCTGCCCCCGCCATGGTCCATGGTTGGCAAAGGACAAGCTGAGCGATTCCCAGTTCTTTAGGGTTTTCACCTGTTCTAGGGAGGGATCTCCCGGGAGCTGTTTGGGTTTTTTTGTTTGTTTGTTTGTTTGTTTGTTTTGGTTTTTTGGTTCTTTTTTTTCTTCACCCTGTTGGTTTGTGACACACACGTCCAGAGTTAAGATTCCAGAGTTAAGCCAAGAACGGATTGGGGAATTTTTGAAGAGTGTTTCTGGCTGTCATGCGAGGACCACCTAGGAATCTTCCACTGACAAGTTGGGGAGAAGGCGATTCAGAGCTCCCTAAAAATGACCTTAAGGAGGAGAGTTTCTGGCCGCGGCGCACCTGCTGAGAAGGATGGAGGGGTTGAGACCCTCTGCCTCCCCCCAAGCTCCTTCGGTGCGCATCTGTGAAGGCGCGGGAGCGTAATAGGAACAAACAAACAGTTTTCCGGGTGACTGTGGGGTCGTGTTCACAAACTCAGTCGCACCGCCGCCGGCTGGCTGTCCTTAATCCCCAGTTTGATACCTGTAGCTGTCACTTGTTGAAAGAAAACGCGGCAGGCGGCGGGAGATGTGGCATGGAACAGGGCCAGTGCTTTAACCCCAATCTTGGCCAACTCTGTCAGCCTAAAGTGAAAGAAATGTCTGGCTAGCTTCTCCGAGATGTATGTCTGTACCCTTGGAGGCTCAGAATACAGATTTCTAGGCTGCTTTGTCAAGAGCACCAGGGTTCCAAGAGGATTGGGGGGGGGGGGGTGTCGAGGAATCATCACAGGGAAATGAAAAAGGCTCCCACAACTTCACTGGACCCTTTGGGCTGCAGGCACTGCCTTAGGCCATTCCCCCATCCTCCCCAAATTGCCTGCCCTTTTGGAGTGAAGAAAAGATTTACTCTCATCTTTCTAGTTTGTTGCTTTCAAAAAATTTTCTACCCCCACCCCCGCCCCAGAGAAAATCAAATCAGATAATACCAATGAAACTACTTGAAGACTCTTGGCCACCGAGGAAAGGCTAACAGCCTCGAGGAAGAAATGCTACAAAGGATGTGTGTTTCAAGGTCTCAATGGTTGGTAAACAGAGGTCCATATCAAAAAAGAGAAAGCCATGCAACAGATAAAGCCCAAGCTCTGGTTTTCATCGTCTAAGCAGCGCCTCTGTGTTAGGCCCAAAGTGCCATTCATTACACTGCCTATTGTTAAGACCTTATTAAACCCCATTATAAATGCATATACAGTGCAAAGGATGATGAGTGGTTATTAGCTGATTAATTTCTGGGGAGCAGTCACACCTGCCTACAATTACTGCTCTGAAGCGGCTAATGATTTTCTTTATGTAGACACTTCCTTGTACTTGCTATGAGAGGATCCGTAACCGCTGTGTTCATTTATCGTCTTCTAATGGTTTTACTTTGGTGATTTTCACCGGTTTTTTGTGTAAGGCTCAAGGAGGTGGGAAAGGACCTGTGTGGCTGACTTAATACTGACAGTACCTCGGACACGGGTGTCCGCTCCGGGTCCGCCACCATCCCACTCTACTGATTTTTATTTTAAGGAGGATACATACCCAAGTTTACTTGTTATTACCTAGTGCTGGGACTAGGAGGATTTTCTTTCTCTGTTTAAGACGGTGATTTAAAACAATGATTTCTTGGAGCAAGTCGTTTAGATAAAAAAAAAAAAAAGTCCTCGGATGTAAGCGACGACGTGTAAGTGGCTAGCTCTGTGTTCAGCCTCATTTCCGGTTTGGGGATCTTGATGCTGAGGGAACCCAGCTGTGGAGTGCTTCTCTCTTTCCCTTCAGTTTTAAAGTAAGGAGTAGTAAAAATACCTGGTTTTAGAGTCCAACAGGTTTCTGTTATCTTGCTAAATTGCATCAGCAGTTTACTCATCTGTTAAGGAGAAAGATACTAATGGTTTTTTATCTTTTCTTTTTCTTTTTCCTACCCACCCCCATGTCGGAGCCATCTGGAAGAGAAGGGAGAGAATGTGTGTGTCCTTTACAAATAGTAGATGTTTGAATGTTGCTTTATTTTCTTTATTAGAAAAATGTTGGCTTTATTTTTATTATCGACCGGGGTATTTACAGACAAGGTCCCCTTTGGCTATGTTGGCCTCAAGTTTGCTGTGTAACTGACAGTGACCTTGAACTCCTGATGCTCCTTCGCTTCCCAGGTGCTGAGACTATAGGTGCGTACCACCATACCTGTCTAGTTTTATTATGTAATTCTTTATTTTTGCAGAGCTGGAGGTAAGCTCCCCCTCTGCCCCCCCCCCCCCCAGCTTTTCTCCCAGCCTGTTGACATGGCTTTAAAAGGCCAGCACCAGGCACAAGCATTTGATGTTCATACCACATTATTACTTGATACTGGAGTCTGGCCATGTACACAGGAACATTGATATATTAATATTTTATTATCACTTTAATTTAGATTCTATGTTAGTTTTTCAGAAGCAATATGGACCACAGGTGATCTCTATAACTCCAGAGAGCTTTTAATTCTACCGTTGGCCTTGCTCTTCCATTCTAGCTTGTAAAAGAAACCTTTGAACTTTTGGATACAGGGGAAGTGGCTCTTTGGGGGCAAGTACAAGTTGGGCTGAGTCCATTCCGGGTTCTAACCTGGGCTCCGACCAAGACAATCTTTAAGGCTTCTTAAAAACTTGCTTTTGGAATTTTTGTCTCTGTATCTGTTCCTAGATTTATCTCCCTGGAAGGTTTGGTTTTTTTTTTTTTTTTTTTTTTGTGGGGCATCTTTCTGTTATATTTTTGTTTTTTCATTTTTCTGTTATTCCATTACATCCAGTGTTTGTTGATAGGTCTTTTTTTTTTAAAAATGCAACAATTAAGTTGCTTCTTAAAGAGACTGAATTATAACACACACACAAGTGGCCGACCTTTTCCATCCTACGGCCTGTATTATTTGAACTCCATACTGGTACCCACCTAAAAGCAATGCCAAATATAAGATCTTCTGAAGCTCTCTATGTCAGTGAGGCCCTAGTTTTATGGAGTAAGGTTATAGAAAAAAATGCATGTGTGTGTGTGTGTGTGTGTGTGTGTGTGTGTGTGTGTGTGTGTGGGTGTATAAGTGTATACGTGATTGTGGTATATATGCCTCCTTTCTCATTTTTATTCTTAGAAGCCAGGGAGCTGACCAGCTCACATTTGGATGCAGATTCGTAGCCTCCTGATACTTTTGAGCAAATTGAACTTTTAATAAAATTATCACCCGATCTACCCACAATGGGGACTATTTTGATAACAGGTCCCAGTGAACAGAGTCCGGAGCAAATGGTAAAGCAGAAACGCTGACCTCTGACCTGGGTTAGCATCTGGGCTTCACTGTTCCCCAACTGCATAACCTAGGGAAGTTTCTGCAGCGTTTTCACCTGTAGATGGTGTGAGGTGATGAGTTTCAAATGAAGCACTTGGGAAAGGAGGGTGCTTGGAGTTGCATACAAGGTGGTCGGTCATTGGCAGAGCTGCATTGCTGTTGGTGTTCTGGGTGTAGTACTTCTGCCCCGCCCATGCCGCCGCGCCACGGCCATTCTTCTGCTCTGTGGAGGATGCAAGATTCATTTTCCATGTTAGCATTTATTTGCACCAAGAAATAGAAAGAACGGTGCTCAGATTTGGAGCAAGTTTCTAATGCTTCAAATCCTTGTCATTGTTCTGGGATGCTTGGATGGCTGACCAGGAAGCTGACTGACTTCTAACCTTAAAGGGAGGATAAGTTCAGTCAGTCACAGTCGCAAGGGACTCTGGATGCTCTCAACTGGGTGCTACCACCTCCTGCCCTGCAGAGGGTCTTGGAGCATTTAGAGTGCCCATAGTGCCTTCTGTGCTCCGGTGTTTTTGTTTGCCATTCTTTTGTGTCCTCTTCTTTACTCCCAGTTTAATTCTCAGTCACACTTGAATCTCATTGTTTGTGAAGCCTGAGTATGTGCTGCTAGTGAAACTTGATGTATTCTCCCTCCCTCCTTCTCTCCCTCTTTCCCTCCCTCTCTCCCTTTCTTCCTTCACTTACATTCCATTAATTATGCCAATGGATTCCCTTCCTATTTGAGGGAAGATTGTCAGATTTCTTAAGGGTTTGGTTTTCTTCTCTGACAAGAAATCTGGTCAAGGGACTGGAGAGATGGCTTGTCAGCTAGGAGCTCTTGTTGCACTTGCAGAGGACCCAAATTTGGTTCACAGCACTGCCCTGGTGGTTCACAGGCATCTGTAACACCACTCAGATGATCTGATGCCCATTTTTGGCCACTAAGGATGCTGTATGCATGTTGTGCACAAACAGGCAAGCATGCACGCACATATACACTAACAATAAATAAATCTGAAAAAAAAAATTGTTGAACAGGTTCTTTCTCCTGCTCTGGACACTCTCTACACAGAAAGAGGATGGTCTTAGGTTCTGCTCTCTGGGCCTGGTTAATCATCAGTCTCAAGTCTAGCCTTTAAGGTGTGAGAGATGTGCTTGGACAAGATAGCAAAGGTGTCATCCTAGACCAAGGACTAGACTCCTGGGGTGAAAATTGCCCTAAGTACCTTTCAATGGTGATGGCTATTCTCTCCCTCCTACCATCGTTGACAAGCTAGCTTCTGTACTGAGTAAAGTGGAGGATGACCTTTGCCTGGTAGCCTGGCTCTTTATTTACAGGACTGTTGTTTTATGGCTTCGTTTCTTTGCTGAGTGGCTTTTGTTCCACTAGAGTTGAGGTTTGTTTGATTTAGGGTAGGCTGTGTTTGAAATCAGTTTTCTTATCTTCACCCTGACTGAGTTGAGCCAGAAAATCCCAAGCAGTGCTTCTTAGACACCAAATATTGTCCCCCACATGCTGCCTGGTGGTCTATCTTGCTCCTAGGGAGGTGTGCCCGTGCATTGGATACGTGATTTATTGCATAAAATATAGTGTGGTATATACACAATCTTGCTTTGCCCTCTTGAGACCCTGTGAGCTGAGATCCTGATGCTTCATCTACATTCTCCATGAGAAAGTAGGTATTAAGACTGCTTTCGTGACTGGAGCGCTTTAAATATTCACTCCTGAGAAGGAACTGGTACTCTCTGCCGCCTGTTGGGAAGCACTGGCCTTGTCCTTGCATTAGAGAGGGAGCTTGTGGGTCTTCTGAAGACTGAACCACTGGCAGACAATAAGCTTCTAGAACTTGACTCTACATGGAAATCACATTCGTGGCGTGCAGCTGTGCTCATCGGGCCACAGAGATTGGGGATCAGGTGAAATTCTTCGTGCTACCTTCGTCAGGTAGCAGGGTGACTTTGGGATGGCAAAGGACCTTTGTGATAATCTTCTGATGCAAGAACCGACTTCACGGACATTTTAGAAAACAGTTAAATGTACAGAGAACATTAAATCCTGCCATGCTCACCATGTTCAGTGTACGGTTTGGTTGCATCCGATACATCCTTATTATTGAGAAGCAAACACCAACGTTAGTCCAAGTCAGTTGGTGTCTCACAGAAGCCCTAGCCATGTCTCCCTATCTCTGAGCCCCTGTCTATTCCACTATCTGTCAGCATGAACCTGACTATTCTAAGGTACCTGCTGTTGAGTTTAATCATACTTACCCCTTTGCCACGGCTTATTTCTCTCAGCCTGGTGACTTTGGGGCTCATCCATGGCACGTCATGCCTCTGAAGTTTCTTCTGTATGAGGGGGAATAATATTCCATTGTCCGTGTCCACATTGTGTTTACCCACCTAGACACTGGACAAATTGGGTTTGGATGGCGGCCACCTCTCGCTCGTGAATAATACTTGTTTGCATACGTTCTTGTTTGTTCATGTGGGGTTTTGAGTGCTCACTTGGTAAAAATTTCTCTTCATAAGGCTGGAGACACAGAGTATTTAGTGACATGTCTTCCTCCAGAGCCACTGTTGGGAAAATTCTGGGGTGCAGGGGTTACAGTGGTATCAAACATGTAAGATAACAGCCACTTCCTTCTCCTTGAAACCTGCACCTGCTCATTCTGAGTGAAGGTCATTTGCTATTGTCACCTTGCTAGCCTGCTTGGAGCTGTGGTTGACTGCACTCTATGCCGTCCTGGGTGTCCAAGTTCTGTGGCTGTATGACAAGGTAGTCTCTACAGAACACAGGTGCCTGTTGGAGATGACATTCTGAATGGAGAAAAGAATCCATGCTACCTTCACCAATGATTCAATTTAAAAAAAAAAAAAAAACTTTTAATTGAGTATTTAAGTATCAGGTTGTTTTCCAGTTTGGGGTAAAATGGACAGCCTTCAACAAAAGCTCAAAGGGTCATTTGTATACTAAGCATGGCAGGGTTACCAACTGTTGTTTCCCCCTAAGGAGATGTTTAGATGGGTCAGGCAGGTCTAGAGTACCTAATCCTGACACTCAAGAGGCAGCAAGAGGAGAGTTACAAGTTTGAGGCCAGCCCAAGCTACATGGCAAGAGCCTTTCTAAGAAACAAGCAAACAAACAAAAAACCAACAACTGGGGTGTAGGTTGGTGGAAGAGTGCTTGCCTTGCACACACAACGCCCTGGGGCTCAATCCTTAGCATAAGGTGGGAGTGGGGTGGAAAGTGTATTTACTGGGGTGTGGTGCTACATGCCTGTAATCCTACTACTTGGGAGGTAGAGGCAGGAAGATTAAGTTCAAGGCTAGCTTCCACTGCATAGCCCAGGCTATATCCCAGTCTATCTCAAGAAAACCAAACCCAACTAATAAACACACAGAAAGAACACACTTCTCTGTGTGGCCACATAAAAGCTGAGTACCTTAAAAAAAAAAAGAAAGAAAGAAAGAAAAGAAAGTACCTTAGGGAAATAGTAGATGTCAGTCTGTCACACTAGAACATCTGGATTCTTTTAGAGAACAGTAATGTCTCCATATGAGCTTGTAGCCTTCTTTTTCCTCCCTGAAAATTGTCTAAACGGAAATTTTAACATTTTAAAAGTAGAATTTTATTTTAAAGTAAATGAAACAAAATAAAACAACAATGAAACTTCGACCACAAATACCACCTGAGAAGACTCCCTCTTTCCTACCTCATTGTTAATCATAGCCACAGAAAGAAAAAAGGGAGGAGAGGTGTTTAGGTCAACTTGATTCCGACCATTTATATGATTACCAGTCTTATGCTCCCTCTACTTTAGATGGAGGTGTGGGAGGCCTAGGAGGCAATGTGGGGCTCCTGGACCACTCTACAGTGATCTGTGTAGTGTCTAGCATGTCTTGGGTCTTTTAGATCATTAAGACCAAGGCCATTAAGACAGGCGACATATGGCCAGGCCTCTGAAACGTTAGAGAAAAATTAGTCCCATTTCTTGAGTTGTGGCTTTAATGGCTGATGTTCTCCTGTGATTGGGGCTTCCTGTCTCCTATGTCATCCCCTAGAGAGACTTTTGTAAAAAATTTCAAGCACCTATTGATGCCTCACCGAATCAGTGGGCAAGTCCAACACGCTGAAAGTCTGTCTGCCCAGCCTTGGCCTGTGTCAGTGAACTAACAGAGAAACGTGTCCTTTAGGAGCTCAAATCCAAGAGGCAGCAGACAGTAGGTGCTGAAGTATACATAACAAACAGGGTGATTATATATTGTACACCAAGATATGTGCTCTGAGATAATAGGAGAATGGGCCAGCAAGGACATGACTTTGCATTGAAAGTGGAATTTCCTGGAGCCTTGAGAAGGTGACCCATGAGCAAAGACTTGAGAGGAGAGGGGAGAGGAGGACCTGTAGAGTACTTGAGTCAGGGGTGAGGATATCATGCAGGGCAGAGGTCTTAAAGGGGGAATGTCTGGTTTGTCTGATAAAGAAGAAGACAGTACTGTAAGAGTGAATGAGTGAATGAGTGAGTGAGTGAGAGAGAGAGAGAGAGAGAGAGAGAGAGAGAGAAAGAGAGAAGAAAGTAGCAAACTAGATGGAGCTGTATCCACCTGTGACTTCCCATTTGGCCATATGTCTGCATTTGACTGAGGCAGGGGGACTTTGAAGCTTGTCTGCACTGTATAGCAGGAGCCTGTCTCAATAAACAAAAGTGAGAAAACAACCCAGAAGTGTGAAGATGAGGAGAGGAAGTGTGAGGAAAGGGCTAGGGGAAGACCTGCCAGGCTTTGTAAGGACTTTGGCTTTGACTTTGTATGAGATACAATGCCGGATGTCACTCATTGAAGGGGTGTGATCTGACCTGGGTCACTCTGGTTGCTATTTATAGACTAAATCGGTATAGAAGATCCTAAACCAAGAGACCAGACAAGAGGCTGTGTCTGCAAGTTATGATAAAGCCATCAGATCAGATGTCATTGAGAGATCGAGACAGTATTTATACAGATATGTGAACATGGACGTAAGTTTTCACTTGATAAACTAAAAATCAACAGGATTTCTGGGCAGGTCAGAGAGAGAGAAGGAGAGGGAGAGAGGGGAGAGAGAGAGAGAGAGAGAGAGAGAGAGAGAGAGAGAGAGAGAGAGAGAGAGAACTTCCTTGGCTGAGCCTGAGTGGCAGACTTCTGAGTTTCTAAGGCCTCCATACTCAATAAGCTCTGTTGAGGTGACTGGTTATACTCCTCCACAATATAAAATATATACATCTGGTCTTGTTCAGAAAACCTGAGCTATTTATCACCAGTGTGTGATCCCAGCTTGCTAGGGTGAGAGAGGAGTGTGTTCAGAAAAGGGACTGGGTCACAGGAAGCACAGGTAAGGAGTTGATCCACGGAGAATATACAGAGTGCTACTAGAGGAGCCATTTCTTCTAACAATCCACACTCACCCCATCCTTCCAGCCCTGTGTCAGCTACATGAACAAAGCGAGCAGGATGTTCCTTGCTGTGGAGCTCACAGGACTGTTGGGGTTGGGGACAAAACAGAATAAATGTAAACAAAATACTGAGGTGATACATACTTGTAATCCCAGCACTCTGGAGGCAGAGGCAGGCAAATTTCCCCAAGTGGAAGGTTACTCTGGCTTTCAGAGTGAGACTTTATTTCAAAACAAATTTTTGAGCAAAGGAGGTATGAAATAAGTTGATATTAGAGCTATAATCTGTAGTAACAATGACCCTTGCCTCAGGAGAAAGAAATTCTGTGTAGAAGGAAAAGCCGTTCAGATGAGAACTATACTGAGACACTTGTGCACTTTCTTGTTCAGACATTTAGATGTATATTTTACAAATATAAGTCTATAATCCAAGGCTTATGTCAATGTCAGTCAGCACCATAATATCAAGGAGTGCTACTTCCATGGGCTCTCGTGATGTGTCCTTAGAGAATCTCAAACTCGGCTGGTTTGATGCTTCCCAAAGATGTATCTCCAGCCTCAGCTTGTGACTCCACTTCAAGTGTGACCTTGGCTATGCTCTTGTGTCCCAGGAGTGCAAACTGAACTGGCCCAAAGTGAGGTTCCCAATCTCCTAAAACCCCTTGTATGCCTAAGAAACATTTGAACCATTTGAGTCAGAAGTCAGAGTCAAACAAAGTTAGAAACATCTCTTATGCCAGGCGGTGGTGGTGCACGCCTTTAATCCCAGTACTTGGGAGGCAGAGGCAGGCGGATTTCTGAGTTTGAGGCCAGCCTGGTGTACAGAGTGAGTTCCAAGACAGCCAGGACTACACAGAGAAACCCTGTCTCAAAAAACCAAAATAAAAAAAAAAAAGAAAAGAAAAAGGAAAAAAAAAAAAAAAAAGAAAAAGAAAAAGGAAACATCTCTTAGGTCCTCAAATCGACCAAAAGTCTATTTAGAAGAGACAGTTCCAAATCAAAAATCAAAAAGAAATAAAGAAATAAAGAAATAAAGAAATAAATAAATAGACAGTCCCTACCCTCTGTCTTTCACCCTACCCTGTTTCCTGGGTCCAAGCCCTTGGGAGCTCTGTCACTGACCCTGCAGGAGAATCTTCATGACCCTCTCTGTTTCCAGTCTTGTTTCATTCATTTGGTTTACTAGCCAAAGACAGAAATCAAGTGGAGTACCTCTACTTAAAAATTTGTTAATGATTCCTGTCAGGTCCTTTACAACTTGTCTTGGCCTGCTCTATCTTACATTTTTAGTTGTGAGGCTTGCCTTTAACAGCTGAGCCATCTCTCTAGCCCAGCCTGCTCTATCTATCCTTCCCAGATCTAGGCCCCCTTATCATCCACTCTTCTTGCTCTCCACAGATCCCAAACATAGCACTAAGTTCCTACCCAGCCAGGGTCTTGGCACATGCCGTTCTTGCTGACTGGAACACTCTTTCCCCTGGCCTTCACATCCTTTACATCCTTCAAGGACAGCCTCCTCCAGAAGACCCTCTTGGGCCTGCTCTCTGTGCCTTTTTTACATTGTGGTGAGAGACAGACCATAAAACTGGTTGTGCTACGTGCTTATAGTTCCAGCTGAGTATGTGGTACGTGCTTATAGTTTCAGAGGCTGAGATAAGAAGATTGCAGTGAGACTGGGCTGGCTGTGCTTAGTAAGTACTCAATTAGCTGGGGCTACATAATGAAACACAAAAGCGACCAAACAGCACTGGCAAAAACCGGTAAAAAAAAAAAAAAAAAAAAAAAAAAAAAGTGTCAGAGTTAAGACTTTGAGTGAATAGTTCAAAGGTATTGGGCTGCTCATAGAAACACATTGTCACATTTTTCCTGCTACCCATCTGCTCCAGGTAACAGAAGTAACAGAAGTAGAGGGTTTTAACAAATGTGGTCTTGCCATGTCTGGATGTAATCTCAGAGTTTCACTCAAAAAAAACAAAACCTTCCAGATGGTGGTTGTAGCATAACTGACATGAAGCAGCAAAAGATTTGCTTATTAAAATGTTTTAGTAGGGGATGGAAACATAGGTCAGTGGTTAGTGTGCTGCTCTTCCAGAGAATTCAGAGAACCCAAGTCTGATCTCTGGTACCTACTCTGTCCAGCCCAAAACAGCCTGTAACTCCAATTGCTGTGCTTTGTAAATGCCACAACATGGCTGCTTCTTCCTTCCTTTTCTCTGTTTTCAAAGTGAGTACCTATTCTAAAAAATTGGATTCTTTTGACAACTTGCTCTAGGTTATGTGTTCTCTCTAGAAATAGCACTTGGAAATTCTTAGGTCATTCTGTAATTCTGAACTATAAAACATTTGCAAGCAAGGGTAAAAACAGCTTTATTCTCTCACTGTTATGAGCGTGTTACTTTCAGAAGACACGGACAAAGATTTTTAAGATCATACAGTTATCTTGGGACTAGTTGAACACTAATGGAATGGGGCAAAGGAAAAAGTTCAGTACTTGTTCTGATTTGAGTCAACCAATTTAATGTGCTTGTCCACAAAACCAAAACATGAGAACATTGGAGTAATTTATATAACTCTTATTTTGCTGTAAATTTTTTTTTTTTTTTTTTTTTAGATTGAGGACAGGTGCTGGCTTATCAAAGATTTTTGTTATCATGTCTCCATGTCTCCAACCTAATTTGTGTCAATTTTAGCCTCAAGAAATACTGCAGGATGTTACAACTCAGGGGATGTGACTAGTCTCTCCAGAGTACTGGTAAAACATTCTGTAGTGTATGGACACTCTGTGTCCCCAACAGTGAAGTATCCTGTTCAAAATGACCAAAATGACAGTGGTGTTGGGTTGAGAATTCTTATGCTGGCCCGCATGTAGGAACTCTGTTATAGTATTGTGGTTCCTAGGACACATCACACAGTGGACCATCCTTTCTCAGTGATACCTTTCTGGAAACACCATAACATCTGTGCCCAGAGGTGTGTCTCCATGCTGCTTCTATGTCTCATCAAGGTGATAACGGTGATGAGCCATCCTACCCTACAGAGAATTGTGACAATTTTGGAAGAGAATAACTCTCTAGCTGATGTGTATGCCAGAAACCTGGACTTAGATTTTGACTTAAATTATTCTAAACTATGTCCTAATTCCCTTTGCAGCCCAATGTCCTTTGCAGCTTCTATGTATGTCCAAATGGTCCAGAGACCAGTCGATTACTTCTTTGTCTGTTGTCACCTGCTCAGTTCAAGTCAGCCTCCTTCTTCTCTGGAGTTATTCCAATAGCATCCTACTAACTGCACACACATCTCACCCCGCTCCCTCCAACTAGACTAGTCAGATCGTGGACTGTTGTATACCCAGAGGAAAACTTTTTAGCATTGTAGGACAGGGATGGCCTCCTCCTCTCCTGTGCTTGCTCAGCCTTCTCCTATCCCTTCCCTCTTCCCAGTTAGACAGCTTCAGTCTGAATCATGACAGATCACTTCCTGTACCAGGACTTTCACACTGTTGCTTTATCCCCTGAAACCCTCTTCCTCAGCATTGGCGCCTTCTCACAGACTTGTGGCCCAAGGGTCATTTCCCTATATTTTTCACTGAGTGCTCCAGTGAAAGGCATCCCCTCCTATGCTGTGCTCCACTGAAAGGAGTCCCCACCCAAACTGTGCTCCAGTGAAAGGAGTCCCCTTGCCGGGCCGTGGTGGCCCACGCACGCCTTTAATCCCAGCACTTGGGAGGCAGAGGCAGGCGGATTTCTGAGTTCGAGGCCAGCCTGGTCTACAAAGTGAGTTCCAGGACAGCCAGGGCTACACAGAGAAACCCTGTCTCAAAAAACCAAAAAAAAAAAAAAAAAAAGAGTTTCCTCCCAAGCTGTACTCTTTCCTCTTTTTCTCTGCCACTGCCACTGTCTGATGATTTTAACTACTTTGTAGTAAAGACCAAACTGACCAAAATTCTCCACGTGGACCCAGGCCAGGTAGAGGAGTCAACACACAGTTGCTCATGTATTGGCGAGACCAAAATTCACATCCTACCTCAACTAAGGAAGCCAGGAGCCCAGTCTAGCCCATTGTCCCTTGAAGTCACCTAAGAGCTTTTACAATGGAAGAGATTGGGGGCTAGTCAAATGACTGACTCAGTGGTGAAATGTTTGCTGAAGACCTGAGTTTAATCCCCAGGATACCCATGGCAGAAGAAGACATGTATCCAGGGCACAGGTACTACCCCCCCCCACACACAGAGTAAATAAATAAAAAATAATTTTAAAAGTATGTAAAATAAAATTGAAGTCACTGGGCATGATCATGTCTCATTGCTATAATCTGAGTACTTGGACGTTAGACAGAGGCAGGAGATTAAGGAATTCAAATCCAACCACATAGTTTGAAGCCAGCTACATGAAATTCTGTCTCACAAAACCAAGCTGATAGATAGATAGAAGATAGAAGATAGATAGATAGATAGGTAGATTACATGCATATATATACATATGTAGATAGCTAGATACATACATAACATAAAAATAGATACATACATGTAGATAGATACATGCACACATACATAAGTAAATAAATAAGTAAATAAATATATAAATAAGGAAGTGGGAGTTCCTATGCCCCGTGTCTTCTCTTTGTGAGGTTTCCCAGGTGACTTCAAGTAGGTGGCTGTATTCAGAAGACCTGCTTTCTGATGTTCTTGGAGATTATTCACATCTAAGTATCTGTGGTTGTGCGAATAGTCTTCAGCCCCGTCTTTTAGTCTGTAAAGAGCTGGCTGACCCCAAATCATCTTCTGGGCAGCCAGCATTGGCCAGGCCACACCCTGCAAGTGAGAAGCATTGTTAAGAGAAGGAAATTGTCATCTGTACAAATCAGGGAAGATCAGGGGTGTGACTGTTGAGACTGGACCCTTGACTAGCTGGATGTCATTTCCTAATCACTTGGGGTGAGAAGGAGCCTGGGCAGGCTGAGAAATGAAATACAGAGAGAAATCTAGAGCCAAATCTTTCCTCTGTGTGAATCCATCCATAAGATCAACAAAACTTCTCCATATTATGCACAATATTACTTCTACCAGATAATTCCTTCTGGCTAAAGCCAAGTAAGAGATTCTGAGAGCTGTGAACAGTAAATATGGAGCAATTCTCTTTCTTGGAGTGGAGACTGAATTCCCTGCAGCCGCAAGTAGAACTGGCAAACTCCAGAACCCCCCTTTGCCAAGTCATTGTGACCTCCCCTCCCTACATCTTCCCAGAAGCCAAAGTTTTTCTTCTCCCACAGGCTCTGAAGCGGAAGCCAGCCCATCACAGCTTTGATTGTTAAATTCCCGAAGCATGAATATATGTAAACACACAACAGGATATTCTTCACAGCTGTGCAGAGAGACCTGGGAGCCAGCCATACCATCTCTTTGTCCGACCCAGCCAGTCCTATAAAACCTTTGGCTGTATTTGCAGTCACTGTAAAGATACATATTTTCTGAGGACTTTTATAAAAGAACTTCAACAAGTTGAATGCATTTTAACCTTTTCAAGGACTTATACAAGATTTAAAATTATATTTACTCTGGTCTTTCCAACTCAGCTTTACAAAAATTTCTCTAGGCTCACTGATATCTACCAAAACACAGCTATTTTTACAGACAAACGTGTAAAAAGTTTTCGTTGTATTTACCTATTTGGTGTGTATGCATGGAGGCTGGGGGCTGGGGGCTGGGGTGGAGTGTAAGCATTGCACATATGCCTGAGGAAGCCAGAAGACAGCTTGCAGGAAACTTCTTTCATATGGGTCCCAGGAATGGAACTCAGGTTTGTCAGGTTTGGTGGCAAGTGCTTTAACAATTTAACATTGAGCCATCTCTCCGACACCAAACTTCACTGTGTTATAGGAATCATAAGCTCGAGGTTTAGTTAGCTCACTTATTTAGCGTCTGTTGTCAATATTTATAATAGATTTGGCTCCGGGCGGTGGTGGCACACGCCTTTAATCCCAGCACTTGGGAGGCAAAGGCAGGCGGATTTCTGAGTTAGAGGCCAGCCTGGTCTACAGAGTGAGTTCCAGGACAGCCAGGGCTACACAGAGAAACCCTGTCTCGAAAAACCAAAAAAAAAAAAAAAAAAAAAAAAAAAAAGATTTGGCTGAAAAAGAAGTTTAACATTTTACTCAAATTTTTCCTTTTATTATGCAAATTGAGGTTTATTATTAATTAGCACAACATGAAATATTAATGCCACGTCCAACATTGCTAAGATTTAAAAAGTGAACACCAGGCCCTAGCTGTCTCTAACTCAGTCTTAGCCTACCAGGCCTGTCCGTGAGTCTCTGCATCTCCAGAAACCAATTTGGGTGAAGTGATTTTTCTGTGGTTTTCTTTCTTTCTTTTTTTTTTTTTTTTTTCTGCTAGACTTCTTAGAATTGTTCCAGAAAAGCCTTCTCAGACTGCTTTTGACCATATTTGGGCCCCACTAAAGCTTCTGAGGATCCTTATGTAATTTCTCTGGGTTTTGTTTTACTACCAGACCTCTCAGGCTGCTTCCCTGAAAGCCTACTTGACCAAATTTGGATTCTGAGGAAGAGTCTGCTGGCTCATGCTTCTGTGACTTCTTGTGTTTCTGGGTAACCTTGAAATGGGTGGAGGTTAGACCTAGGTAGCCAGTCTTGTGAGGAGACTCTGGCCAGAATGGAGGGGTCACACTGTAATCTAACGTGGTCCATTTGTAGCTGGGTATATCCGAAGTCACAATTAGCACAGCTATGACATCAAAGAGTAGAGAAATATCTATTGTCTGCAACAGGCAAGAGAGAACACAGGCATTTCCAAGAAATGCTCTTTCCCAATAAAGGAAGAAAGGGATTTTACTCAGGGAGCCTATACACATCCATATAAGAGTCAGCCCATTCCCGAGATGCCCAGTTAAGGAGTATGATATGGGGCATGATCAGTTTAAGGTTCTACCTGAGAAAGATAGTAGACACATTTTGGGGCATGCTTAGCTCAAGTTCATGGAGCACAGGTATCGGGCATGCTCAGCTTGCATAATAGCCTTTTAGACAAAAATCAAAGAAGTGACATTGACATAGGAGTTCTCTCCTGACGTGTCTCTCTTATGAGTTAGTAGTTCCTCTGAAGCTACATTATGCAAAGAAACCCATTCCTCATCTCAAATCCCCCGGCATTTTCTGTCCAAGAGAAGCCAGCTGCCATATTGGATCTGCCATAGGGGGGAAGCAATGTGGTAAAGACCTGGAGTGGCCTCCAGCCAGGTGTTCATGAGGAACTGAATCCTGACAACAACCCTGAGAGTAAGTTTGTAACTGGATCCTCCCTGACTGAACCTTCACAAGACTGCAACCCAGTCAGCATCTTGACTGCAGCCTGGGCTATGCCCAGCTTCCTGCATCCCTGAAGCTGACATATGAATTTCTCCTTTAGGGGGATTTTGTTGGGTAGCAATCGATGACTAACATCAGGTCAAAGATTGACAGTAAAACTGAAGGGTCCCCTTCCTTTGGAGAGTTCACTCTGTAGCTCTAAGCTCTTCGTGTGCCAGTTAGAACTCTCAGTAAAGATGTAAAAATGTGACCCTTGTCATTCCTGAGGAAGGGTTCTAACAAAAGCAGTTTCTGACCTTCAGTTTATAATTTCATGTTGTTTTTGGTTGCTTAAATTTTACTACCATTGACCTGTCTGTTATCTATCTATCTATCTATCTATCTATCTTTATATTTATCTATGTATCTGTATATTTATCATCTATATTTATCTACCTTTATCACCTATCTATGTACCTATCCATCTATCCATCCATCCATTTATCTATCCATCTATGCTTCTGTCTGTCTGTCTGTCTGCCTGCCTGCCTGCCTGCCTGCCTGTCTGTCTGCCTGCCTGCCTGCCTGTCTTCCTGCCTGCCTGTCTGTCTATGTCTTGCTATTC
The DNA here is from genome assembly GCF_011762505.2 of Arvicanthis niloticus. NCBI lineage: Eukaryota > Metazoa > Chordata > Mammalia > Rodentia > Muridae > Arvicanthis > Arvicanthis niloticus. The sequence continues at coordinate 24,391,034 of NC_047671.1, forward strand.
AGCCAAGGCTAGCCTCAATTTGCCTTCCTGCTTCAGCCTTCTGAATGCTACAATCATAGTTACCTCATTTATTCTAACATTTAGTTTAAGCAATGCATTCAGTGGTATACCCTTCAAAGGCACAAGCTTTGTGGTGGTATCTTTATGGATATCATTATCATTGTATGTGGTATGCCACACAAGTCACCCTGGAGGAAAGAATACCTGGGTGGCCCTTGTTTTCCCAGTGTGCAAAATCATCTCTCAACTGAATTGAACCTGGAAGTCGACTTACCTGGTTTAAAATGCCAGAAAGTAAGCTCTGCCAAGCCCTTTGATTTATTGTTCAGAAAACTCTGGAAGAAAACAGCCCTGCATATAATAATAATAACTGCTGATTTTCAGTGACTCATGCTCTTTTTGATGGCATTCCAGTGCCATGTCTGTTCCTTATCCTGGCACGATTGCTAGATAGTCCCTTTGATTCAGTTACAGCAACATAGGAGTGGACAGGTCTGAAATGATTGCCTAATAATCTCTCAGCACCCAACAGACTCTCTTACTATAGATAGAACCAGTTAATGGTGTGTATTTGTTTCTATTTGTGGAGCACTCAGTTATGATCTTGTTACTATAGCACAAGAATTCCTCCTTCCCTTCCTCTTCTTCCTTTCCTCCCTCTTCCTCTTCCTCCTCCCCTTCCTTTGTACTCCCTCCCTTCCCCTTACCCCTGTACTCCTTTTCTTCCTTTCCACTCCCTTTTCAAATATTTGAGTACCCACCCTTGCTAGTCATTCCTAGGTATTCTGGGTACCGCAGCTAACATTCAGCTTCATATGGACAGATAGCAAAAACCCACTTTAGGATGTGAGCCTTAGTGGTAGTGGTAACACACACAGGGCCCTGGGTTCAATCCCCAATAAGAGGTGAGTTAAATTACCCAACTGTTCAATGAGAGACGCCATGGGGAAGTGGTGTGAAGGGTAGAAAAGAGGCGAGGACTGGTGACTTTATGCTGACTGGTAAGAGAGGCCTGGTTAATAAGGTGACCTTTCAGCTGTTGGGCAAATATTCCGATGTTTGCTGTGATTGCGTCTCCTCTTGGCCTGGGTATGTGTATGATGGACAGAGAGAAGCAAAGTCTTTCCCTCCAGAAATAGACATTCTGGTGGGTAGAGACACACCATGTAGGCACTTTCATTTCAGTAGAGGATGGGAAGTGATCGTGGAGGGAGATTTCCGGTCAGTAAATCTGAGGGGGATCTGGGTCATTAACCCCCTGTAATCCCAGTGTTAAGGAGGCAGACTCAGGAAGATCCCTGAGACTTGCCCAATCAGCGTGGCTGAATCAGTGAGCCCCAGCTTCAGTGAGAAGCCTTGCCTCATAAAATATCTTGGGAAACTATTAAGCCCCTCTTAGTTGACCTCTGACCTCTACAGCCACACATACCCCTCCCCCACCCCCACACACATACAACATACATGGGAACAGGGCGGGAGAGAATAACTTTTTTTTAAAAAAGTGGAATGTACAGAAGGAATAAGCAAGATAGGGCTACACACTTTAAAGTAATAATTAGGCAGACGTTCTTAAAAAGCATTATTTATAACCAGGCAATGGTGCCTCATGCCTTTGATCCCAGCTTTTGGGAGGCATAGGCAAGAGGATCTCTGTGAGTTCGAGGCCAGCCTGGTCTACAGAGCAAGTTTCAGGACAGCTAAGACTGTGCAGAGAAACTCTGTCTCAAAAAACCAAGAAAACAAAACAAGAGCATTATTTATAGTAATGGGATATTATTTATAGTAAAGGGATGGTGAAGGGTTGAATCTCCTTGGGGGTCACTGTGGAAAGTGGGTTTAGTGACTGGTGTTGCCCAGCCCCAAGACACCAATATGCCAGAGGCTTTTTCAACCAAGCAGGGACTTGGTGGTGGAATCTTAGGGGATATGGGTGGATGAAATGAATGAGAAAGAGCAGGTAGATTTGAGGCTGTCGTTGGGAGAAATGGAACTATGGCAGCTTTGGGCAGGGCCATATCCCATCCAGATTACCTCCTGGAAGAATCCCCTGCCTTCTGTGTTGTAGTTGGACTGCAGATGATGACAGAAGGAAGTGAGGAAAGGGCCAATGCCCGGTGAGAGAAACCTGAGCTTTACCTATGTGCAGAGCAAGATGGCGTTAGACTTAAAGTCTGGAAACACTGGAAGGCAGGGCCAATAGCTTGCTAGTGGGTAGGAGCATGGCAGGAGGGAGTTGAGTACACAGGTTACCAAGTGTTTGTCTTGAGTGTGTGGAAGGCTGGTGTTACCTCTACTAAATGGGGGAAGTGATTTTAAAGCTAGCTTCCTTTGGTAATGTGGATATAACAAGAACCCCCCTCCTCTAACAAAATGCCCTGTGTGCACAGCATGGGGACACCAAGGGCTAGCTCAGGAATGGGTAAAATCTCAGACATCACCATGGTCAGCTGGAGAGTCCTCCCTTAACATTAAAAGCAGGAATCTTCATGACTTAACTCCTGTCCTGTGGAATAATCCAAGAAAGGTGTCAGCTTGTGGAAGGTCTGCCTGCCATGTCTTGTAGGCCTCCTTCCATATCCTCCTTTCAGAGGCGAGAAGAGCTTTCTCCAGTCTTGTTTTAGCACAGATTAACACTGTCTTGTATGGAGTGGCTGGTTATGGCAATCATTTCCAAAGCACATATCTGATTAGGACCGTGCTGGTTTTGATGGTCTTGGGCTCTTTACAGAGAGAATTCCTAGCCATTCGTGTGTTCCACCTCCCTTACCTCTATGGCAGCTTTAGACCTCCACACGTGACTCACTTGTACCAGGGAATCTTCTAATATTCCCTTCCCCATGCTTCATGCCCTCCTCTTCCTGTTACTGCTCCTTCGAAGTGTAAATAAATATTTCCTTGGGGTTAGAAACAGGGCTCAGTGGTTAAGAGCTGTATACCGCTCTTGCAAGGACCTGGGTCCATTTTTGTTTCCTAGAACCTACAACCTAGTTGTGAGTTGGAAGCTCACAACTGCCTGTAACTCCAGCTCTAGGGGTATCCTACACCTTCATCTGAACTCTGAGGACACATAGGGTACATGCTTACACACACACACACACACACACACACACACATACACACACACTCATGTGTGCATGCACACTCAATGCATGCACATGTACACACAGATGCACTAAAAACATGTACATATACACATAATAAAATAGCCAGCCAGGAAGTGATGGTGCATGCCTGTAATCCTAGCACTTGGGAATCAGAGGCAGGCAGATCTCTGAGTTCGAGGCCAGCCTAATCTACAGAGTGAATTCGAGGGCAGCTAGAACTACAGAGAAAACCCTGTTTCAAAAAAAAAATTTTTTTTTTTAATGTCTTTGAGCTAGATACTGGTCTCCCTCAGTCTTAAGGATTTAGGATTTATAAAGGTAAAAGCCATGCTGCTTGCCAGAAGTTAGTACCATTGTCTAAAATGCAGGAAATGCTTGACCCAATCACAGGCAGCCTCTCATGGCTTCAAATTGCTTCAATATCCAAGTCACAAGTGCCTCCAGTTTGTAACACCTTCCTAGCCTTGGCCGGTCACTTTCCAGGCTCTTCTTCCCGCCAGCATCATTTTTATCCAACAGTTATCTACACTTCAGCCACTCTGAGGACAAATCCGTGCTCCCCAGCCTTCGCTCTCAGTGTGTCTGCTGAAACTCTCCTCTGCATTCTCTCTAGACACAGTGTGTGTTCACCACTCTTCCCACAAATACTCAAGGTTTAAGAGGGTAGGGCTCACATTCCATTTGTCTTTATATACTTATCTATAAAGACTTGTAAAATTATAAGTATGGCTACCTTAGATGTATAATTTATATATTTATGTATTTATCTTTGTGTAATTTGTTTCATACACATATCTTTATATACATATATATTATAGACTACTTATAGCTTGTCCTTCTTAGATTTCTCTTTATGTAATTATCTCTAGCCACTTTATATATTTTTATATGTTGCATAGTCTTCATGTCTTTCTATGTCTCTATTCACTTTACACATGATGCTCTGCTGATCACATCGATTTGAGGGTAGTAGAGGAACACTGGAGTTCACACCTGAGAAGCTTGTTCCTTAGAGTTCCCTTGTCAAGCATTGGCATAAGGAGATTGAGCTCTGTTTGGGAAGCTTGGCTCTGTCCTTGGATATATTTTTGGTTTTAGCATCACTTTAGGAGAGCTTAAGTACCCAGTAGGTAGGTTCTGGTAAATCAGTGTCACACTCTGTGTCGCCAAATGTCCCCTTGCTGATAATTGGATTTTTATTTATCTTTTGAGACAGGATTTCCCCACACAGCCTAGGCTGACCTCTACCTTGTGATCCTCCTGCCTCAGTGCCTTACATGCTAGAATGATAGGCATGTGCCAGAGCGCTTTGCTCCCTTGCAGTAAGAACTGGCTGAAAGCTGCCTTGCCTTGGGGATGGGCTACAACTCTCAGGCTTCCTCCTAGAGATTTCTCCTGAAGTTCTTTGCTTCAGGCTGTGCCGCCTTCCCTTACAGGTATGGGTGCTGTTGGTTTGTATTTGTCGTTCCAGCCTTACCGCCCAGCTTGTCCTTTAACAAGGAACTCGTGTATCTTGTTTACTAATATTCTTTCGTCTTTTTTATTGTTTTGTTTATGAGACTTGGCTATCCTGGGACTCACACTTGAGACTGGCCTCAAACTTAGAGAGATCTACCTGCTTCTGCCTCCTGACTGCTGGGATTAAAAGTGTGGGCTGGCAGCCCCGCTATCATTTGTTATTATCCTTATATTTGAAAATGAAATGCATTCTGAGCAGCTTGTCAGTTTGGAAAGAGCAGGGATTATGGGAAGATTTGGACCTGAGGACCCACCGTGAGCACACTGCCTCCTTATACAGACAGTGTATCACAGGCTCAGGGGAAGCTCATCATTCACCAGGAAGGAAACTGTAGTTGGATTTGAAGTACACTTGCCTAACAACAGCTCTTCTGCCTGATTTTTTGGAAGCTTGCATAAAGGAAATTTGGTTAGGTCTGGTCATTTGAGAATCATAAAGAAAAGGACCTACAAGCTGAAAGGCAGAAGGAGGGAATCAGGTGGTAATACTATGCTGCCTTACTGCTGAGTGCTTTGTGCTAGCCTGTATGGAGCTTAATAAAGCCACCAAAATGAGGTCAGGAAGGCTGGCATAACTTCCAAAGTCGGTGTCTCGTTCCCACCAGAAGTAGCTTTATTCGTTTATTTTTATCTCCATCAGAAGTAGCTACATTTTGCTGGGATCAAAGATTTCCCGTGTTAATTCTCCTGTCAGTTGCGGCTGTCACTCAGTTACTCACTCAGCCCTTCCTTGCTTCTGATAAGAAGTTGAAGTCCACGCCTCTAGTAATGACATGATGCTAACTTACCCTTCCCTCACTGTCTCTTGTGTTCTGCTTGCTGCCGTGTTCCTTATCGCTCATTGAACCTTGTATACAGCCTTGATGGGGTGGACTGATTAGAAGCTGATGTCCTGGCAAGGCAGACTCAGGAAGAGATAGGCATTGTGGAGTGAGGAATCCAGAGGCAGACAGGACACAAGGCTTTGGGGAAGTGGGATTGGAGAGGTCAGGTCTGAATCTTTTTCCTTGCTGAGCCATCCTACCTGTTAACCTGCCTAGTCCAGAGACTTTTGAATTTGGAGGCTGTTTTTGGCCTATCTGTGTAGGCTTCCCAAATCCACATGTCCTCGGCATCAGGACTGGAGGAGCACTTAGCCTATCCAGGGTAGCTTGTGCCACTTTCTGGGAATTTACCCACTGGATTCTTCAGGAGAAGTGAAGAGCAGGCTCTCCCTACTTAGAACCCTTCCTTCCTTACCTCCCTAAGGAACTTGGATGGAGAACCCGTATCTGAGTTGTTATTTGTGGGGATTATCACGCGTTTTTGCTTTATGGGCTTTGTAACCAGTCAGAGCGATAACTGCCATGGCGAGCCCAAGGGTTAACCTTTCCTCTTGGGTGTGTGTTACAGCTCAACTCATTTCTTCCTTCCATCAATACTCGTGGCCTTGGCACAGGGCTCAGTTCCAGATTGGCGTGCTACCATTTCTTGGCCTTTCTACTTAGGATTAGCTAACGTAATATCTTCAGTACTGCATTCTAACTTGGGCGAATTAAACGCACAATGGAGACAGCTTTAAAAGCTTAGCTGACATAGAAGCAGTAAATGTGACCTTTTAGAGTTTTAATCTGGACTTAGTTTTCCTCTCTCAATTTATGTGGGCAGCTATTTTTAGGATTTGGGGATAGTTTTACAGAGAAAGTGAGATTCTAGGATTCTTCATAGTGACTTGAAAAATTCTCTCTCTCTTTTTTTTTTATCAAACATGGATGGATATATTTGTAACTTGAATGTGTGTGTGTAAAATGAGGAATCTATAATTATCTAGCTTTAGACTTTATTTTTTTTCTCTTGTAAATGTAGAAGTATATGTGTTATATTAAATGATAGCTGTAGCCTGTTGCTTTCAGCTTTCATACTATACAACCAGAATGCCTGGGGAGTCTTGGCTCCAACTGCTTCCTGAACCAGTACTGTCCAGTAGGACTTGTGTGGCAAAGTGTTGTGTACATAGCCACCAGCCATATGTGGCTGCTAAACCCTTGAAATGTGCTAGTGCCACCGAGAAACTGGCTCTTAACTGAGTCTCTGCTAATTATATTAACATAATCCAAATAGCTGGTGGCTACTGTGTTGGACAACACCACAGGCCTTGTCTAAAACAGTGCACAACTCAAGCGGCAGGAGAGTTTATGAAGACCTAGAACTTATATCTAGATAATTCTAGAATCGGGTGAATATGTCACTACCATTTTCCTTAGCCTCTGAAGTACCTGTCCTGAGCTTTCCTGGAGATGTCCTAGCTCTAGTCCCTTTTGCTTTTGGCACTAGAGGCTAACTAAGGCTGGCTCCCTGTTGTCCTACTGATGAAGTCTAGTCTCCTTAAGGCCCTTCAGGACCTGCTTCACCTGTTTCTTACTTTCTTATAACTTTCCCCGTCACCCTCAAGCTCCCATGACTTATAGAAAGACCATCAGTTCTAAGAATGAGGGAGCTCGTTTGTTGAGCTTTCTCAGCACTGTGTCCCCTGTCTGAATGCCTGTCTCCACTCCCCTGGCTCGATCCCACGTTTACCTCAGTTCAGAGCTGAATCCCTAGGGCACCTCTGCTGGAATTTCTGGAGCTTTTCTAGGGTAGATGTTGTCTGGGCTAGAATACATCTCCAAATGAGTCCCTGCCACTGCTGTTAGCTCCTGCTTCCTTACCTGCATTGGCCTCACTACACAGGAACTTCTCAAAGGGTGGTCTAGAGGCCAGCAGCATCTGCATTACACAAGGGCTTGCCAGATTACACAGTGTTATTCCCAGGTTCCTTCCAAAATTTCTGAATCCAAACTACTAAGGGTAAAGGGTCCAGCAATTTACGTTTAAAAGCCTTCCAATGGATCCTGATGTACATAAAGATTTGAACCGCATTGGCATTGACCTCACCTGTCCTAAGCCCATGATAGCTGGCTGCCTATGATGTCTTGCTTGCTGCCTTGCCCCATGCCAGGCATATAGAGCCTGGACCAGACGAATGTTCAAGAACACATGTAGGCAAAAAGTCGGGGTTTTTTGTTTTGTTTTTTGGGTTTTTTATTTTTTGTTTGTTTTTTGGTTTTATTTTGCTTTTTTTTTTGCAGCTTTTCTGGTCTGGATTTTTTTTAAATGCAGAAATCAATGTTAATCTTATCTTCTTGCTCTAGAAATGGCAATCACAACTGCCTTTTAAAATCTACATATCTTTGAGTCCAAGTGGTGAAATGGGTGAGAAGAGTGCCTAATACACAGTACACTGTCACATCGAAAGAAACAATGCCAATAGTATTTATTGTGTTGATTTCATCTGATTCTAACAAAATTAAAAATGTTTATAACACAGACATAAAAATATGGATGTTCAAATGTTGCTACTTGTCCTTTCTCTAGAAATACCAAACACAACAGACTTTTAAAATGTGTGTGTGTGTGTGTGTGTGTGTGTGTGTGTGTGTGTAATTTGAGCCAGTGTAGTGATATGAGCCTGCAACCCTGGCTGAGCCTGAAAATAGTAAGTTCTAGAATAACCTGGGATCCATGTGAGACCCTGGCTCTAAAACAAGTGTCAGCCAGGTTCACATAGCAAGTTCCAGGGACACATACCAAGACTGTGTCTTAAAATGTTAATAAATAAAATAGATTTATTTTTAATTAAAAAATAAAATGTATAAATACCTACAAATGAATAATAAAATCATCATGTGGTAATATATACATAATATAAAATCAATCATTTAAAAATTTTTAAGGATTTTATTTTATGTGTATGGGTGTTTTGTGTTCATGCATGTCTATGCACCATTTACGTACAGTGCCCAAACTGGCCAGGAGAAGGATCCCTGGAACAGATGGTTGTGAGCTGTCATGTTGGTTCTGAGAATCGAACCCAGGTCCTCTAAAAGAGCAGCCAGTACTCTTCACTGCTCCGCCCTCTTTCTGACCTCCTTTATTATTTTGTTTTTTTGTTGTTGTTGTTTCTTTGTTTTTCCAGACAGGGTTTCTCTGTATAGCCCTGGCTGTCCTGGAACTCACTCTGTAGACCAGGCTGGCCTCGAACTCAGAAATTCGCCTGCCTCTGCCTCCCAAGTGCTGGGATTAAAGGCATGTGCCACCACTGCCCAGCTCTGACCCCTAAATAACTTGAAGTATGTTTCAATGATACTGGGTTCACACTGTGCCCTCACAGAACATTTTTCTTTTCTCAAATTTGAAATTGTGTATCCCTTGCAAAGCTTAATTCTGTCCTTTCCCTTGGTGGTCGACAGCTGCCTCTTTCTCTTTCTACTTTCTGTCCTAGAGTTTGACTGCTCTGGATCCTCGCGGAGGTGGAATCTGCAATATCTGCCCTTTTGTGATTGGCTTGTTTGCTTAACATAGTATCTTCAGGTTGGCCTGTTACAGCTTGCTTAGGAAACCTTTTTGAGATGGAAGAATGTTTTGTTGCACATATTCAACTTCTTATCCAGTCACGAGACAGACATTTAATTGCATCTGTTGTTTAGTTATCATGAACAATGAACATGGGGGATACATGAGTATCTGCTCTAAGCACTGCTTTAGGTTTGTGGGTAAATGCCTCCAAGTGGGGCTACTAGATGATGCCACAAATCTATGCCTATTTTTTCCCAGGAACTCTCATCTGTTTCCAAACAAAATGGCTACACCATTTTATATTCCCATCAGCCATGAGCAAGGGCTCTGATTTTTCCACATCCTCACCAGTGCGTATTTTCCATTTTTGGCAACTATATACTTGCAAGAGAAAAGTTCACTCAGGATAATGTCAGAAGAAGAAAAAGGTCTCCAGATCCTCTTAAAAACATTTCTTTGCTCAGTGAAACCCTGTCTAGTGAGTGCATACCACACAGCATACCATCATACTGAGAGAAACAAAGCCAATAGTATTTATTTTGTTGATTTTGTCTGGTTCTAACAAAGTTGAAAATGTTTATAAAATGCATACAGAAATATGGATTTTCAAACGTTGCTACTGGTCCTGATGAAACTTGTAGAAGTGGAGGTCGATCTTGGGAGAGTCATTTCTGGATAACGATGCCATTTTTAGATTGTAGGCCATGGAAAATAGCTAGGAAAGTACAGGCAGGATGTTAAGGAAGCTTCCTTCTTAAGCAGTGTCATTATATTGACCCCTGACTTCAGTGGAGCCTGGGGTGCTAGCTATCTCTCGATGATGAGTTGTAGTTTCTGGCAGCATCTGGTTTCCATCTTTTAAACTTAAAAAAAAAAAAAAACTATTTGAAGTGACAAAGCCACAGAATCTATGACTCATTGTGTTCTGGAAGAACATTATATCATCAGGGAATACTCATGGGCCTAGAAATTTAAAAGTAATAGAGCAGGGCTATTCTAGGTGTTCATAGGGAAATTTGGAATAGGGGAAAAGCATGCTCGCCCGTCTGGTATTTGGCCGAGGTACTGTTGTTAGGGGTGAGCCGTTGTGAGTTGTGCTAACTTTAGGATAAGTGGATATAAGCCTTCTCCTCACTGTCCCTGCCTTTCCTAGCTACCCCACTCCTCAGTGCATTGTGCTCTTTTAGTGGGAAGATAACAGTCTCCTCGGATTTGTCAAACTACAGAATGTATACCGTCACCAGCAAACCCCACCATTAACCATGGGCTTTAGCTAATAATCAACCCATCAGTTGTAGTAACTATGGTAACTTCTGCTGTCACTGATGGGGAACACTCAGGGAGGAGCCACAGGCTACACTGTGTGGTGGCTACTTTTATGCCAGCCTGACACAAGCTTGAGAGTTATCTGAAAGGAGAGAACCTCGATTGAGAAAATACTCCCATAAAATCCATCTGTAGGGCATTTTCTTAATTTGTGATTGATGGGGAGATCCCAGCCCATTGTGAGTGGTGTCATCCCTGGTTGGTGGTCCTGGGTTCTGTAAGAAAGCAGACTGAGCAGGCCACTAGGATCAAGCCAGTAGGAACCAACCTTCCCAGGGCCTGTGCATCAGATCCTGCCTCCAGGTTCCTGTCCTGTTTGAGTTTCTGTCCTAATTTCCCTTCAGTGATGGACTGCCATGTGGAAGTGTAAGTCAAATTAACCCTTTCCTCCCTGACTTGCTTTTGGTTGGGGTGTTTCATCACAGCAATAGAAACTCTTAAGACATGGGTGAATCCTCTGTAATTCTTCCTTAAGTTTTCTGTGAACATCAAACTACTCAAACAAACAAACCAACAAAAATTGGCCTATTGATCCTCCTCCCCCCAAGCCCTGCCTCCCAACTCTAAGACAGTGTTTCTCTGTATAGCCAGGCTGTCCTGGAACTCATTCTGTACACCAGGCTAGCCTTGACTCAGTTATCTGCCTGCCTCTGCCTCCTGTGTGTTGGAATTGAAGGCTATGCCACCACCACCTGACTCTGGCCTATTGATTCTTATAGGATAGAAAGAGGAAGAAGCTGGGCAGTGGTGGCACATGTCTTTAATCCCAGCACTTGGGAGGCAGAGGCAGGTGGATTTCTGAGTTTGAGGCCAGCCTGGTCTACAGAGTGAGTTCCAGGACAGCCAGGGCTACATAGAGAAACCCTGTCTTAAAAAAAAAAAAAATAAGAGAGGGAGGGAAAGAGGGAGGAAGAAAGGGGCCTCAGGCACCTTCTGGAAACACATAGGAACAGAACAACCCTGCTCCCCAGAGCAGGCTCAGGGAGGCCAGAACCAGGCTCTGCATTCTATTGAACTTAAGTTCTTGTGTGGTTACCCCTAAGAATCACTAGTCAAGGTCAAGAACTGTGATAACTGGAGCACAGTAGGAGTGTGTCCTGGTTCAGAAAGCTATGCCAGACTACTGCTGTTCCATCTGTTACTTTAACGATACCTTTCCTCTACCCTGCTGTGTCCAGGTTCTCTCTGTGTAGAGTTGGTGCCTCAAACTTACCAGTCTCCTGCTTCAGCCCTGGTGTTGGGTGTGTGCCATGCCTGCTTTCTAATCCTCTTTGGAATACTGCCTGGCAGTGGAGGTGACAACTTTCCTGTGACTCCTTGTAGCAAAGGTATCTAGTGATGGTGGTCCTAGTGAGTCATTTCAGTTGGACAAAGTGACCCTTTTAACTGCTTTCTCTAGAACAATTCAAATCCAAGTACAGACTTGAAGAGTGTCTTAGGGTTTCAACAAGGCCACATCTCCTAATAGTGTCACTCCCTGGGCCAAGCATATTCAAACCACCACAGAGAGGGTGAATTACTTCTACTTGTCTGGGGCATATGGTTCTTTTCTAGAAACAGTTTTTGCACTGTTTGGATTTTTTACTATAGAATGTCTTGGTGAACAAAGAAGAGGCTGTCATGTAGCTGCATTTTCTTGTTACATGTTGCACAACAAGCCCTTGGGGAGTAAAGTCCAGATGGTCACTCCTCCAGGCTGGCTTTTGTGGAAGTTACTGACTTTCCCTCAGTGGAGACCAGTGTTCCCATCAAAGGTGAAGGTAGTGATAGGCTGATCATGGGAGGGGCCTCCACGACATCACTGGAGCCAATTATCCCTGTTGCTCAGCAGGGACACAAAACAAACACTTGAGGGGACAAAATCTCTAAAGGAGGAACAATTTATTTCCATTCATTTATCTCCAATAATCTGGTCCCGAGACAAGACTACAGATCACAGAGGAAAAGTGGACAGTGGAAAACAAGTCGTTTAAGGGCAGCTGATGTCATGGTGGATGGAAGAAGGAAGGAGAAATGGAGGACCCAAATGCCCGCCAGCTGACAGCTGAGCCTTTACCACCTGCCTTTGGGGGATGTTTTAGATCCAAACCATAACTAATAATCACAGAGACAGAGCCCATTCAGACCTCTCCTCTACCCCTGCATCATTCCAGAGCGATTGTATTTATGAAAAGACTTGGTTAATTATGATATCATTATTCCTGAACTCATCTGGGCTTTCCCCCACTTATGTCTCTGGAGCTGATTAAAACCACTCTGCAACCATGTGTGGTGGCGCACACCTGCAGCTCCTGAATGAGGCATAGAGGCAGGATAGTGACAACTTTGAAGTCAGAGTGGGCTACCCAGGGAGACCCCCTATCTCATTAAATAAAAATCTCTAAGTGGGCTGGGGGGGATACATTTTTAACTGTTTATTTTCCTGTGAATTTTATGTGTGGGAGAGATTGAGAAAAACATAATGTCATAGCACTGGCCCCTTTCTTGTTGGTGTTAAGGGGTTTGAAATGTTTGCCCTTTCTTAGCGCCTTTGAACTTGGGTGCTGGCAGCTCTCCTCCATGTTGGGAAGCATGGGAGAACGGGAGCAAATGGCCTTGAACAGTGGCTGGTAGGTAAAGGGCAGGACTGGGAGTATGGGTTACCAGCAGGGCAGGTAGACCATTCTGAGTCATCCAGATCACTTTTCCTGGTCTGTTTCCTTTTATGACCACTTTATATGACTTGCCAACTATCTGTCAGGGATTAAAGGTTCACTGAATGATCTTTTTGCTATATTCCCTGTATGTGAATATTTACTTAGCTGCTATTATCACATTATATCATAGACTGTTCACCACCTTTGATAGAAATGTTTCCTGGGGAAGGGTCATGGATAGTAAACTCATAGTAATATTATATCAGCCCTGGCTGACTGGAGCCTTTAAAAGAAAGCTAGGCTTGAATGACATGGAAATGTAGGTTAGGACTTCTGTGTTGGAGAACAGAGAAGGGATAGAAGCAGAGCATGGTGGGATTTACAGAAAGTCTTTCTGAAATGGCACGGTAGTACATGGCTGTAATCTGAGCATTGTGGAGGCTGAGCCAGAGTGACTGGATATCCCAAGCTAGCCAGAGATGCATAGCAAGACTGTGTCTCAAAAGCAATTCTAAGAAAATAATGTTTACATATATATATATATACTTTTGTCTTATAAATAGTTTTTCTAGCACCGACATCTAATGATTTCCAGAAGTTAACTAGAAAAAGGGAAAACATAGAAGAGTACATATGATCTGTATTTGTGACAGATATGAGGGGGAAAAAACCCTACATTTCTGCTGATGCTCACATAAAGAAACACAGGACGGAGGAACAGAAAGCAATCAGTCTCCACAGAGTGGGTGGGAGCCAGAAGAGAGGATGAGGAGGACCACTTTTCCTGTGTTAGCTTTATCTGTTTGCACAGTTTTGGTTTTGTGGAGAGTGTTGTGGCTCCATGTTTAAAAGATGTTCTAAATCAATGGCAAGAGAAAGGGGAGACTCGACAGCTGGAGCACAAAGAGATGAGCAGAACCATTTGTATAGCTGGTGGCCCTGTTTGGCTGAAGTCATGGAACCTGTGGGCCAGTGGCCCTAGCTGCCTGCTGTAGGCTACCCAGGGACTGGCCTTGCTGTTAGAACCTGGTCCCACTTGGGCTTGAGTTCTGATTCCTGATACACCAAGATGTGATAAGCTATAGTTAAATCCCTACTGTTATCCATAGTTACTCCGGCCACCAGGCAGTCCTTGTCGTGATGGACTGTTGCCCCTAAACCAGGAGCCTGAATAAGCCTCATCCCCTTTAATTTGTTTCTGTTGGGTATTTCTCTCTCTCTAGTTGGGCTTCTTTTGCTGTGATAAATGCCACGGCCAAAGTATCTTGGGAAGGACGCAGAGGGTTTATATCATCCTACAGCCTCCAGTCTATCATGAAGAGAAATCAGGGTGGAGACTCAACAGAAACTGAACGGAAGCAGAGCTCATAGAGGAGTGCTGCCTATTGGCTTGCTCCTCGCTTGCTCAGCCTGCTTTCTTGTACAACCCAGAGGGCAGGACCACCACAGTGGGTTGGCTCTTGCTATATCAATCAACAATCATGACAGGGTCGCCACAGGCTTCCAACAGACCAATCTGATAAGGCTTTTTTTTTTTTTTTTAATTGAGATTCTCTCTTCCCAGATGACCCCAGCTTGTATGAGTAAATACCAGGACAAGTGTTTAGCCACAGCGGTGTGAAAAAAAAAAAAAAGTTAATCCAAGTGACAAAGGAGAATTACAAGGAAACCTCAGCTTTTTAGTACGTTATACAGTAATATTAGTAAAGCAACTTGAAAAAGAATAGATCTATTTTAGCACTGGACAAATGAGGATGGTTTGAGGGAGCCAAGGTTCTCATTGAATAAGACAGAAACTGGGAGCGGGGTAAGGATATTGTAGAGATCAATTGAGATTTTTGGGACAATTGTGAACTCATTTCTGCAAATATGTATCTGTAAAAGCATTTCAAATGTTATATGTGCATATGCAAACACATCTGTATATCTGCATATAGTACATAATTCTGCCCATCACAGGGTGAAGGGGCAGTGGACTGTCAGTAGCAAGAGGCACATCTTTCACTGAGAGCTTGATCTCTGTTCTCATCTTCCTTTACAATGAACCAGGTGTACCTAGAGAAAGGACAGATCACAGGGCTGGAGGTATACTGAGGCTGGACTATCCCATTAGTGTCCCAAAGAATGATGGCAACCTGTTTTAGGATGTCTCTTGAAAGAACTCCTACTGGCCAAACCTGAGTTGGTTGGAACAGCAGTGGGCATCAGGGATTATAAACTGTAAGAGAAAGTGGGAACTTGTGCATTCAGAGTGATGGACAGTCACTGAATAAATTAATGAGAAGAAGAGAGACTGCACCCAGTGTGTGGTCCAAGCTGATGGATGCAGAAGGGTATACGTGTTGGGAAGTCTTTTTTTGTGGTCTTTGCAGTAAAGATCGGCTCAGGAGAGAACCATCCGTGGATGCTACATGTAAGAGACAATTCTGGAGGTACAGAGGTGACTCAGTTGTTAAGAGCACGTTCTGTTCACGGAGAGGACCGGAGTTCGGCACTCATGTCAGGTGACTCACAACCACCTGAGACTCCAGCTCTAGGGGTCCTAATGCCCAATGCACACACCCCACCCAGATCCAGTGCCAGCTTCTGGCTTCTATGGACACCTGCATATGTGTATGTGGGCACATATACATACGAATGCATAAATAAGATTTTTTTTAATTAAGGAAAAATATAGGGCCGGAAAGATGTCTTTAGTAGATAACGATGCTTGCCACCAAGCCTGATGGCCTGAGCTTGATTTCTGCCACCTACCTGATGGAAGGAGAGAACCAACTTCTGCAAGCTTTTCTCTGACCTTCATGTGTAGACATATATAAAGAAATATAATTTAAAAACTAAAATAAAGACAGAGCATGGTTGGGGCTCAGTGGCAGTGTAGTGTTGTCTAGCATAATGAATGTGCTGGGTTTGATCCCCCAGTACAGTGAAAAAGGAAAGGAAAGAAAAGGAAAGAGGATCGAGTTACTGTATTCAAATGTATGTAAAATTAAATATTTGCATATGTTGTAAAAAAAATTACAGATGGAACCATATGGCCAACTGAGAAATAACTGATTATAAAATATCTCCTGTATACAAGAAAAATACAGTACAAATGACATTATTGGATACAGGACAACATGAACTCTTACTAATGTTATCATTAATGTTGAGTTGGCTAAAGTTGGTAAGTATACAGTGCATTTGTAAAAGAAGGTAGGAGACTGCCTGGAAGTGTCTAGGCAGAGAAGAGTGAGACTCAATTATGTAGCTTACCCTCAGATGGTCCAGGAGAGGAATATGTGAATGCATGTGCTAGAAAGATCACACAAGACGGGGCAGCTAGAATGCATGAGCATGTATGCAAAGCCAGTGGTAGCACGGAGACCGTATGAGGCAGAGACAGCATCCAGGCACCCATGCATCTCATGTACCTGCCTGTCCCAGGAAAGGCTCTGCTCCATCCTAGCTGGAGATGGGTAAAGCTAAGTCAGCACTGTTGTGACTCCATGGGGATCCTGGGAGAATGTGGGCTTGACACCTTCTGGAAGTGGTTAGCCTCCACCTCTGCCCACAATCTCTAAAGAACTAGGAGTTAAACTTCCCCCTGGGAGCTGGCCTGTGTAAACAGGTGAGGTGAGCACCTGACCAGGAAGGCTGTCTGGCCCGAGAGCAGCAGATAATGAATTAATCAATCATTAAACATGCAGATAATGAAGAATAAACTTAGGTAAGTCACGGATGTGAAGTTGCCAAAATCATGGGATATGATATCAAAGAGGTTTTTTTTTTCTCAGATGGATAAAAAAACTGGACAGTCAAGTTTCTTTATAAAAGTCTTTACTCCCCAAATGTCAACATGGTTATATAATGTATGAATTTTATTCTGTAAATGGGATGCTGGCCTAAAGATGGTTCCATAAAGCAATCCCAATAGTAGGGTACCGTATGAATATGTAAATGCACTCAGCCCTGGGTTCTTCAATTTACAATTACACATTGTTGATAAACAACTGGGAACTATTTTTGTCTGGCTGGTGTACTGTGTCTCATGCTGGCCAAGTCCACACAGTATATTGTGGCAGAGGTGTCAGATGTAAAGCCAGTTTCTAGTTCTGAAGAATAACACTTTGTCTTTTTTAAAAAAAAAAAAATCCCACGTGAGTTTATTATACAAAGATACTGAGTCTACGATGCATTGCTGGTGTTATATGTTAAGTTCTTGAGTCTGGGTTTTGTGACACATTGTAGGGACCTAAAGAAGGTAGTAATGGATCCTCAGAAGGCAGCTTTGTCCTGAGCAGCTGCTCGACTGAAATATCTAATGTCTCTGTCACGACTAGGGTGACACTTTCCTGCAGCCTGAGCACGCAGGTTACCAGTGAGGCATTCCCTTCGCTATTAATGATTGAACAAGCAAAGGGCCATTTGAGACCAGTGTGGGCTGTAGTAACTTAGCCATTCTGAAGTGTCAATTGGCAATGCGTTTGTTTCTCCCGGTGTCAACTCCTCCCGTGTAAGAACAGCAAGAGCTAATATTTACTGTCCTTTCTTCCTTCGGATCAAGCTCTGTCTCAGCTTCACGTGCAACCAGCCTTCCATCTCATTTCACACTTCTGACAGCAAGAGGCAGGCGTGTTAATGGGCGTGATGGTGAACATGCAACGTGCAATTCCTGTGCTCAGGAAACAGAGGCGGGGGCATCCACGGTTACAGGCCAGCCTGGGATAATTAGTGAGCCTGGGGGGAGTGGGAGACAGAGACAGAGACTGAAAGTGACAGAGACACACAGAGAGGGGGAAGAGAGAGGGGAAAGAGAAGACAGTATGACTTTGTTCATTTTGGAGATGGGAAATCTGGAGGATCACAATGTTAATTCTCCTGGGACCACACAGCTTTCTGGGGCCTGGTTGTTATTGTTGTTGTTGTTTTTCTCAGTGTCTATAATGCTGACCCTGGGAAATAAAAGGGCTCAGACTTGGCTCCTGAGTCAGCCTCATCACAACCCACTGTGTGACTCTGAGAAATCTATGGAGCCCCTTCTTGGCTTCAGTCGGTTCATGTTTAAATTAGGCGATTGTGATGATTTAAATCTCACATTTGGGGGGGGGAATTTAATGTGATTAAAAGCGGGAACAGTAATGTGAAGTGAGTTGCCTCAACAGAAAAATGATCACTTACAAAACTGAGGCCATGCAGAAAGTTCCGGCCTGGGAGCTGCGTGGCTGGAGTAGCCCTGGCTTGAAAGCACTGCTGCTACCTGTGATGTTTACCCTTCATGAAATGGTTGGATGTGGCTCCCTCCTAAAAAGAGAGAACCTTCTTGCTCTCTATGAACCATCGAGCTGATGTTGAACACCTGGTTTTTTGAGAGAAGTCTGTGGCTACACAAAGCATGGGGTACTTTCCGAGCTTGCATCATGGATGATACACATGCCATGTATGGCTATCTACTCTTGATAGGTTTGTGTATCCTGAGAATGGTGTGTTGCATTGCTTAAGTAGACATGAAGAATATTAATATTATCAGTGTCTGCCTTCCCTCATTCATGGCCGTGGCCCATGCTGTTCCATCTAGCATCTCTCTATCTACTTTCTCCCTCCCCCTAAGCAAGCTCTTTGTTTAATCAGGTTTCGAAATTTTGTGTGTTTCACTTTTTCATACCTTGATGCAACCGTGAGAAGTTGCCTGCTAAACAGACTTTGAGGAAAGCGAAAATCCAAGACCATAATTAGGTCACTAGCTGCCACTTTCCCCTTGGTGATTCAGGGGTGACCATGTTTTTTCTCTTTTAAGCTGGATCTTCTGAGTGCTTTCCTCTTTTGTAGTCTGGAGGTTGCTGTGTATAGGACACATACAGCGTATCGTAGATGGCCATGGCTCTCAGAAAGCTCACTCAGTGAACTCACAGCATGATGACAGGGTTTGGATTGCATCCCCTAGACCTGGTTGGTTGGTTTTCTCTATGTATCAAGAGCTCCAAGAACAGGGATACAGTGATGAATTCTGATCTCAAACATCTATTTGACAGTTTGTATTGAATGTCGTCTGTGTGTCAGATATTGCTCAAGGGAGTAGAGATATTGCAGAGAATCAAATGGAAGCCATCACTTTCCAGTGATAGCAACTGAAACCAGGGCTTTGATGAGAGGGACGACCTTCCATAAAGAGTGAAGTGTAATGTAAAGGTTACCATTTGATTTTTCTGACCCTGTTTCTGCTTGGAAGCTACAAAATATTTTAAGCTTACAATAGTTCACAATAAACTAAGGTCTACTGGAAGAGAAAATCTGCTTTGCCCTAAGTCCTGCAGGAGATTAAGTAGTGGAAGAGCAGTGGCTGTTAGTGCCTGCTCATCTCTTCATCTGTCTCCAATTAAGGAGTCTTTGCCCATTGTCTAGATTCTTCCCTACTTGGTTAATAGTGAGGTCTGTGTGGCTCTTACTCTCAGGCTATGACCATCACAGTACAAGGAAGCAGAGAATTGACCAGGCACAGAGTTGTTTGCATGTGCATGACAAGCCATTGCATGCTGGATCTGAGGAAATAAGACTCTGAAAATGAGTTGAAGAGCCTTCTTGCCCTTCGAGCATCCCTGTGGGGATGCAGAAACTTGGGTATATCCTGCAGTAGGCATGGCTGAACCAATACTGCCTCTCCAAGTTTTTATGAAGATGTGAAACTATTAGTTTTCATAATGAAGCACAGCAGAAATGGGCTATCTGCAGCTTTTAGATCATACCCAAATTTCAGACTCCCACTTGGTAGCCATTTCCTGAGAATCATTGATTCTGACTTATGTTGTATATAATTATATTTGAGCTAGACAGCAAAATTTAAACCATTCTGAATGATTCTTATGCTATTTTTCAGTAACATTCAAACTGTAAGTAGCTTTGAGACTCTTTAGATCCCCACAGTTTTTGGTGAAGCACACACATATTTGCATAGTGAGCTGCAGAGATCATCACCCCCTTGATCTCCTCTGGCAGGGCATAGTCTACAAAACCAAGCTGGGAAGTTTCCAAGACGCAGAAGGAAAAGAGCAGAGGTGGGCTCTGTCCACGGGGTGGGGTGTCAGGCAGGACTGTCCCACTACACAGGCCTATAAGGTGGTCTCCTTGGTAACCCAAATACCAGCTTTGGGTCTTGATTAGATCGACCCATTCACTGATGACTATACCCAGAAAGCAATTGTCATGACTTCAGCGTTTGAAGGGATGCCACTATGAGTTTAGGCCACAATCTATTTAAGTGCTTTTAAAACATGCTTTGACAATATTTTAATTAGCTTTATATATATGAAGTGAAGTTTAAGTCTATGTGACATTGGAAGGATTTTTTCAATGGTTTCCTTGAGTTATATAGTGTGCAGTGGATTTATTCCTAGCTCCTGTGTCCTTTTACAAAGAATAATTAAACTCTTTAA
Organism: Arvicanthis niloticus; assembly: GCF_011762505.2. Classification (NCBI taxonomy): domain Eukaryota; kingdom Metazoa; phylum Chordata; class Mammalia; order Rodentia; family Muridae; genus Arvicanthis; species Arvicanthis niloticus. The sequence goes on from NC_047671.1 coordinate 24,411,404, forward strand.
TTATTCTTGAGATTCTTCAGTTTATCCTTTTTTAGTTTTTTTGAGTCGGGTCACATGTAGCCAGTCTTGTAGAATGGCTTTGAACTTGCTGTACGTAGCCAAGGCTGGCCTTGAACTCTTGATCCTCCCGAATTCACTTTTGGAGTTCTAGAAGTCTGGGTGTACACAACCACACCCAATCCTTTTCTTTGTATTCTTGGTTGGATGGTTGATTGGTTGGTTTTTCAAGACAGAGTTTTGCTGAGGAGCCTGGCTGTCCCGGAACTCACTCTGTAGACTGGCCTCGCTTGAACTCAGAGATCGCTTGCTCCTGTCACCACTGCACAGCTTTCTTTATATTCTTATACTAACTTCATTTTTTAGCTTGCTTTCAAAAAAAGACTCTACAATCTAAAGGATTAATATCAAAATATCTAGTTCAGGGCAACTAGAGTTGCTATTTGGTAAGAGTATATCCCTGGTACTGACTTGTTTTAAAAAGAATTGTTTTAAAAAAGTTGCGAGCTGCCACGCGAGTGCTGAGACTCATACCCACATCCTTAATTCCTGTGCTCTTAATCCCTGGGCCCTTCTGTCCAACTTCCAGGCATTGATTATTTTTATGGACAACTGGGAATTTACACATTAGAGTGGCGGTAGGCAGACAGTTCTTGTGTTGGCAAGAAAACACAGACCCCCGCCCCCCACAGCCCTGCCAGAGCCTGCTCCCTCCCAGCCCTACAGACAATGATAATGAGCCATTTCCTTTATTTTAAGGCTGAGTTTCCTGACTCAATCTGGATTTCTATTGTACGCCTTCACACCGAGAACAGATTCATTCAGGGAGAGAGAGTAATATATTTGAAGTCAGTTTCACATTATACAATGTTATAAAGACATTAACAGTGTTAATGATAGTAGGATCAACTTTCTGGGATCACGAGAGTGTTAGAAATGACTTTTTATTTAGTCCAATTACATTCAAGAAAGTCATCAGAGGAATGTGGAAGAATCAACAACAAAACTCAGTCTTATTATGAATGACTTACAGTTTGCTTCAGAGTTAAGAAAAAAGCCTGAATATTCTCCCTATCCTTTTGAACAGAGGCTGGGCACTGTTAAAGTTACAGCCTCATTATAGCTGCTTCTCCAAAGAAGCACACAGAAAACGGGAAGCACATATTGATTGACAGGAAGAACTACCATAGTAGAAGAAAGTTCTAGAATAAGCTTGCTTTTTTATTTTCTGTGACCATGGTTTTGTTTTTTGTTTTTTTAGCAGTGGACTAGCAAACTGATTCATTTGGCACATTCTTCGAGATCCCCAAATATTTGGAAGTCATTTTAACAAATACTGCCTGGTTTTATGAGTGTATATTTTCTCTGAACATGCATAACAGAATGTGTATCTGTGCAAGCCCTGCATTTGTGGTCTGGATTTGAGTAACCAGTCATACTAAATATTACTTTTTCTTTTATTTCTTACAAATAACATTTATAAGGAAGGGGGGCATGTTTCAGCATCCATTAATTAAAAGAGACAAGAGAAATCATCATCACATAGACTGTAGCATTAGAAGAGCTGGCAGCGTTGTCATCTGTGTACGCAGCTATGGGGGAAGTGGACTTCCGGTCCGCAGATGCAGAAGGACAAATCTTTAGCTCTAACATCCTCTGCTAGTGGGAATTGAGTAATTTTTAAAGCTTCTTAAGACTGCACACTACACACTGGAACTGTGTGGCTCTAAGAAGTAGGCAACTGAACGATGAAAGCCCAGTGTCTCAATTCTCAACGGTTGGGAAGTTGGCACACCCCTATTTCTTTTCCTTTTCACCTTGTCCATTTTAGTTTTTGTGACAAGGTCTCCCATGCTCAGCCCACGGACTCTGGTGTTCATTAAAAGATAAGTTTGCAGCTTGCTCATTTGAAGAACCTTATGCATTGTTGATGCTGAGCTGCAGCTGTAGCAGAAGTACTTTCCTGGGCATAGTGGAGAGAACTCTCCACAAGGGTATACGCACGTGTAACAAACACCTGACATCCCCAAGACATTTTTCCCTCAGTTCTCAACAGTTTATACCTTGAGGGGAGAAATGGGTATCAGGATCCCTGGGAAGCAGTTCTACCACTAACATAGATACAGTGTGTGTCTCTGGGTCATTTGTCACCCCAGCTATAAACTAGATTAATTATATTTTATTTAGCTTACACCAAAGTGGTATCATTAAGTATAATTAATCCCTCACATGTAGTGGTTAAAACCATAGGCTCTGACAAGGCGCTACATATCATCATTAACTACATGTCCTTGAGCAAAGACTTGGCCCTCCTGTAGTGTTAGTTTCTTATCTGTAAACCAGGGACATAATTTTTATCCCTTCTAAATGAAATAAAAAGATTCATGTCAATCCCGGTGTGGAGCCTTGTGCACAGACTATGTAGTCAGCCCTGTGATAATGCTTAACACTTCCATCACAGGAGAATATCGAGAGTTCCAGAAGCCCTCTCTCAGACGCATTACCAGAACTTTTCTGTCTACCAAGTGCAGAGGAGACACTTAGAAACATTCCCATTAGTTGCTCAAAGCCTGAAAGGCCAGAGAGAATCGGTACTCCTATATATATCGGACTCTGTAGCTCTTTCAAATCAAAGTATCATGAAGGGACACTCAAAGTACCACCAGCTCTGTGTTTGCAGTGTGACCGGGTACAGAAGTTCAGGTGTGAATTCTGCTGTCATGAATGCACTGGTAATCCAAGCTGAGTCAGATACAACAGATGAGATGGTGCTGCCTATCAGATGTGGCCCTCATCCCTTAGACTTCTGATCTGGAATATATGAAGGTGCTAACTTTTTAGATGAAGAGAGAAAAGAGGTTCACAGACAAGGAGCCACGGATGGCTCCCAGAGGCGTCAAGTACATACATGACTGAGTTCTGAGCTATGTGCTTCTCTGTTTTCAGTTGATGTCACAGTTTTGGATGTGAGTCACTAAAGAAAGTTGGGTGGGATCACTAAGAAAAATGGTAACTATAGTATGTGTATGTGTAAGAGAAAGAGGGGGGGTGGAAGTAAACAACTTCCGGTATTATGTCTGAGGGTTTGGGGGGACAAACAGACGTGGTTGAAACCTCTCTAAGTTTCTCACCCCACATGTATTATTCAAAAAGATAGAGTCATAAGACACAATCTTGGCCTTTACCTTTCTTCCCATTTAATACTAGAAAGCATTTCCTGTATTTCAACCGTTGTCATTTTTTTTTATTTTATTTTATTTATTTATTTTTTTTAATCTTTTTGGTTTTTCGAGATAGGGTTTCTCTGTATAGCCCTGGCTGTCCTGGAACTCACTCTGTAAACCAAGCTGGCCTCGAACTCAGAAATCCGCCTGCCTCTGCCTCCCAAGTGCTGGGATTAAAGGCGTGCGCCACCACTGCCTGGCACCTAGCCATTTTTAACAACTATATTGTAATAATAAATGTCTCTAAAAATTTGTCCTGGGTGGGGGTGTGTGTATTTTCTTCAGTGGTGTGGCCACTGGTCAGTTATAATGCTCCTATAAATAACCTGTCACCTACGGCCACATAAGCAACACTAATTAAAGAAAAGAAAAATGATGGAAAGAAGAGGGGCTGACTGGAAAGAGGAAGGGGACAAGAGAGGGTAATGATTAAAGTATGTTATATACATATATGAACAATGTCATGATGAAACTCATTATTATATCAAATTAATACATGCTAATAAAAATGCCAGGAGCTGGTGAGATGCCTCAGCAGTTAAGAGTGTGCGATGCTCCTGCAGAGGACCTGAGTTTGACTCCCAGCATAGATGCTGGGCAGCTTCCTCTTGCCTGTGATTCTAGCTCCAGAGAGATCCCATGCCGCTAGCCTCCAAGGGCAGCTGCACTCATATCCCATCTAACTTGAGGGTTAGGCTTATGTTTCTGCTCTTCCACTAACAATGGCTATTTTACAGGAGATGATTTCTTTGTTGAACTGTTAGAGAAGTCTCTGAATGATAGTCTCGGCTCAAATATATCTTCAGTGTTTTTGATAAAAGAAGGTTGCATTGTTTTACATAGGGATGCACAGATTTCTATGTGAACAGCCCAGTATGAATAGGGATGTGAGAGAGAGAGAGAGGGAGAGGGAGAGGGAGAGGGAGAGGGAGAGGGAGAGGGAGAGGGAGAGGGAGAGGGAGAGGGAGAGGGAGAGGGAGAGGGAGAGGGAGAGAGAGAGAGAGACTGAGATAGAGACAGAGATAGAGACAGAGGTGGAGGAAGGGAGAAAGAGACAGACAGACAGACAGACAGACAGACAATGAATGACTCTGTGTGTCTGTGTGTATGTGTGTGTGTGTGTGTGTCTGTGTGTGTTCATCTTTACCTGAGCCAGCACTAGACACCACTGTTAAATATTCAGCATAAAACGGTGTCTTTTAGTTCACCGGCTTGCCTTACTAGCGAGAATAATCCTTTCCCCGTCTGTTTGTTGTTCCCGTTTACACACCACGTCTGCCCTTTTATTGAAACAAGGCTGTTCCTGTTGAACCTGGACAGGGAGTGTGCATGTTCTCTGTGCAGATGGAAAGAGTTACAGCTTAGGCTCTGGCAATCCACGCCAACGATGACACACCTTTCTACGACACTCGAGAGCACTGACTTCCGAGCTTTAGCAAGCTCCACAGCTTTTCTTTCCTCTGGAGGTTTTCCTTCCCTGTAACTGCCAATTGCAACCTCCCCTGGACTTTCTATTATTGAAACATGAAGACAATTTAAGAACCTAATTTCAGTGGCAATAGTAATGCATTAAAAAAAAATGAAACCATCGTAACTAGTTAAATGAACAAAGTTAAAAATAACAAACAAACAAACAAACAAATAAATAAATAAAGTGCTTTTCTCCTGATAACTTTTATCATTTATTATAAAAGTACATTCTGGATTGAGGCTGAGTCTCTAAAATAAACCTTTGGGAGACTTTTAACACCATTGCCTTCTGGGAAGCGGGTCTGGTCTATTGTATATTTTTCCTCCTTAGTTCTCCAGACAAAGGAATGGAGGCTCCACCCTGTCTTGATTTTTAAACACATTTTTTTTTTCTAGCTGCCTCCACCCTTGCTGCCTTTTGTAACTGAGTCAGCTTCCCACCCTGAGTGCTGGAGCTGATCGCTGCTGCACAGGCAACTAGTAATAATTATCAACATCGAGACTGGTTTAAGATAAAAAAAAAAAATCTGGGACCAGTGTCCCGTGGCTTGACCTGGCTGGCTGCCTACCCCACCCTCAGCCCTAGCAGATGCTCGTCAGGGATCACATTTCTCCCCTTGGCAGACACTGTCAGTGCAACAGGCAGTCCCAGAAGGGAGGCATTACCAGGACCACACGGCTGTGGATGGTGACGCCATTCAACCTCTGAACCCACTCTGGTCCTTTCCGCTGTACTTTCCTGCCTCTGCCTTTGTGTTCTAGTTCTTCCTCATTCCTGAAAATCCTCCTGCGTCCCTCATTCCTACCCTAAGTTCCTCCTGTGACTCCCATATTGTCCACTCAAAACTACAGAGGAAGTAACCGGCAGCATAGAGCATGACATGGCTGGCCGACATCAGACACGCCTACCTGTGGGTTGGGAAGTTTGATGCATTTTTGTTAAGTTCTTCTTTGCCTTTGCCCAGGCCTTTCTTGTGCCTCGTGGCGCTCTACGTAGGTGTATAGTTTGGCTCTTGAATTTCTCTCAGGGGCCCTTGTGTGAAAGGCTTGCCCAACCTGTGGCAATATGGAAACTGGTTGAACCTTTAGGAGATGGGACCCTGCAGAGGGAGGTTAGGTCCTAGAGAGTATGTCCTGTAAGGGATATTTGGACTCCATGTTTTTCCTGTCTTGTCTGTTTCACTTCTTGGGTGCCATGAAGTAAATGAACCCCCTTATCTATGCATTGCTACCACAATGTTCTATCTCATCATGCCCCCCCCCCCCCCCCAAACAAGCTAATTTCTGTGAACCAAAGCAAATCTTTCTTCTTTTTTAAGTTGAGTGTCTCGGGTGCTTTGTCATAGTCACAGAAAGCTGACCAACAGTTGAGACTTGAAGTCCTTGAGTGATAGCAAAGTTCCAGTACTTCCTGGACAGAGCCTCAGTTGCAGAGACTTCACCCTGCTCACTGTGTCACATGTGTCACAGCCTAGAGAAGACAGAAGTCCCAATGACCCTACCACCTAGGAGCCAGGTGACCGTAGGCAAGTTACTTGGCACTGAACTTACCTCATTGGTAGAACAACAGTGCTGACACCTAGCCACGTGCCTCAGACCATTCCCACCACAACTATAGGGGTCAACTGTCAGGGGCTCCCTAAAAGGAGTCATCTGTATAAGGAGATGAAGGGGAACCAATAACAAAGCTGGACAAAGGAAGGTTCAAGTGTGCAGGGTTTCCCCAGCCCTTTCTCCCTGGGTATGACTCAGGATGAGAATGGAATCAGGAATGGAATCAGATCGGGGTGGGCTTCTGCTGCAGCACAGAGAGGCCTTTTATCTCGAGTGAGTGAGGATCAGAGCTGGATTGTCTCTGCAGTGGTGACGTAATGGTGCCTTTGTTTTATGTTAGCCTGTCTTGGCTTCTAGGTTCTTAGGCTTTGGTTTGGAGAGGAAATAAATACAGTCCTGCGTGTGCTGGGAACTGTAGCCAGATTGTTTCCCTAATGTCTATCGCAAAGTTTGACTTTAATCTCTATCTTAGATCTATTTTATTACCATTGCCTCATGTGATTCCATGTCTAATTATAGCTGTCAACAGGCTTGTCAGATTCTACCGTCAAGAATGTTAAGCATATTCCAAACAGGGCATAACATGTATCAGAGCTAACCAGGATAAAAAGAGATTTCTACTTCCCATCGCAAGATGAAGGTCCAGGATGCTTTGTTTGTTTGTTTGTTTGTTTGTTTGTATTTCTTTGGTTTTTCAAGACAGAGTTTCTCTGCTCAGCCCTGGGTATCCTGCAACTCACTCATAGACCAGGCTGGCCTCGAACTCAAGAGATCTATCTGCTGAGTTCTGGGATTAAAGGCATGAGCCACCATGCCTGGCTGATGCCTAGTTTTAAATGCCAACTTGGAGCAGCCTAGAATCACATGACTCTGGATTGTCTGGATCAAGGCCTGTGGGTATGTCTTGGGGTGGGGGGTGTTGTCCTGATTGTTAGTTAATTAATACAGATAATGCCTTTCCCTGTGAAGATGGTCTTGAGCTGTATAGGACAGGAGAGCATTACATGAAAGCAAGTAAGCAAGGACACACTAGTCTCTGTGTGTAAACATGATGCTTTAAGTTCCTGCCTTGACATCCCCGGAGTGATGGGCTCTTGATCTGGAATTGTGGGCCACATGAATCCCCTTTTCCTCTTAAGCTCCATTTGCTCAATGTAGTGGTTTCAATAGGAATGGCCCACATAGACTCGTGTGTTTGAATGCTTGGCCCACAGAGAGTGGCGCTATTAGGAGGTGTGGCCTTCTTAGAGGAAGTGTGTCACTGTGGAGGTGGGCTTTGAGGTCTCATCTGCTGAAACTACGCCCAGTGTGATACATAGTCATTTCTGCTGCCTGTGGATCAAGACGTAGAACTCTCAGCTCCTTTACTGGCACCATGTCTACCTGCATGTCGCCATGTTTTCTGCCATGATAACAGACTAAACCTCTAAACTGTAAGCCAGTTCCAATGAAAGATTGTCCTTTATAAGAGTTGCCGTGGTCATGTGTCTCTTCACAGCAATAGAAACCCTAACTAAGACAGGGTCTTTTAGCACAGTGACAGACATGAAACTAATCCAAGACTCTTCTTGGAAATTGACTTGGGAATAATGTTAACTAGTTAGGCATCCTATTGGGGAGCTGTGACTGTTGAGATGAATAGTGTGAGTATTTGTGGCTGCATGGTGCTTTACCCTCAAATGTAGGTGCTTAAGCTAACACAGGTCTACCATCTCCCAGGTTATAGACAGATGTCTGGTAGAGCTTAGCTGAATCCTCTGCTTTAGGGTGCCTCACAAGACTGCAATGGAGGTGACAGCTTGACTAGGGTCTCACTTGAAGGCAAGACTGTGGAAAGATTATGCTTTCAAGTTTGCATGGCTGTTAGCTAACTTCATTTCCTTGGAGATTCCAGTGCTTTCTGCCTGTTGTCGATGCCCACTTCATTTCTTACTCCTGAACATCTACACAAGGCAGCTGTTCCACCAAAGCCACAAAGGGGAGATCCAGTTGCCTGGCAAGAAGAAAGGCATTGATTTTTGTAACCCAATAAAAAAAAATGACTTTCCATCACTTGTTGCAGTGTTCTGTTGCTTGGATACAAGGTACCATGTCCATCTCCCAGTCATAGAGAAAGGATTATTTATACAGGTTTGGACAGCAGGAGGTGGAGTCATTGGAGATTATCTGACCTCTGCATTATAAGATGAGATCATTCCTGTATAGAACACATGACAAAGGACACAAGCATAGGACACATAAATGCAATGTGATTACTTATATCTAATGATGAGTGTTTTGTTAACACTATAAGTCAAAAGAGGAAAGCTGTATTTCAAAAATATCCTCTTTTAGGCACGGTGGCTCATGTCTGGAGCTCAGCACTTGGGAGGTTGAGGGAGAAGGACTGTGCAGGTTTGAACGCAACTTGGGCTACACCGTGGTTCCAGGGCTGTAGCATGGAATTGTCTCAACCATTCCCTGTTTTTAAAAAAAAAAGAAAGAGAGAGGGCTGGAGAGATGGCTCAGCAGTTAAGAGCACTGAGTGCTCTTTTAGAGGTCCTGAGTTCAATTCCCAGCAACCACATGGTGGCTCACAACCATCTGTAATGGGATCTGATGCTCTCTTCTGCTATGTCCAAAGACAGCTACAGTATACTCATATATATGAAATAAATAAATAATTCTAAAGGGAGAGAGAGACAGAAAGAAGAGAATAAGAAGAAAAATGCCTTTCATTTTTGAAAGCTTTATTAATCTATGAAAAAGATGAACTTGAGAGTGGGCAGAAATAAATGATCTGAGTTTCTCTGTCTGAGCTTGGGTCTCCCTGGACAGGAACCAAGCTATACAACAAAGCTGTTATTGACTGGGGTCATGGGCCTTCCCTGTGTCTGGGTTCCCGTTGCTATTATGAATGCACAGAGCCTATCTTGCCTGGTACTAGTAAAACTTTTGGTCTGTGACTATTTCTCTCCCATTTAAATCTAGAGTTCTATAACAGCATCAGAAATTCCTGTTTTTATCACGAGGGTGTTTGTGTGTGTGTGTGTGTGTGTGTGTGTGTGTGTGTGTGTGAAGGTAGGAATTCTGACATCCCCTGCCTTGGTTCCCTTTCCTCCTCCTCAGCCTGCCCTCCCCTGTTAAAGGAGGGGGGAGGTATCACTATTGCATTTATCACATCACAAGTATTAGGCAGGCAAGTGCGTACGTGCTGTTTGTTAGAGGGGTGACTACACAAATCCTATTGTTTATCCCTCCTGTCTTCTGGGCTTTGTGACCTTGATGGCTGGATAATTCACTGAGACATATGGAAAATCTGGGGCCAAAAAAAGTCCTGCTGTGGTGAAGCTTCTTTGTGCTTCCTGGTCCCTACCTGTCTGCTTGGTTTAGGCACATATTTAGTTACTTTTGTGGTGCTGTGATATGATACTGACCAAGGCAATTTATCAAAGAAAGTGTTTCATTTAGGCTTAACGTTTCAGAGGGTTAGAGTCCTTGATGACAGAGCAATGGCATGGTGTCAGAAACAGCTGAGAAGTCGTCAGGAGGGAGAAAGACACTGGCAATGGCACCTACCTACAGTCACTTGCTTCCAATGATATATGTCTTCCAACAAGGCCACACCTCTTAATTCTTCCCAAACAGCGCTACCAACTAGGGATCAAGTATTAAAACATATGACTCTATGGGAGACAATTTCATTCAAGTCACCACAACACGTCTGCAGGCAAGTTCAGAGCCTAGTTACCAGCAGGGGACATTCCGTTTGAGAGGCTGTCCTTGAGGAAGGTAGGTTTATCTTGGGGTATTTCCCACATGAAGAGGATAAGGGAAGCAGAGCCAGCCAGAGAAAGTCCTGTGCATGGAGAGTACAGGGAAACCTGTCACCGTTCCATTACGATGATGAAAAGCTTTCAGTTGGGCCAACTTATAAGGTGAACAGGCTTCTGTAGTGCAGTTGTTGAGGGTAAAAGTCACAACGGTGGGCACTCATGTGCTGTCAATGTTCTTATCTCAAACAGGAAGCCAGACCGAGGCTGGGTGGCCCAGACTCAGGCTTTTGTAACAATCCTCTTCAGAGAACTAACCTCAGTCCTTTTGGAGAGCCCAATGCTCCCACTAGACTGACACTCTTAGTGACCCCAGGCGCTCCCATACATGGACCCTTGGGGAAATAAAAACCCTATCTAAACCTAACAGTACCTGGTAGGCTTTGACACAGTGTACATACTAAGGCCCCTCTCTGAGAAAGCGGTGTGGGACTGAGAGGCTGCCCCCTCTTTGGTAGATTTAGGCTTTGTCTTGAAAGTCTTTATCCTTCAAGAACAAAGAAGAAGCAGGGAATAGAACTTAGCATTCACACACCCTGGAACTTCCACAAGTTTAGTTGTCTACATCAACGAACTCTTACCCTACCTGAAAGGCCATTTGGTTCCCTCCCCTTTTCTATGGGAAATGTGAGCTTTCAACACACTAAATTATGCACTGAAGTTACAAACTAGTGAATCTTGGAGCTGAAGTTCAAACCCAGGCCCCTGCTCCTTTCTTCCCTCCCTGCCTTTCTGTTTTCCTCCTTCCTTCCTTTCTTGAGCAGACTCTCACAGTTTAGCCCAGGCTAGCCTCAAACCTGTGTTCCATCTGCCTGGGCCTTCCAAGTTCTGTACAGGCATGTACTGCCAAGTCCAGCCCCCATTCTGGAGTGGGGTGTGAGGGCTATGGTATAAACCTGAAGACCAGTGCTTGGCCAGGAAGATTGTCATTGTGGTGTGTCCCATAGCATCTGTCTCCATTCCCTGATACCCAGCCAGTTCCTGATGGCTTACTGGAGATCCAGGACTCTCAGCTGAGCTTTGCCTTTTGAAAGTGGACTCACCACATACTCTCATTCCAGCAGAACATCCCATATCCTATAGTAACTAGGAGTTAAAAGCTCTACCACTTTTAACCATCCAGTCCCTTGAGATGGTGACTTTTTGCCACATCTCTGCCTGTTCTGCTGGTACCTAGAATGAGAATCCCAAGGAACAGGGCACTGGGGGAGAATGAGGAGGATGTAAGTAGGTTGATCTTAAGTCAAGCTGTATTACTAGTCAGGAAGATAAATTTTTCCAAGGTGTGGTGATATTAATTTTATAAAGTTACAATATCTATTCCAAGGCTGAACTCCAGCAACGTTTCCTTTCAAGGTGCACACAGTGTGCATTTTAAGCAGTGATATATTGATGTAGCAATGTGAAAGCCTGTGCCAAAAAACTATAAGCAATTTAGTGGCTCCTTGTAAGTAAGCTGACTGAGGGCAGTTTCTAAGGAGAGATGACAGAAAATCGCCTGAATGCTCTAGCTCAGTGATAAATTAAAAAACAGAGTATAAGTTATTTGTCTATTTGCTGTTCTCTCTCTCTCTCTCTCTCTCTCTCTCTCTCTCTCTCTCTCTCTCTCTCTCTGTGTGTGTGTGTGTGTGTGTGTGTGTGTGTGTGTGTGTGTTTGAGACAGGGTCCCCTGAGACAGGCTGGCCCCCACTGCTAGAGCTGAAACTGTTCTTGCATTATTGATCCTCTTGCCCTCCCCTCCCTAGCACTTAGATTACACTCACGTGCCGTCGCCCATTTACAAGGTCCCACGTTGTTAGGCAAGCACTCCATTTATATATCTTCATCCTTTTTGTTTGTTGTTTGAAACCAGGTTTCACACAGTGCAGATTAGCTGCAAGTACTATGTGGCAGCCAAAGCTGGTCTTGAACTTTGTGTGTACTGGTGTGTGTGGCAGCCAGAAGTCAGCCCTCCACCTTATTTGGGGTGACAAGGCCTCTCAGTGACTCTTCAGTTTGGCTAGACTTGCTAACCAGTGAGCCCCAGGTATCTGTTTGTGTCTACCTCCCAGCAGTAGAACTCTAGGAACTCATTGCTGTGCCAAGCTGGATTTTAACATGTGTATCTGAACTCAAGTTTTTGAGCTTGCATGACAAGTGTTTTACCAGCTGAGCGGGCTCCTTGACCTTGAATTCTTGAGCCTTCTGCCCCTACCTCCAAAATGCTGAGATTACAGGCTTGTGCCACCATATCAAGCTCTGTTGTTCCTTTTAGAACATGATTATACTATACAGGTTAAGGAGGGGACATGCCATCTCGGGGGCTGGCAAGATGGCTCAGCAGTTAAGAGTGCTTGTCAACAAAGCTGATAAGTTGAGTTCTATCCCCAGGTCCCAAATGATGGAAGGAGAAAAACGACTCCTGAAGTTGCTCTCTGTCCTCTACATGTGTGACCAAGTGTACAGACAGACAAGCAGACAGGCAGGCAGGCAGACAGACAGACAGACAGACAGACAGACACACACACACACACACACACACACACACACACACACACACACACACGCACTTGTTAATAAAAATGCCATTATATTTGGTTGTGGATGTGTAGGAAGGCTCACAACCACAGCATCCTCACAGCAAGGGGAGATGCTACTCTGTCATCCTAGTGATTGTCTGGTCAACATCTTTTCTGGTTATATACCCAAGAAAGAATGAGGGAGGTAACACCCCCAAATCAAAATGGCAACTCTTCTTATTAAGGGACATTTTTCCCTTAATGACTGCTTTACCTGGTAGCATTTTATTTCTCATCCCCCAAATGTGTTCTATTTACCCAGCTTGTTAAGAATTTTATTTGGCTTTGGACATTTTGACCAGTTCTCTTATTGATCTTATTTATTTCATTATAGTTTTAGGGTCAGCAGACTGTTTCTATAAAGGGCCAGAGAGCAAATACTTGAGGGTTTGAGTCCTCATGGTGTCCATAGTGAGACTATAGTTTGCACTGTTCCTGCAGCCATAGGCAATAATGCCTAGATGAATGAGCAAAGATGTTCCAATAGGACTTGAAGAAAGTAGGCGACGGGCCAAATAGAGCCCCTGGGCTATAATTTACCAACTACTGTCTAGACTACTCATCCTGTAAGTACAGAATAGAAATTACATCCTCTTTGGCAGATGTGGCACCTGGCCTGGGATATTGTGGTGGGCAAGAAAGGTTGGTCCTTATATGCGGTGTCTTCAGAACCTTACTAGAATACCTGCTGTGTTTCCTATGCATGCTAAGGTCTTAAACAATACTTTTTTTTTTTTTTGATGGTCTCGAAAGACCCAGCCTCTGAAAGAGCTCTATAGTGCTAGACTTCTGAACTTGTCTGTTTTGTTGGTTTGTTTTCGTCTTTACTGAGCTTCAAGTTTTGAGCCTTCATCTAATATTGTTGGAATCTGGTAATACCAGGTAGGAGGTATGAACTGGAGGTCCAGAGCAAAGAATGCTGACAGCAAACAGTTCTCTTTGCTATCTTTGTCTCCAGATCTTTGCCCTCTATGTCTCCAGATCTTCGAATACCAAATAATGTGGCTCTGGGTTTCTGTAGAGCAGCTGTTCTTATCCTTCCCAACGCTTCAACCTTTTAATACAGTTCCTCATGTTGTGGTGACCCCCCCCCCAAGCCATAAAATTATTTTTGTTGCTACTTCATAACTGTAATTTTGCTACTGTTGTGAATCATAATGTAAATATCTGTAATTTCTGATGGTCACAGGTGACCCCTGTGAATGGGTCATTTGATCCCCAAAGGGGTCACAATACACCGATTGAGAACCACTGCACTGGTGATTGTAGTCTAGTCGGGTTCCTGTGTGTTCATACCTGTGAAAATGCTAGGAAGGATACAAATAATGTTACCTTCGGAGGTGATCAGGTACTCACCTATTCCATGTGATCGACAGACAGGGACTTTGACACTGTGGTCTAAAGAATAAGAGTCACTCATGCTTAGGCTGAGGAAAGAGCCGGATCAAAGGCCCTGAGGCAGGGAAGACATGTTTGGTTAATGAACTGAGCAACTCTGTGGATATTGTTATTCCATCTTACAAAGGAGGAGATGGAATTTCAACTGCTGAGTATCAGTCAGGACCAAGCTCTCCTTCAGTGGAGTGTATGAAACACTAAGAAGTGGGAAACCACCATCTAGAAACATGTTTAGGTGGTAAGATATAACAAATGTTTCCACTTCAGCCATAGCCTGGTACAAGTTGATTAGTAACAGATAGAGGGGTGAGTAGCTCACCCAGAGCAGTTTGGAGCTTTTTTCAAAGAGAGCGTATTATGCTTATATAGTAACTAAAGCATAGCTACTACTGTATAATAAAACCAAATCAGGTTAATTAAGGCACAGGTGACATCCAGGGTTTGATAAACCCGAAGAAATATGAAAAGAAGAAATATAAACTCCACAATGAAAATCCAAACCAAAACAAAAACAAACAAGCAAACAAACTAAAAGCTCGTATGTCTACTGGGCACTGACGTGTTTACCAAAGAAGAAACAAAGCGTGCTGACTGGATGGACCTGGAGAGGAAAGGGCCATGCCCATGCTTAACTATACCAGGGAGACTCCATTTTAAAGGGAATGGTAGTCTAGGTTTTAGGCATACGTTTAGTCTATGTTTTGGAGATGGAACCATGTAAAGTCTGGATGATTCCCTCTGTTTGCTGTTGTAAATAACACTTATCTAACGATGGACACGTGGCTAACAGTGGCTACTGGCTAATGTTTACTGAGTCCTTGCTATCGGTGACCCACTAATTGGAGTACTTTGTATGCCTCATTCACTTAAAGATTCATTTTTATCTATGTATATGGGCATGGCCATAGGCTCGAGACTGCCCTCTGGCCTCCAATTCCCTGGAGCTAGAGTGACAGGTGGTTGTGAGTCACCCAGTGTAGGTTCCAGGAACCAAACTTGTATCCTCAGGAGAGAAAGCAAGTGCTCTTAGCCCCAACCCTCCCTCCAGCCCCAGTCTTTGTACTTAAAAGAATGCATGCCAGGTGCTGACATCTGCATCAGTAACTGACAACTCTGCTTCTATGGACCTACAGCTCACCTTTCCCCCACAATGCATTGTGGCATCACTCAGTGCTCTCTCTCCCAGTCATTTTCTGAATTGACCTACACTATTCCACTGAATGAGCACTGAGTCATTTGTGCAGTGGACACTCTTGCTTCTAGTTTTTACTGTTTTAAGTCATACTAGCCTTTTTAAAATATGGATTTTTTCCCCATGTAAAACTTGAAAAGTTCTTACACCCATTGGTACAAATGCTATTCTAGATGTCCGAGATGCTGGGTTTGGTGTAAAACATGCACTCATGTCAAGAGTTCCTCTGCGCCGGGCAGTGGTGGCGCATGCCTTTAATCCCAGCACTTGGGAGGCAGAGGCAGGCGGATCTCTGAGTTTGAGGCCAGCCTGGTCTACAGAATGAGTTCCAGGACAGCCGGGGCTACACAGAGAAACCCTGTCTCGAAAAAAAACAAAACAAAACAAAACAAAACAAAAAAAAAAAAAAAAAAGAGTTTCTCTGCAAGCAATTTATACCTAATTAGTGTACATAACAAGCTACAGCACAGAAGTAGAGTATAAAAGATATTTCCTAGAAAGTAATTGTTATTGTCACGAGGTTTTCAATATTCCAGAGTCTTGGTTTTCTTCTCAGGGGAGAACACACAATGTTGCCTTCCTTGGGGTGATACGAAACTTTCAAAGTTGTGGTGTTTATGAAGCCCTTAGTCCAGGGACTGGTGTATAGTTCACACTAAGTGAATGCGGGCTGCTACTGCTTCCAATACTCAGTACATAGCAGACTGACACTTGGGTAAATAATAGCAGGCTGCATGACTGTCCTCAAGTAACCCAAGGAATTTGTGTAAATATTTTCCCAATATAAATATAACTCCAGGCATCCTTGTTTCCAGTGTAGAGCTACTATGTGCAACAGCATACCCTCAAACAACTTCAGGGGCGGAGGGAGGATGGTGGTGGGAGGAGGACAGGAGACAGAAGGAGTGTTTGTTCCTTGTTGCAAACTGATTAAAGGCTTGAAACATTAGCATTCACAGGAAACAGTTCTCCTAAGGCAGCAGTGTTCCAGTTCTGTCTAAAATGGGAAATAAAATTTCACAAAACATATTAATATAATGCAAATAAATGTGTGCTTCTGGGTACTGTAAACCTTTTTTTTTTTTTAAACCAGAAAGCAGTTGTTGTTACTACATGAATCATGTTTTAATATTGTTTAATCTACTTCATTTTTATTTTAACATTGAGTGTGACCCTACTAAATTTATTACATTAGGTAGAGATGGATCGTTTGAAATATTACTCTTAAGGTTTGTGCGGTCTCCTAGAAGGAAAGAATTGAGAGAAATTGAGTCTTATAGTTACATATTTTTCTTTGTGTGTGCTATATGTGGGTATTATATACAGGTACATGTGTGTTTGCAGAGACATATACATATGAGGTACCAGAAGTGACAGTGGGTATCTTCCTCAGGTCCTCCTGCTCCTGTGTAGCACACACTTATAAACTGAGCCTCTTTTCCCCCCCTCAATTCTGATCTAACACTTAACCAATAATGTTTTTGTTCTAGTTGCATATCAAGTCAAATTTTTAGGTCACTTTTAGATCACTAGTCATGAATAATTTGCATTGTCAGTGGGTTGGTGTTCTGTAAAAGGGGTCTTAAGACAGGATGCAGCAAGATACAGTCTAACACAGGAAAGTCACGGTTCACTCCTGTTTCCCCCTTTTCTCTCCAGGTAGTTCCAATTTGCCAGCAGAATGAACACAGAAAGAGACTCTGAAACAACCTTTGATGAGGAGTCTCAGCCCAACGATGAAGTGGTTCCCTACAGTGATGATGAAACCGAAGACGAACTTGAAGACCAGGGGCCTGCAGTTGAACCAGAACAGAATCGTGTCAACAGAGAAGCCGAGAAAAAGAGAGAGACATTCCGGAAAGGTGACTGGGTGACGGGCCTGCTGAGGGTGGACTGTATGTGTGGATGCTCTATGGGTCAAGAAAAAAATGTACCAAAATTGACTGGTCCATTTCACATAGTCTAGGAGGGCATCTTCCTCCTTCGATGTCCTCCTAGGGTGGTACTGAGCAAGTACCCATCATCCCCAGCATGACAAGGGTGAGAGCGCATATCTGACAAGTTCTGTCAAGAAATCAGAAGGTTTGGTTAGTGCATTTATTTTGCAAAGGGAATGGTGATCTAAAAAGTATTGCATGCCAATCATAATAATAAATAAAATTTTGTCTAAATGATCTGCATTGCTAAATATCATAAGAACTAATAAAGATCTATTGATATCTGAGGTTGAGGAGGTAGCTCAGTGGGTAAGAGCACTTGATGCGTAAGCATGAGGACTTGAGTTCAAATCCACAGTACCCTTATAAAACAAAACTGAGTATGTCTACCCACATGCCTGTAACCCTAGTTCGGTGTTAGGCAGAGGAGTTGGGGGGCTCTTTGGCTGCTAGGTTAGCCCCAGGTTCAATAAGAAAATTTGTCTCAGGGAAATAAGGCAGAGAGTCATAGAGAAGGATACCTGACTCCTCCCTCTGGCCTCTCTCTGCACACAGGCGCAAGCACACCCGAGCATACAGTTGATCATACACCATATACTTGTGTGTCTATGAGGGTTGGCTCGTGTGCCCACAAATAGATTAACAAGAACACTACCCACACACAGACTTTACACTGTGCTGAAATAAATGCACTTTGGTGACTATTCAACTATTCACCCAATGGGTACCACACTCTGAAATGTGTCTTTACTCTGCTCATCAGACATGAAGATGTCACACACTGAGGGCTGCTTCCCAAAGAACTCTCAGAGGCAAGGACTCCTTGGAGGAGTGATATTGGAACATCTCCTGGACTCTACACTGGGATCAGGACATAGCTCTGAGTTCTTGTCCTTTCTAATGCTTCCCAGTACTTTAGGGGACCTTGGTGCCTCCCTACCTTTTGTTCAGTCACTCATGAATATAAAATGGCCCTGGCCCTCCAGAAAGAATTTTTGCTGGCTATGTTTGCATGTTTACTTTAAAAATATTTGTATTTAATTCTTTGAGAATTTTATATGATGCATTTTAATTAATTTACCCCCAATTCCTCCCTTTAATGCCTCCCAAATCTATGCCCACTTCCCTACCCCCTCAGTTTTGTTTCTCCTTTTCCTTTTAATTTAATAACCCAATAATTCCAACTCATGCCAGCCATATACTACTGGGCATGAGGCCATCCACGAGCTTGGTCAATCGATCTACCAGGAATCATACCTTTAAAGGAAACTGACTCTCCCTACCCTGGAAGCCATAACTGTTTGTAACTCCTCAGTTAAGGGCAGGAGCTTAAAACCCATTCCCACTCTACCTGAATTTTGACTGGCTTGATCCTGTACCAGCAGCCACAGTTACTGAGAGTCCTTGCGTGCCTTGGTCCTCTCATATCTAGAAGACACATTGTGCTCTCTCTGGTCCTCTCCGACTTTTACAGCCTTTCTGCCACCTCTTCCTTGATGGTCCCTGAGCTTTGGAGAAGAAGTGATTATAGATGTCTCATTTGTGGCTGGGCACACATTACTGCATTTTGAATACTTGTGAATTTATGCATTAACTACTCTCCGTCACATGAAAAATAATCTTCTCTAATGGACTGAGTCAGCTACACTAAACTATAGGTAAAGAGATACAGATTTAGGAAACAATTTCGCTACTATGTCTATTCGGCAAAATTATAATAGTAACTTCATTCCTGCGGCCCACAAACTCCTTAGCCATTGGTTCTCGGCCTGCTTTGCAGTCTCAGACACGTTTCCATCTGTGGAGTGGGGCCTTAAATTTGAGCAGAAAGTAGTTGGTTATTGGTACAATATCCATGCCAATTATACAGACGGTCATATCTTGCCCCTCTGGTCATTATTACAACTCACAGAGCTCACAGCTAAGTAAGACTATCGACAGCTCTCCCCACCCAGCAGCCTTCGGAGCGCCTTCTAGTATTAAGAGAGCTAGCCAACATGGAGGAAACTTCCTGTTCAGTCTCAACCTGGTTTCTCCATGTCCTGTAAGCTGTGTGTGTGTGTGTGTGTGTGTGTGTGTGTGTGTGTGTGTGTGTGTGTGTGTGATATCAGAAGAAATTATTTTTATGGGTCTCTATTTGCCACGAAGGGCCAGTCTGCAGCAGCCTATGCTGCTTGCCTGAGTCAGGCCAATTTCAGACATAGAGTTAAGATGAGGAGCTTTTCATCCAGAAGGTCAGACAGGAAACACTGTAGGCTTTGCAGGCCTCACAGTCCCTGCCGAAAGTGCTCCACACTACCAATAAAACGGCCACAGACAGTGGCCACTTGGGCAGCAGAACTCGGCTTACTCTCTTCCTTGTACTTTCCCTTGTGGATTTACTGGTTCCTGCTGCTTGCCCCACCCTGGCAAGCAAATGTGACCTTCTCTGTAGCTTGTCTGCTCCTGAGAAAATTGAGTCTTTTCTCTTTGGACCCCAGGCTTGTCTAAGACTCAGGTTAAGTTTTCTCACTGGCTGCCCCAGATTCTAGCAGAAGAAATAGTTTTTTTCATTGCTGAGTGTGCCTCCCTGTGACTTGCAGCCCTCCAGATGGTTTCCCCAGCTCAGCACAAGGACCAGCTGCTTTCCCTGAAGTCACACCTCCCGTTTTACCCTGCAGGGTAGGGATACCTCCCCTCCCACTCCCTGCCTGATACTTTTCTTTTTGTGGTCTGCACCTAGCTAAACCTTTTTCCTCCCCTGAACAGTTTTCACCTGTCGAGAGTGACGAGTACCAGGTGTAGTGGCACATTATCTGCCATCCCAGAACTCACGAGGATCACAAGTTTAAAGCCAGTCAGTCCCAGGTCAGCCTGGGCCACATAGCAACATCCTGTGTCAAAAGGATCAGAGAAAATATGGGCTCGAGCCTGTAATCCCACTTCTGTAGTGGTATTTCTTTCTAATTCTAGTCACGTTGGATGTTGGATCACTCTCTGTCCCCTTCTCCCTGACCCTAGTGGAGTACACTCTGTCTCTGTCTCTGTCTCTGTCTCTCTCTCTCTCGCTCACTCGCTCTGTGTTTGTGTGTGTGTGTGTATGTCTGTGTCTGTGTGTTTGTATACAAAGAGATATTATGAGGCCCCATCTCACCACAGCCTCCTATGGGTTATCTATCTGCTCTCCAGTCTCATGTCACTTAAATAAGCTGGATCTGTCGGTTCTCCCTGTTATCTTCCACTCTTGAGCACCGTGAGCTCAGTGCCCAAATTAGAAAGTATGAAACTCAAAATCTTTGATTGACACAAAGATGAAATCACATTGATCTGGACAGGAAGGCGGCCTCTTGTTCCAACCAGTCCAAACTGGTACGGGTGGAATGGGGACAAAGCTGAAGTAGCCCAACAAGTTAATAGAGAGTTCTAGCTGATTGCCTGGGGTGAGTAAAAAACCATGCCTCTTCCTCATTCCTTCCGAGGCCCAGCCTGGTAGCTTAATCTTAGAATCTCTGCAGTGTGTAGATATCTGGGGAGTTGGCCGGAGCTTTGTCTCTGTAGGGTCAAGGGCAAACCTGGCAGTTTGTGCCCGGGGCCACACAATCAGATACATGGTCCAGTGAAGGGACTGGGGTTGGATGCCCACAGAAATGTTGGAAAAGCACATCGTGGATGCAAACATCTCCTCTGTTTTTTTCCAACTCAGCCTGTACTTTGTGGTAGTTAGAGCCCTTTACCAATGGTTTACTGACAGATAATCTTATTCTTAGATTCCTTTCCTTGCTCTATGGACATTGATGGAGCTTGGTTTTCTAAAAATATGAACAGTTTTGACACCTGTGCGGGCATGTGTGTGATGTATATGCATGGCACTGCCCACGTGTGGAGGTCAGAGAACAACTGGTAGTCGGCTCTGCTGGTTTTTACCATGTAAGTCGGGAGACCTGAACTCAGTTGGTCAGGCTTGGTGGCCAGTACCTTTACTTATTGAGCTATCTCACAGGTTCATAGTCTAGTTTGTATTCCTAGGGAAATTTATTGGTTTTTCTTTTCTCTTCTCTTCTCTTCTCTTCTCTTCTCTTCTCTTCTCTTCTCTTCTCTTCTCTTCTCTTCTCTTCTCTTCTTCTCTTCTCTCTCTCTCTCTCTCTCTCTCTCTCTCTCTCTCTCTCTCTCTTTTTTGGTTTTTCGAGACAGGGTTTCTCTGTATAGCCCTGGCTGTTCTGGCACTCACTCTGTAGACCAGGCCGGCCTCGAACTCAGAAATCCACTTGCCTCTGCCTCCCAAGTGCTGGGATTAAAGGTGTGCGCTATACCACCGCCCGGCTGGTTTTTATTTTTCAAAACTTCTGTCAAATGACTTTGCCTAGGAGTTTTGATACCTGTCTGTCCTCTGTAAGCACAAACTGACCTTCAGTAGATTCCTGGTCTCTTTGATGCCATTTCTTTGCTGCCTACAGCTAGCCAGCCATCTTCCCTTCTTCCCTTCCCTGTCTCTGTCTCCCCCTCCCCCCTCACTCCTTTTTAAAGTTCTTTCTAGGTCATTGTCTCAGTCATATTAATGTAACCCTGACCTTCCATTTTGGTTGTTTTGCTGTCTTCCTTTATATTATACATTATGAGTTATTTACTACAAACTTAAGGACATGGGAGTAAACTGTGACCCAACACAATACCTACTGACCCTCAGCCCAGCCTGATTCCAAGGCACCTCAAAGTGCGGGAGCCACGGTTAATTCTTTGATGACATCATTGCCACACAGTCTGTTTTCTTGTTTTAAATCAAAAGAACGCCCTAACCAGCTAAGCTTTCTTGTTAAACCCATGTCAAACAAGAGTTTTAAGAGACCCATTGAAAAGTTCCTTTCCTTTGAAGAGCTATTCTTGTGTGCTGAAAAAAGAAAAAGAAAAAAATGGAGAACAAGTGTTAACATGCTCCTAGAATGTTCCAGGAGAGATAAGCTTGCAGTGTTCATTGAGGTAGCCTTACTCTTTCTTGTTTGCCTTGAACAAGCATAGACAAACAACCAGTGGATGCTTGCTGGTTGAATGCATGTGAACTGGCTTCCGGAGAAGTGTGTCAGACCCCAGGCTTTGGTTGCCTCCTGAGGCTGGAAACGTGGAAGTCTTCTTGGGTTCTTCCTTAGTATCAGGGGAAAACACTCTGACTTTGTGGAGCCAGAGATTTCTACCATTCCTTGGCTGCAGGATGCTGGGTTTTAGCTGATGTCCCCAGACCAGTTCTTCGGGCCATAATTCTTTGCCTTCTGCAAATGCTTCAGAGATGAAATCCTCAGGAAGTACCACCCTCTGAAGAGGTTTTCCAGGTTAATGCAAATGTAGGCTTTTCTGAGCCTAGGAGTGATGTGTGCACTGCCTCCCACCTCCTTCGCAGCTGACTTATCTGGTAACTCCTGTCTTGCCTTCCTGCACTGGCTGGCTTCTCCCTTTACACACAGCTTCGATGCCCCAGGCCACATTCTGACCTAAACTCCACCTTCTGCCTGGGATGCCTCTGTCTACAATTCTTATGAGCAAACCACTATCAACTATCACACCCTCCCATCCCCCTGGCTTCTTCCCCTCTGGGTTCCCTGCTACTACAGATAATGCTTTCTTAAATGTCACCAAGCACCCGACCACCAAGGCCTCTAAGCTTTGTATCAAGCATGGTCTTCCCATCTCTGCTTCCTCTGGTGCCAGCCTTTCTAACACTGCTCTCAGAAAACCCTGTCTCCCTCCTTCTGTCTCCCCCATTTCATATCTACAAACTATTCTGTGACAAACTCAGCCTTTAAACCCGCATCATAGGGTCAATTCAGGAAATCAAGGTATTTGCCACCAAGCCCAATGGCTTGAATTCTGATCCCTAAAACCCACTTGTTGGAAGGAGAAGATAGACTCCCTCAAGTTGTCCTCTTAGAGGACACAGTGATACACACACACACACACACACACACACACACACTAAACAAAATAAAATATTTTTTAAAATACAAATTAAAAATTCTCATGTAATAGGCCCAAGTATGTGTCCCCTGAGAAGGCCAGCATATGGTGGTTAAGAGGGAAGACCCCAGACTCAAGCTGTGTAGCCAGCCCTAAGTCCCGCCTTACTATTGTGCTAGTTAGGGTTTTACTGCTGTGAACAGACATCATGATCAAGACAAGACTTATAAAGAACAACATTTAATTGGGGCTGCCTTACAGGTTCATTATCATCAAGGAACCTGGCAGCATCTAGGCAGGCATGGTGCAGGAGGAGTTGAGAGTTTTACATCTTCATCTGAAGGCTGCTAGCTGAATACTGGCTTCCAGGCAGCTAGGAAGAGGGTCTTAAAGCCCACGGCCACAGTGACACACCTACTTCAAGGCCAAACCTCCAAATAGTGCCATTCTCTTGGCCAAATATATTCAAACCACTACAACTATTTTCTGTCTGGTCTTGAGAAAAGGGCTTTGTTTCCTGTGCTTCAGAGTCCTTATCTGTAATAGGATTGATAGAGGAGACTTTATGGTGGTTGTGAGAATTAAATCATAAAGAAATGTGAAGGACATGTTTTAGGCATGCGGTAAGTACTCAATAAATATCAGCAGCTGTCACCTCCGGCCTGGAAGTTCTTTCTTAATCTCTCTTCAAATCCAAACTACCTTTCCCGGCCCCTCAGCTCCTGCCTTAATTTTCTATAACAGATCTTCATCTTGACCCGTTCTTTTTTTCTTTGGGGCACTTGCATTCTTCTGGCCTCCCAGACTGAAGCTGTGAGGTCTGTCATTTATTAACAGAGTCCTGCTGCACAAATCCATGAGCAAGGATGGTTGGATGGATTCCAGCATTCCAGGCGATCAGTTCCTCAGATCGAGACTATTTTGTTATTTGGGGTTTTCTCGGCCTCTGCCACCCACCCCAAGGCTTGTGCTTTCACAGGGACTTCTCCGAGAAAGCCACCAGCACACACACACAATGACAAGGATATCACTGAAGCCATCCGTGAGACTAAAAGTGTCATTTACATAGTGACTTGTCTTGACAGATTGATCCATGGTAGGGACTCTGTCCCTGATGGATCCAGGAGGCTTCCTTGTGATACTGGCCCACCATCTAAAAGATGAAGGGTTGAAAGGTTGAAGATCTAAAAGATGGAGGGTTCATTGGGAGGGAAGAACACTCACATGAAGACACAGAGACTCTGGCAGGAGGGGAGGTCATGATGGTGGCACACAGAGGAACTGAAGTAGAGTCTCCGGTGCCACAGGAAAAATACATACTCACTTCCTCTCCTTTTCAGCGCCTACCCTGGGTCTATTTAGAAATTGAGATGACTGTTTGGAGATTGTCTATCTCTTAACCAATCAGGGGATGCTGTTGTGACCTGGGGTTCCATCTTTCTATTCTGAGCTAGTTGTAGCCCCTCAGGCCCTGTACTGGCATGTAAAAAGAAGGTATTTGTAAGTACATCAGACTGTATCAGCACTGGGACCAAACAGAGCTTAACCAGAGAAATGTCTATGTACCAAAGGCCTCCTGAGATGAGTTCACCTGAATGAGGCAGGTGACTGGCTCCCAGGATGCTCCAGAATGAGGCAGCGGTGTCTACTAAAGAGTGGAGGGGAGCTCAGAGGAGCTAAGCTTCCTGGTGCTGAATGGAATCCTTGGAACCTGAGTAATGAGGATGGGCGATCAGGCAGCTGTTCTTGAACAGTGTAACTCTCATCCTGAAGGCCTTGGGAGCCTCTCAGGCTACAAAGAATGGGGCAGAATAAGCAGTAGCCCCCTTTCATGTGGCCTCTCTGTGGCCACAGCCCTTTCCTCTTTCTGCTGCTCTTATCATAGAGAAATATTTTACTATACGTGGAATCCTCACTAGCCCCCTGTCCTGTTCCTTGGTGTGGTTTGGTCATCTCTTCCTCCCTGGTTGATCAGGTTACCCACAGCTAACAGCCTCATTCATTACTTTGCAACCAGCCACGTTGACTTGTTGGTTTGCTCTCTTATATTAAAAAAAATATAATAGCCCAGGCATGGTGGCAAACAACTTTAATACCAGCACTCAGGAAACAGAGGCAGGCAGATCTCTGTAAGTTCAAAGCCTGCCTATTCTACATGGTGAGTTCCAGGCCAGCCAGGCATGTACAGTGAGACCCGTCTCAAAAAGTAGCAATAGACTGTATTCCTTTCAAACTTTCTTCTGACTTGGAACTTTGTTCGGATTTCTGTTTGAGACTGAAATGGTCATTGGCAGAGAGTATTTATGATGGAGTGCTTAATCATTGGGTGGAAAGCATTTAGGATGGCATATTTAGTAGTCAATAGGGAGCAGTTTTTAAGGTGGAATGTTTACCAGTCAAGGGAAGCTTTATCTCTGTTCTTGGCAGAAATTAAAGCTGGATGTAACATTCACAAAACCAATACAGCTGGACACTTGCTGACAGAGATACCCACAGGAAGGATCTGTAGCTAAAGTGCGAGTGTAGACTACTTATTAATTTTATTTGGACCCCGAATACAGATAATGCTGCCCCATTGAAACATGGAGATCTGAAGAAACCGTGCACCAAATTAGACTCAGATAAATACATTCACGTGTGGGGAGTTCATGGCATATTTGACTTTCCTTTTCTGATCATGGGTAAACCAACATGACCAGTGACTTGTAAAATGGAGGCTGAGGGTGGAATGTCCATTCTCTGGGAAGTAAGAAATGGGGATGAGGATGTGTCTTGTTTCTCAGACATTGCTTTTTGACCCTGTAATTTACTATCTAGCCTAGGGTATGAAGCACTTATTCATAGAGACTGAATGCAGCTGATGTTTTTTCCCCCTACAAGTTTGTAGCCTCTAAAGCAGACTTCAGGCCTGGGGATCTAGCTCAGCTGGTAGAATGCTTATCTTGCATGAGGGAGGCCCTGAGTTCAACCCCCAGCTTTGCATAAACCAGGCACTTATGGTGCACCCTGTCGTCTCAGCACTTGAGAAGGGAAGACAGAAGTCATCCTTGGCTACATAGCAAGTGCAAATAGCCTGTGCCATGTGAGCCCCTCTATCAAAAACAAACAATAACAACAATAGACAAGGCTGGTCCTTGTACTAACTGGGATTCTCAAGGCTGTCTGTGTGTCACACTCATCTGTGGAGCATAGAAACTCTCTAGATGTCTAGCTCACTCCCTAGAGACATTAAGATGGAGTAAAGCTGGATTCTGCCTCAACTCAGTGGAATAGCTCAGCTCATCTCCCTGCAGACTGGTGACTGAACATGATCCAACCAGCACCACTGGAATACTAATTAGAAAGAGGGAACATCTGGCTGCTCCCTTCTCAACAATCCCAGAGGGTCTTTTAAAACCTTCAAACCTGGTTAATTGACTCTGTTGGTCTTCCTGTGGAGTTCCTATCCCCTTTGGGGCCACAATCCTTCCCCCTACTCTTCTATAAGAGTCCCCAAGCTCCATCCAATGTTTGGCTATGGGTTTCTGCATCTGTCTGAGTCAGCTGCTGGGTGGAGCCTCTCAGAGAACAGTCATGCTAGACTCCTGTCTGCAAGCATAACCGAATAGCATTAATAGTGTCAGTGATTGGTGCTTGCCCATGGGATGGGTCTCAAGTTGGGCCCGTTATTGTTTGGCCATTCCCTCAATCTCTGCTTCATCTCCTGTCCCTGCATTTCTTGTAGACAGGATAAATTTGGGGGTCAAGAAGCTTCTGGGTAGGTTGGTGTTCCTCTCACTCCATTGGGGTTCCTGCCTGGCCTCTTCAGGTTCCATATCCCCAGTGCTGTGAGTCACGGCCCCTCCCCATACCTGATACTGAACCCCCCTCCCAATCCCCTCTCCTACTCTGTTCCCTCCCTCCATTTGCCTCAACAGAGTCAACTCTCCTGGACCCTTGGGGCTCTCAGAGACTTGAACCAGCAACCAAAGAGCGTATCTGGGTTGGACCTAGGGTCTCACACATATGTAGCAAATGTGCAGCTGGGTCTTCATGTGGGTCTTTAATAACTGGAGCAGGGACTATGTCAAAAGCTGTTGCCTGTACGTGAGATATGTTCTTCTAGCTGGGCTGGCTGCCTTGTCTGGCCTCAGTGGGAGAGGATGTGCCTAGCTTCACAGAGACTTGATATGCTGGGTGGGGGGTACCTAGGGGGCACCCACCTGCTCAGAGGAGAAGGGGAGCAGGAGGGAGGGGGAAGGATTGTGGGAGGGAGTGACCTGGAGGGGGGCAGTGAATGGGATGTAAAATAATTTAAAATTAATTAATTAATTAATTTTAATTTAATTTAATTGATTTATAAGTGAGGCTGAGGTGTAAAACCTCTCACTGAAGTATGCTTCTTAGTGGGTTTGAATGGTTTTTTTTTTTTTTGGACATCTTTAAAATTAATTAATTAATTTTTTACACCTCAGCCTCACTTACAAATCAGAATCAGATTATCTGGCCTGGCCCAGATCTACTAAAGCTGCAGACCTTATGTAGAACATCAGGCCTGGAAGGACTCCTTCCTTCCTCTTGGGAACACACTGGGTATGGAGCTGTGCTCCTGGAAGTCTAGCAATATGAGGAGCCATCTGGAGACCCTCATGCTGTAAATCTGGACTCTGCCAGAGCCTGCATCCCTTACCAGGTCCCAGAGGCTGCAGTTACTCACATCTGGAGTGCCCAAGTGTGGATTGTCTGCTGCTGCTGCTGCTGCTGCTGCTGCTGCTGCTGCTGCTGCTGCTGTTCTTCCTCTTCCTCACCACCACCTCTTCCTCCTCTCCCTTCTCCTTCCTCCTTTCTCCTTCATCCCTCTCCCTCCTCCATCTTTTTTTTTCTCTAGCAGCAAAGAATAACATCTAGGGGTTTTTTTTTTCCTTCAATTTATCAATTTTGAGACTAATGAATAATAACAGTCAAATCAAGCAAATGGGCATGATCCACCCTTAAGCCCACCGTCAGGTCTTTTCTTTCCCACTTCTCAGAAGTTTTTGTAACTTTTCTCATTGCTATGAGCAAGTACTAGGCACAAATCAACGTAAGGGAGGAGTGCTTTATTATGTCAGGGGAGGCTCCTGTCGAAGTGTGTGAGGCCACACGCACCCACGATCAGAAGGGAGACAGAGAAGAGAGCTGGTCTCCGCCAGTTTTATCCTTTTCCTGCAGTCTGGGACCAGCCTATGACATGATACCTACTACATTCAGGGTGACGCGTCACACTTCCATTAACCCCACAACCAGAAATTCCCTCACAAATTCACATGTGCAGAAACCTGTCTCCTAAGAGATTCTAGGACTTACCAGACTGTCGGTCTTAGTGACCACAGCTCTTCTCTTCACAGCTCTTACTCTGAGCAATTACCTTAGTTATAAGAAAAGGAAGACCCTTCTGAAGCTTCTTTTCTAAAGGAGACAAGAACCTTCCTCTGCTGCCACTCCCAACCTCAGCAACACATCTGGGCCCCTGATTTGTGCCTGCCATCCTCAATGGACATACCCAGGTCTCATAGATATTTTCAATTCTGTACTACCTCTCAAGTGGACGCATCTCCCCACACTCTATCAGACATGTCTTTGTCTTTTTTGAAAAAATTCGTGTCTATTTGTGTGTCCATGTGTTTGTTAATGTGTGTCTTAGGTTTTTTACTGCTGTGAACAGATACCATGACCAGGGCAACTCTTATAAAAACATTTAGTTGGGGCTGGCTTACAGGTTCAGAGGTTCAGTCCCGTATCATCAAGGTGGGAGCATGGCAGCATCCAGGCAGGCATGGTGCAGGAGGAGCTGAGAGTTCTACATCTTCATCTGAAGACTGCTAGCTGAATACTGGCCTCCAGGTAGCTAGGATGAAGGTCTTAACATCCCACATCCACAGTGACACACCTACTCCAACAAGGCCACATCTAATCATGCCATTGCCTGGGCCAAGAATAAACAAACCATCACAATGTGTGTGTATAAGTCTGAGGACAACTTGTGGGAGTTGTTTTTTCCCCTTCTACCTGTGGGCTCTGGGATAAGACTCATGCCATCAGACAAAGGCCTTTACCTGTTGAGACATCTTACTGGTCCCAGACATGTCTAACCCTTTGACATTGCCACTTGACATTGTCATCTCCCATTTAAGTACTAACTAACTCTGTCTGATCCTGCTTAGCTTCTGAAATCATATAGGATTGAGCAGTGACCAGGACAGTGTGGCCATAGACAACATCAACACCAAAGGTCAGGCTCTAGAACTGCACAATCACACACACACGCACACGCACACGCACTTGCACACATGCATGCACGCATGCCCAGAGTAAACTGCATAATATAATGCTTTAATATTTAAGTGTAGAGTTTTGTGTTAGGCAACCTTTCCAAGGCTGCATGCTGGTTAGGCATGTGAATCTAATTTGCCCTTGGGTAATGTTTTTTCCCTCCTATTTTACTTTTAATTTTTTTTTCCTTCATTGCAGAAAGAACAAGATAGCTCTTGAAGCTGTTACCTCTCTAAGACCATAGCTCTGGTGGACCGTTGTTTATGCTACCTTTAATGATGGTTCTGATCCTCTGCTACTGGTCTTGTTTCTTTCAAATACATCCTTACCACATATGTGACTGATGGAAAGTTCATCTGGACCATGCCAGTTTCCCCTCTAAAGCCTTCTGATAGATGTCTTGCTGTGGGGTTCCAGGCCCCACCATCTGCTGGATTTTGTCTGGTTGCCTGCTCCTTCTGGGAGTCACTTTGCGGCCCTGCAGTACCCAGCTTTCCCTGTGTGAACCAGGCTGTTCCAGCTTAATGTCCTTGCTAACAACATCCTGTTTTTCTGAAAAACCCTAAGAGGTTTCTCCTGTTCCTTTACTGGCATAATTATGAGCTTCTAAGAATCATGGAAGCCTGGGCAGTGGCCCATGTAGTCCAGAGGCTAAGATGGAAGGATGATAAACTCAAAGTTAGCCTGGTCAATGTGGAAAAGACCCCACTTCCAAAGCCAAAAGCAAAACCAGAGACACAATAGTCCATATAAGGAATGTCTGTTTCAAACACGTTCCCACCACACCCTGGCCGGACTAGATGTCCCACGCCATCAAGTGTCCACCATTACTTAGTGCATGGCCATCTCCTTGTGTTTAGGTGTCTCTACGTTCCCTACTCTGGCCGGACAGTGAGGTTAATCAAGCTTGATCCACGGATGTTTCTCTTCGGAAGGGTTTCATATCTGTCTTACTCCGTAGCCACACATGTTGTAGTAAATATTTTAAAAAGTGGCTGCCAGTCAAGCCGACTGTCTATGCTGCAACAGCTCTGGCTAGTTCAGCTGGCATGTTCAGTGGCCAGAGGCCACGTGGGCGCTGCAGTTCTTTGTCCATCTACAATTTCAGACACTGTGGATGTAGATAGAGGTGAGCTTAATTTAGGAACAGTAGAAGCCGTGACATTTGGAGACAAGTTCCACTCCTTCCCTGAGGCTCATTCTATGAGCTAATGGGAAGATTTTGTTCCTCCCCTCGTGGCCTGTTGGCAGAGCAGACCCTATGCTAGACCCACAATGGAGTGGAAGGACCTATAGCCTAACTGGGCTGAGAGACCTGAGGTGAGCTGAAGTCTTCCTGCAGAC
Organism: Arvicanthis niloticus; assembly: GCF_011762505.2. Taxonomy (NCBI): domain Eukaryota; kingdom Metazoa; phylum Chordata; class Mammalia; order Rodentia; family Muridae; genus Arvicanthis; species Arvicanthis niloticus. The sequence continues at coordinate 24,442,103 of NC_047671.1, forward strand.
ATAGAAAGGATAGGCTGACATCTCTTAATTCCCCCATCTCCCACCCAGGGTCAGTTTGACTCCCTCCCAGGCACACATCAGAGCCCGTCAGAAGATGTGGCTGGTGGTACTGATGCAGCTTCCACGAAGGTGACTTCCATTGCCTGCACCCATTATGCTGGCTGTCAGAGCTCAGCACATCTTTCCCCCTGCCTCTACTTCCCCTTTCAGCTTACTTCTTGCCTGTCTGTTTTTCTTTCTTCCTTTTTAGTTCTGTGTCTCTTGTTTTTAGTTTGTGTTATTTTTGTTTGCCTGCTTTTTGTTTTGAGACAAGATGTTACTGTGTAGCCCTGGCTAGCCTGGAACATGCAAAAGAGATAGACCAGATTGGACTTAAACCTCTAGCCATCCCTCTGCCTCTGCCTTATGAGTGTTGGAATTACAGGTCAATGCATCTGGTGCACATCTGGCTTTGGCAGTTGTTTCCCCCCCCCCCCCCATATATTTTACCATCCTGAAAACTGCAGAGAATGCAATTACCTGGCTAAATAGTTACTTCATGAACATGTGGAGCTGTCCCCATGTCAAGCATGAACATGTGGCTCATAGCCTGGAGGACTTTCATGTCTTCCCTCCCTGTTTGCTCAGAGGAAACCACCATCCTTCTTTTCTTTAAAACATTTTTATTACATTTTTATTTATTTGGTGTATGCATGTGTGTGTCTATCTATCTGTCTATGTGTGTAAAGAGGGCATATAAGGCATGTGTTTAGTGTGTGTGTGTGTGTGTGTGTGTGTGTGTAAGGAGGGTGTGTGCATGTGTGTGCATGCATGTGTACCTTGGCTCACTAGTGGGAGTCAGAGGACAACTTGTAGGAGTCAGTTCTCTTCTTCCACCCTGTGGGCCCGGGGATCAAACTCATGTGGTCATGCTTGGCAGGAGGCATCTTTGTCCTCTGAGCCATCTTGCTAGCCCCATCCTTAATTTCATAGCCACTTCTTTTCTTTCTTGTTTTGCTATCTGAATCCATGTCTTTAGTTCTTTAGTTCTGCATGCTTTTGAAGTTTGTCTTTATATATGTAATTCTATACAATATATTGTCATTTAAATACGTTAATATGTATTTATGCTTATTTCCATGGCCATATAAATTGGAAGAAAGACTAGACTCACAAGCATATTTTTAATAATAATGTATGCAAATGAATCTGATTTGCATGGGTAGAGAGCAAAAAATAAAGTCTGCCTTCCCTAGCTCTTCCTCAGCCATGAATTTTCCTTTTCTGGAAAGAAATTTGTTCTTACTAGTTTCCCTAGATCCTCGAGAGCTATATAGTGCACATATGGATTTGCACAAACCCTTACATACCTCTTGCTCTGTGTCCCCAGGGACATGTGTGCATGCAGTCATACCATACATTGCTTCTGTGCATCCTGTAGCTGAAGTCTAGGATAATAGTCGCTGTCTGCCTTTGTCAGTTGGCCATGTGATGTAGAATATTTCCCTACCGTTCATACAAAGCCACCTCATTTGTTTTATTTTTTTTTCCTCTTTCAACTTAGGCTTTCAATACATGAATGTTTAGGCAACTGCTCCTAGTAGGCGTTTTGCTTATTCCTAATTCTTGGAAAATGTGACTGTATTCAAGAAGTTCTGCACAGCCTGCTCCCTCCTGCAGAGTAGTGCACGCATGGAGGATTACTCCTAGAAGTCAGAGTATTCAACAGTACACTGAGTATCAAATTCTGAAACATGGTCAAACTGCTCTCCACAGAGGTTATCCACAGGACCCAATTCTTCTTAACCCAGAGCATCATGAGATTCTTTATTCTTTGCCAGAATTTTAGCATTTTAAGATAAAACAAATGCTACCCCTGAACGCTGGATCTTCAGTATTTTCCCCTATGAAAGAATTGTTTGCATTTGAGTGTGTGTGTGTGCGCGCGCGCGCGCGCGCGCGTGCGGGGTGGGGGGTGGGGGGTGGGGGGAACTTACCTGCCTGTGTCCTGTACCTATCCTGTCTCTCTGGGATGATTGGTCTTCTTCTCTTAATATTATGATTCTAAGCTTTTGATTTCTCTAGCCTCCTGAGTTGATTGCAGCTTGTACCAAGTAATCCAGGCTTTTGGTTCTTGGTGGCTTTGTAAATGAGAATTCAAAACAGCACAGAGGATAGGGACAAGGCCATGCTGCTTCCTTTGCCAGATGGCACTGATCAAAGTACTTGGCACCTGTGGGAACACTCTGGACATCACGTAGCTGTGCTTAGATGTATCAGTGACAACAAGCATTTACCAGAGTGCAGTGGTACTGATCCATGTATGGCTGATGTTACATGCATCCCAGACATGTATCTGGTTGGTTTGTTGCCACAACTCTGGCTGATTATATTTCTAGCATCCAACTGCAAGACCCTATATTAAAGATGTATTTTGACACTGTTCCTGGTAAATTTATAATTTCTTCTTTTTTGCTTTGTCGATATTCCTATTCTAGAAAATAAAACATAATGCCTTCTTGGACTGCAAATTATGATTGTAGTGTAGCTGTATGTAAAATATATCCAAAAGGCAAACCCCTCCACAGGCTGCTTTGCTAGCCTTCCTAAAGGCAAACACACTAACCTAGCATTTCAAACCACAGTAATAAATGTTCTCTGATTTATTTTATCATGTATGTATGTATGTATGTGTATGTATGTGAGCTTGCATGTATGTATATATACTATGTTCATTCAGTGCATACAAAGTCAGAAGAGGTCATCAGATCACTTAGAACTGGAGTTACAGATGATTGTAAGGCAATCATCTGGGGACCAATCTCAGCCCCTTTGCAAGAGCAACAGTGCTCTTTTTTTTTTTTTTTAAGATTTATTTATTTTTTATGCGCACTGGTGTTTTGCCTGCATGTATATATGTCTGTGTGAGGGTGCCATATCCCCTGGATCTAGAATAACAGTTGTGAGCTGCCATGTAAGTACTAGGAACTGAACCTCGAGCCTCTGGAAGAGCAGCCAATGTTCTTAACTGCTAAGCCATCTCTCCAGTCCCTCAAATAGTGCTTTTAGTCTCTGAGCATATCTCGGATTATTCTTTTAAGTTCTTATGGTTACATTAATTTTGCAAAAGCTAGCATAAATAAATAAATAAATAAATAAATGTATTTATTTATTAAGGGTATTGGAAGAGAGGTAGTTCAAGTGTTTTTCTATAAGTAGATTTGACCAAAGACCACTATCTTCAACCATTTTTATGGTCTTTGATTGTAATACGCTCACATTTCCAAGGATGAAAAGACACCAATTTCCTTGTCCACACAGACCAAACAGGAGCCTTGACTATGAGCAGCTTTCGGAAGCAGAGTTGAGGGATTCTTGTGGCTAAACCTCAGATACAGACACTCTGGACACTTTCTCTAGGCACCTCAGGGTATTATCACCTATGTAAAATATAGAGACCAAAGTCATCCTGGCAGTCTTTATTGCTTCTACATGCAGTTAGAAATCACCCTTTGTTTAAGGCTTCCAAGCCAGAACAGACTGGAGGAGGTAGAAGGGATGGGACTAAGTTTCGGAACCACCTGCTAAGACCTTCATTATAGAAGAGGAAGCTGGTAGGGTTGGGGAAGGGCTGGAACTGACACACCACGGGAAGGCAGGAAAACTCATTTATGTCCAGCTCACTCACAGAGTGCCTTAGTCTTTCTTCCTTGGGTCTTTTGCTGGTTTGGTTCATTGCTGTTGGTTTGATTTGCTTGTTTTGAAGTTTTGTTTGTTTTGCTAGTTGGTTGGTTTGGTTTGGTTTGATTTGGCTTGGTTTGGCTTTTCAAGACGGGGCATTGCTGTATAGCTGGGTTTGTCCTGGAACTCGCTCTGTGGACCAGGCTGGCTTCAAACTCACAGAGATCCTGCTTCAGCCTCCTGGGTGCTGGGATTAAAGGCATGCACTACCACCACCTGGCTGCTTTTCGTTTTGCTTTTTTAACAGAGTATCACTGTATATAGCCCGGGCTAACAGGCTCATAACATTTAACTTTTTAGAATTTTTATTTATTTTATTTCATGTGTGTGCGTGTTCTGCCTGCCTGTATGTACACATAGCACATGTGTGCCCAGCGCCCACAGAAGTCAGATGGTGACTTTGGATTCCCTGGAATTAGAGTTATGGATGATTGTGAACAATTGTGTAAGTGCTGAGAACTAAACTCAAACTCAGGTCCTCTGAAAGCACAGTCAGTGTTCTTAACAGCTCAGCCATCTCCCCAGCCCCTGGCTTAACTTTTGGTCTTCCTGTCCCAGCCTTCTAGGTAACTGCTGCAACTGCCTGTGTTGTAGCACCTGTACAAAGCCCTCCTGGGTGTTTTCTAGGGCTGGGTTTCAGTCTTTCACGCTCACTTCTTCCTTCTTCTCTGGGAATCCTATCCATTTTCTTCCCTTCCTGGAAGGTAGGGCAATGTTCTCGGCAGTGTTCTGGTATACTGGTGCCTAAGACGTGTCCCATAATCGATGAGCTCAAGTAAAACATTAAAACCTTATGTCCCTGGATATGGTACACACCACTGTATGTACCCAGCACTTGAGAGGCTGAGGCCAGACAATAATGAGCTCCTGACAATAATGAGCTCTCTTACTATACAGCTTTGGGCTATATAGTAAGAACCTGTCTTAAAGAATGCAATAGTAAGGGCTGGATAGATGGCTCAGCAGTTAAGAGCATTCTGCTCTTGCGGAGAACCCCAGTTCAATCTCCAGCATGCACATGGCACTTTCCAACTGTCTGTAACTCCAATCTCAGGGTATCCCGTGGGCCCTGCTAGCCTCTATGGGCACCGGGAATACATGTGGTGCATTACACATACATGCCGGTGAACACCAATACACATAAAAATTAATACGTCTTTTAAAAATAATAAAGAAAAAATCTGATACATCGCAAACGGCCACAACGTGAAATTGATTCACGAGTGCCCTAAGAAACCCCCTAGTTTAGCTACTCTGCTTTAGCGCCCTCCTTTGCGTGGGAGAGAAGTGCTCTGACTGCAGATCTTATCACAGAGCTCAGGGGTTGTTTTGTACTTGCATTTCCATTTTCCCTCTTGATGAAATTGCTCTCGAGCTTGAGCGATGCCAGGAACATTTACACTTGTCATAACACAACACTTAACGATTCCCCGATGAGTGGCAGCCAACCACACAGGGAAACGCTCGGGAATGGTGTTGTGATTTCAAAAAATGTAATCAAGTTCATTATTTGCATTCTCTGCCAGTCTGCCCCGATCTCTTATAGTAGTATCTGTGTTTCCTAAGGAGTAGGGAGATGGAAAGCGAGTCACTTAAAAAGAGGTGTTTTCATAAGTACGACGCTAGTTTTTTATCGTCGTGGCACAATTGATCGTTTTTTTAATGATCCCTTACTCATAAGGTTTTGTTTCTCTGTTTCTCCTTCCAAAAATAGCAATGTTGTGCTCGTTGTTAATTTCATCAAATCTCAGCCCACCCACTGTGTGTCACTCAAGGGAAAGTCATCTCCCTGCAGGTTGATGAACAACTCAGATGCTGCCTGTAGCCTAACTCTTAACTGATGTCTTTCTAACTGATGGCATATGGTTTAAACTTTCTTGGCAACAATCCATTTGCCCTTCATAGTAGGAGAATAAGCATGGTGGTATGCTGCAGTAACAGAGAAAGGGTGACTCTGTTCTCATAACTGACCTTCCCAAGTCGGCTCTTGCTGGCCGAGTGGTGTGGAGGAAGGCCTAGCCAGCACAGCAAGGCGGAGGGCAGGCTACACTTGGAGCTCAGACCAACTAGATTCTAAGTCTTATGCTAATAGCCATCTTGCTGACCCTGCCAACTCAGTGTTCTGAGCTATAAAATAAAAATATTAACCACTAGGCACCATGCCTGACACATACATGGAATAGAGCATGTTATCTCCAAAACTGACATAGTATAGGTTGGTAGAAGCCTAGACGGAAGAACGAGACAAAACACTGGAGATGCAGCTTCATTGCCGAGCAAAGCCATCTCCATGTGGGGAAAATCCCTTGAGCCTACATTTCCACTGAGTGATGGGTTTCAACAATAAGGCACCAACTGGTACAGAAAGGGAGAAAGCTGAGCTACGAATTTGGCATTTCCAGTTCATTCTGAAGATACTTTTGGTGCTACCGTGTTCAGAACATACAGAGAACCTATGAAGAGTTCAAGGACAAACTTGTCATGTCCCGGGTTCTCCTGGGCAGAGAGGAGGACGTAGTACCCAGGATAAAGTGTGGATAGGACAGCAGTGATCACTGTCATCCCTCTGAATGGCTTGGCTACTGTGTAGGGTAAGTGTGAAGGAGGGAGGTCTAACTTCTGTCTGTCCTCGTGAGAATATGCTCATTCACTGTCTCCCAGTGTATGTCTGCCTTTGCTCTAGGGTGGAGTCAGCTCCATCATTTGAAGATCTATGAGTGGCTCTGCCCAAAGGGGAAGCAGACAGAAGATAGAATAAATTATGTACTTTGGGATCAGCACTGATAAAGGACAGGTCACAGAAGGCTTTAAAGGTTAAAAGCTGCCATAAAACAGGCTTTAGATTGGGGCAGCTATGCCTTACATGTAATGGCTAGTTACATTCATGCCTTCTACCTAAGAATTGTGATTTTCAAGATTCAAAGACAGAGTGGCCAAAGGACAGCTGTCAACGAACTGTGAACTGGCTTGTTCAACATGTCCAAAGGGGACACTGTCCTAAAAGAATGGCTACAGTCATGCAGCCATCAGTGTCTGAGCAATGCTGCCCATACTGGCAAAAGACCAGACATGATCAATGTACAAGTGAAACCATAAAAAGAACATGGTCTATGATAGATACTGTGCTGGAAGTCATGCTGTTGGCCTGACCCGCCACTGGCTATGTTCAGGATGACTAAGCCACTGGGAGAGGCAGCCACAAGTCTCCAACAATATCAGAATGACCTAGACTCCATGTCTTGAAGGTTATAAAAGACCTCTGGCCATGACTATGAGAAATATTAGCTATCCAAAAAGCTTGTAACTAGCTAGCTTCTTTATATCTGTGGACCCCTGCAGGCAGTTTACCCTCAGGCCACAGGGTAAAATACGGGTATGTCTTGAGGCTACCGAGAAAGACCAGATCAGAATTTAGGTCATTCCAGCTCTGGTCACCCATAGGCATGCGTGTATTTGTAGCAAAGGGATAAAGGGTTCTATAAGGACTTCTGGGAGATCAGGATAGATTTGATACCAAAAGCCTCTACCCAACACAACAAGCAGGCTTAGGAATGATATTGCCTACAGAGCAGAAAGGATGGTGTCTTACTTTTATTTCTATGGCTAGGATCAAAATACCCTAACACAAAACAACAGTCTGGGTTCCTATGTATTTTTTCTCTTTCCCTTTTAAAGATTGCACATGGCAAGTCAAAGCAAGCGATCAAAAGCTCTGCAGCCAACCTCATTTTATCAATATAAAGTTATTTGGTATTAAGGATTTCTATGTGCTCAGAATTCCAGGTTATAATCCATCATAGCTGGAAACTCAAGGTGACAGGAACTTAAAACAGCTAGGCAGATCACAGCCAAGGGCACAGAGGAATAGATGTGCTTATACTTGTTACTCAGATGCCTTTGTCCATTCATATACAGTCCAGGACTCAGATTCAAGGAATACAAACACCTACAGTGGTCAGGGTCTTCCCACATTAATTAATCTAATAAAGACAATCATCCATAAACATATCCATAGACCAAACTGATCAATCCCTCATTGAAACTCTCTTCATAGGTGAGTCTAGATTGTGTCAAGTTGACAATTAAAATTGACCACCTCAGTTAGAGATAAGGTGGGTGTGCAAAGAGATACATATACAGGCTTCATCAGAGTTGGAAATACAGTGTTAGAGAGAGAACCTGGGCCAATGGCCTCAGGGATCAACCCTAGAGATAATCCAGTTAGCCAGCACAGCATGATGGTCGTAGATAGGTTGTTTAAAGAGACATCTGTTAAAACAAGAAACTGTTCACCTTAGCAGCAGAGATACTGTGAACTTTCTAAAGTTCCCTGGAGTTCAGACATAACAACAGCGTGAAATGAACTTGGAAAGATGACAGGCTGGTCACCAAGAAAAGGCATGCCCAATGCCAATTCTAGATTATGACTCAGAAATGTGGGGTTAGTTGGCAATACCCTTCGTTGCAATTTATTCATTCACTAAATATTTAAAGCAATGTGAACATTAGAAACAAAGTAATAGGATTGAAATTTTAATATAGCTGTAAACTTTTGGGTCTTTGGCAGTTTTCTTTCATTCATGTTAGAGGTAGATTGCTCTTTTAGAACATTAATGTTGCACGAGAGGCTAGTCACATCTCAGCTTGGATATTCACTTGCTAGGGCTACAAGCTGTAATTTAAATATCTGACATGTATGCACGTGGACTCTTGCTCTGACGGGCTGGGATCAAGCTGTTGGCAGGTTTCATTCTTCCCAAGGACCATGAGGTTAGGATCTGTCTTATTTACCTTTCCTGTTGCTGAGATAAAATACCTAAACAAAGGGACCTTAAGGGAAAGAGGGACTTAGATTGACTCACAGCTCAAGGTACAGTCCATCCTGGCAGAGAAGGCCTGGCAGGAGGAGGCTGAGACAGCCATTCACATTACAGCCACACTTATTCAGGAAGTAGTCAAAGATGAACGCCCGTGTTTGATTCCCTCTCTTCTCCTTATTCATGTTAGGATCTGAGCCCATGATCTGAGCCCATGCAGTGGGCTCACAGGGAACATGGGTCTCCTACCTCGGTTAATGTCATCAAGATAATTCACATGCTAAGAGCCCTGCCACTCGTGTGATTCTCAACTTCATTGTCAACCCAAATTGACAACTGAGATTGCCCATCACAGCTTCTACCTCAGGCTCTGTGACTGTAGATTTCCATCTTCCACAGATGACTTCACACCATCCTCCTTCCTTGTTGGCATCTCAATGGCCTCTTTGAGGAGGCCATCGTGTATGTAATAGATTAGGGACCACTCTATAGACCTCTCTTTGACTCCTTCCCCAGTGACCTCTGTTGGTACTTAGAATTCTTTTCTCGTTCTCTCTTAAAGATTGCACGTGGCAAGTCAAAGCAAATGACCGAAAGTTCCACGAACAACCTCATTTTATGAACACCAAGTTCTTTTGTATTAAGGAGAGCAAATATGCGGTAAGTTAATGCTAAAAATGTTTTTATAGTAAAAATGTTTTTATAGTCCAGGTTTGCCTAGTCACTTTCATGCTTATCAACTTCAAACAGTGCCTCCCATCCAGGTAACCACTTGCCTGGATCTATTAATAACCCTCCCTTATTCTATAGACCATTTTTTTTATTAAAGTTTAACTACTCTGAAGGTTGGTAGGTATGATTGGAAACAAAATAGAATCTTGTCAGTTGGAAACTTCCCCTGTGTAGGTGCAAGGTTCTTGCTAAAATATTCTATGAAAATTATAAGATGTTGTCACTGAAGTTCTGTTTTGAAGATAATGAGTTGATGGATTTAGAAATATCAAAGATGTTTTCACCTAAAATGCTTATGTCCTTTATTTTTTTTAAGATTTATTTATTTATTTAATATATGTGAGTACACTGTCACTGTGTTTAGATGTAACGGAAGAGAGCATCAGATCCCATTACAGATGGTTGTGAGCCACCATGTGGTTGCTGGGAATTGAACTCAAGACCTCTGGAAGAGCAGTCAGTTCTCTTAACCTCTGAGCCATCTCTCCAGCCCACTTATTTCCTTTAATATATGCTAAAACATATAGACAAGTGGGATTGGAGAGATGGCTCAGTGGTTAAGGGTACTTGCTGCTCTTGCAGAGGACCATGGTTCAGTTCCCAGCACCCACAAGGGAGCTCATGACAATTATAACTCCAGTTCCTGGGAGCATGAAACCCTCTTCTGCCATCTACAAGGACCAGACATGTATGTTGTACACATACATACACACAAGCAAAACATTCATCAGTAAGCCTATTAAAAAAAAATACAGACAAGTGTTAGTTAAAAGCAGAGAAAGGAATTTATTCAGTGTGGCCACATTGAGAAGAGTAACAAATAAAGCAGTCTAGTGACCTCCCAAGACCATCTTCTAGATTGTCACATGAGGTGACTAGAATATGCATAACTAAGCTGCCCCTGTCAGTATGTTGTCAACCCGTCACTCATTGTGATGGTCTAGTTAGATCCATAAAATGATCTGACAAGCTGTTGTAACTGTGTGAAATCTCTTTCTAGGACAGAAATTCCTCCTCTGGCTGGCACCAGATTTTAGCCTTTTCCTTCTCTCAGCATGAGATTATTGGGGCAATTCCAATTTCTTGGGGACTGTTGTTTCAGTAGTTTGGTAGTCCCAGGAAAGGATGGAAATGCTTATCCTTAGAATATCTTTCCTCTGGCTCGGACCATTAGAGTATCACCATTATGTGGCTTAGAAAGCAGAATATTATTTTCTAACCGTTCAGGGAGTTGCAAGTCCAGAGTCAGGGGGTTGACAGAGTAGGGTCCTTATTGGAGAATCTCAGAATCAGATCCATGCCTATCCCAACATCTGATGCTTGCCCACAATTCTTAGCATTCTTTGGCTTGTAAACACATCACTCCAATCTCTGACCAATCCAATCTTCTGTCTTCTTCCTATGTGTCTCTGTCCACTTCCCCCCACCCCCACTTCCTACAAGGCAGTGCTAATCAACCTTTCTAATGCTGCAACTCTTTAATACAGTTCCCCACGTCATAGTGTCCTCCAACCATAAAATTATTTTCATTGCTACTTCATAACTATAATTATTTTAGTATTATAAATTCTAATGTGCAAAAGTAACTTTTATTCTCTTGAAGTCATTGTCATCTCTAAGGGTTTCTGCCCCAGTCTGCTAACCTGGGCCTTATTCTGGAAGCTTCTAACCTCCTTATAGTCTAATCTAGGCTAAGAATGTTTTCAGCCTCTGAGGGTTGCTGCTGAATAAGCTCACCCTTTCTAGCTCTTTCTAAACTCTGACTGGCTGATCAACCCAATTGTTCTGGCTCAAACTCTTCTCCAAGCTGACTGACTCAATCTGGCTTCTCTCTCAGCCTCTGACTTTTTGTTCTGCTTGGCAATCTGTTCTAATTTTCTGCCTCCTTTCTCATTCGCTAGCTTGTTCTGTCTTCCCCTGTGTCTAGCTTGTTTTCTCTTCAACCTGTCTCTGTAAAAATCTCCTGGCAAAACTGCTTCCTCTCTCTTTTTTTCTTCTTCTATTTCTGTACTACCTTAAGTAGCTTCCTTTCCTCTCTCTTCTTACGAGAGTTGGGCATATCCTATTCTGTCAAATCTTTCTCTGGTTCATCACTTTGTCTTCCACTTAATTAGACATCACTTTCAAACCTTGGTGCTGCCTTCTACAAACTAACTTTACCTTCATCATTTGGGATTAAAGGTGTAAACTAAGGATGTGTCTGTATTCCAGTCAGAGGGATTAAAGGTATGTTCTAAGGCAGAGTCACAGCTTAACTAAAACCAGTTTTTTCAACAAATAACACAATCTTGGGGTTCACAGTGTCATCAGATATCCTGCAATAGTAATGTGAATACCTGTGTTTTCTGATGGTTTTAAGCAACCCATCAGAAAGGGTTGTAACACCTGTGAAAGGGTCAGTTGACACCTCTCCCAAAGGGGTTGAGACCCACATGTTGAGAACCATGGCTATAAGGAGATCAGTCATTAGCTTAGAACTCACCCTGATCCACTGTGAAGTCATTCTTAAAGACAAGATCTTGTTAATGGCTAGTAGAGTTAGGCTTCCTTTTGGAGGACACTATCTACTTGCAAGAAACATCTTTTGCAGTGGCCTTTATCTTCCCTTAATAAAAAGGCACTTACCTGCTCTGTTCATGTTGGCATCCATCTTTGCCCCAAGTTCTAAGAGGTACAATGGATCAAAAAAAAAAGAAAAGAAAAAGAAAATGTGACAGCAGGATCCATAAGGTCACAGCCTGGTGTCTGTATCTTGTGATTTAGACTGTAAAATCATTCCAAACATGTCTAGAATTAAAAACTTAGCAACTTGAATTGTGGCCCTGGGTTTTGACAAGCTATGGGAAACAGTGATTTGTGCAGGTATATATGGCATCATTTACAATAACTCATTGTTTTGGTTTGGTTTGGCTTTCCAACAGAGTAATGCAATTAAAACATACAAGTACAATGGATTTACCTTTCTGCCCATGAATCTGTTTGAGCAGTTTAAGAGAGCAGCCAACTTCTACTTCCTGATCCTCCTGATCTTGCAGGTAATGCTCTTTGAGGCCTTGACTCCTTTGTCAGTGATGGACGCTAAAGGCATGCAGCAAGTAGATAGTCTCAGGGTTTGTTGTTGTTGTTTGTGTTTGTCCTTTATTAAAAAACAAAGTCACCTGTTTTTTCATAAGGACACTTTTTTTCATAAAGCTTCTTGGTCCTTTTTGTGAGTTGGTTTTATATTAGAAACAAAACACTTTTTTTTTTTTTTTTTAAGCCAAGGAGTCCTTATCTGGAGCGTTAGACTTTATCTGTGTAGAAACGGTTACTATAATCAAGGGGCTCTACACATTTGGGTTAGTGTTCACAATCAACCTTTAGTACCTGATGATATGTGGGTTATAAAGATAACATAGTCGGCTGGCTTTATCAAATTCTTTATCACAAGGGTTGGACTGGAAAACATCCAATCCACTGGGATTTACTAATAAAGCCTTAAAATATAGTAGCATATGTGTCTGAGAGGGGTGTAGGGCTTGTGGGGCAGAGAGTATAGAAAAGACACCAAGAAGTGGATATTCAACAGATGTGGGGAGAAGACCCAATAACTTGATCAGAAAAGGTATGTCACTGGACAAGTATAGAGGTGTACACTTCAAGTCTTACTAGTTTTGTTCTGTGGCCAGCAGGCTCCTTTCCCTTTACTTACTTCAAGAAGAAAAAAAAGACAGATTCATATGTTCATGATACAGCTGCAGCTAGCCCATTTACTTTCTCTTAAGGTCCAGCAGTCCCCATTAGAGTGGCAGTAATAGGCTAGTTGCCTGCTTATTTGCTGACTATGAGGTAAACACCAGCACCAACTTCATCTTGCAGAGTAGAGCTGAGGCGGAATGTGGTGAAGCAACTTGCCCAAACTCTGAAACCCTGAATGTGTAGAGCTGAACCATGCTGAACCTGGGAACTTAACTTCAAAGAACCAGCTATGGCCCAGTGATCGGCAAATGAATCTGAGAGATCTCTACTGGGGTTTCCAGAGGGAAACTGGGAAAGGGAATAACATTTGAAATATAAATAAATAAAATATTCAATTAAAAAAAAAGATGTATCCATTTCACCTGAGACACTGTCTTGATGAGATGGAACTTCCTTTGTTCCCTGGGCCAATAGCAAAGACCACAATGGGAGTTTTACCTCATCAGTTCCCTTCAGAGGCAGCTGGCCATATTAACATCTTTTGTCTAATTGTAGGACCACAGAAACCGCTGGCTGAAAACATCTTGCTTAGAGTCAAGGGCTGCTTCCTCCCAACCCCACCCACTTTGAAGTTGTACAAAACAATTTAGAGTAGTTATGATGCAAACCCCCTTTGATGTCTGATTAGAGACAGCAGGATGGCTCTTAAAGGTCCTTTCCTCCATGCACTACAGTATATAGACTTGTTCAATGATAGACATTAGGATAAACAAAGTTAAAATCAACTGCCTGTTGTTATCCACTGCCTGTAAGTTAGATATGCTTCCGTGGGAACGTGTGTATATGCAAGCTTTTCGGTTTCTTTCAGGCAATTCCTCAAATCTCCACCCTGGCATGGTACACCACACTTGTACCTCTGCTTCTGGTGCTGGGCATCACAGCAATCAAAGACCTGGTAGATGATGTGGTAAGGGTTTCTCAAGTCACTTTCTTCTTATCCTTCTGACCTTACTGACGTGTGTCTTTAAAGTTTTTAAATATCGAGATGATCCAAATAATACTTCCTCGTCTTCCTTCCAAAGGCTCGCCATAAAATGGACAAGGAAATCAACAATAGGACGTGTGAAGTCATTAAGGATGGCAGGTACCCATTTTTCATTTAGCTATAAAGATTCCATGTATAAATGTGTCTAGATACATATTTAAGAATAACTAATTATTAGCACCTAGAAGTCTATGGCACATTAAGTTTGTGTGTGCGTGTACGTGTACGTGTGTGTGTGTGTGTGTGTGTGTGTGTATGTGTGTGTGTGTGTTCCTGTGAGTCTGTGCACTACTGAAGGTACATGTGGGGATGAGTGTGTGTACACATGGTGCCAGAAGTCAGTGTTGGGCATCTTTTCACAGATGCTATTTACCTTTTTTTGGAAACCATGTCTCTCAAGGTTCTGGGGCTCACCGATTCAGTTAGACTAGCTGGGAAGCAAACCCAGGGGTCTGGCTAGCTCCACCTCCCTAGCATGGGATTGCAAGCATGTACTTCCTGGCATTCCTGGCTTTTCACATGGGTTCTGGGGATCGAACTCAAGTCCTCAAGATTGCATTGTAAGTACTTTACTAACTGAGCCCAATTACATTTGAATTTTAAAAGAGTCATCTCTGTTAAAGAGAGATTTACATCTCCTTCAGGGCTGTGGACTGTACCCAAATTGGAGTATATGTAGTTACTAATTGGGCTTTGGATACCAGAATATGTAGCTCTTACATAGCCTGCTTTCTCCGGTGCATTGCCTCTCCCAGATGTGTCCCCTTCATGGATTTGCTTATACAGGATGCCCCCCATACCTTTCCTAATTTGCCACCTAAAGTGATTTCTTCCTCCCCTCCACTTTCAGAAGAACATTAGTTACTCATCTTTCTATGACATGAATGGCATTAGAATTATTTGTGTAGGTGTCTCACCTCCTGGCCCATCCCACCTCACTGTGTAGGGTACATCTAACATGCAGGAAGAATTCAATAGACTCTTGTTCAAGGAACACAGGGTATAGTCAACGCTAGCCAAGCCAACCAACTGAAGGGTCATTAATGAGTTGTTTTATGAGAAAGATCCTCAAGAAAAGACTCCAAAGTCAAGTGCTAAAAAAGGAATGAAAGCCCAACTCAAAGACTGTTTAGTGTGTCCACAATTAGGAAACTTTACAGCCAAAGCCACACATCCACTGCATTTAGTTCAAAATAGATGCTGCCAAGTTGTAAATGTTGACAAAGGCTTTTTTTGTTCTATCCTTGTAAGTAAATGAATGGATTCAGGGCTAGAAGTTACCTCTGGAATAGCTTAGAGTCAATACTGTGAATGGAGGTGAGACTCTTTGCCATCCCTGGTAATGGGCAGCTCTGAAGCTACGGGGAAAGCTCAGAGTAGAGCACTTGCTTACCATGCATGCACACACACACACACACACACACACACACACACATATACAAACACATGCGTGTGCGCGCACACACACATGCACACACACCACACACACATACACACACGTACACACACACGCGCGCACACACACACACATGTGTGCAGGCACACACAGATACACCCCCACATGCACACATACATACACATACATATGCACACGCACACACGCACAAGCTCTCAACTCCACTGAGCTTAAAGCTAAGGAGCATCTCCAGCAGAGCCTTGGATCGGGCAGCTCTTAACAGCAAATCAAGCCTGCATGAACACGGGTATCAGTGAGGTAGGCCCAGAAGCCTGCACGAGCACGGGGGTCAGTGAGGTAGGCCCAGAAGCCTGCATGAGCACGGGGGTCAGTGAGGTAGGCCCAGAAGCCTGCATGAACACGGGTGTCAGTGAGGTAGGCCCAGAAGCCTTCATGAACATGGGAGTCAGTGAGGTAGGCCCAGAAGCCTCCTCCAAGAAAACTGTCACATCACTCAGCCCAACAGAATGAATGACCTCTGATGTCCCCAGGGTTGGGACAGAAGAGATACTAAGGTATCCCTTTGTAATTTGGGATTAACATGTAACATTTCTAAATCATAATTTAAGCAATATTATAATATAAAATCAAGTATAAATGTCTCTCTCCTTTCTGTCTTCGTTGTTGTTGTTCATTTGTTTGTTTGTTACTTGTATTTTTGTTTTTGTGCTGGAGCTTGAACTTGGGACCTTACACACCCCAAACCTGCACTCTGTGGCCATGCTACGTCTCCAGCCCTTAGAATACCATTTATTGAGTGAGAAGTCAATTTTTTTTTTTTTTTTTTTTTTTTTTTTTTGAAGTTCTAACACTAGGAATTTAAATTCTTACAAATTGGAGAAACTTGACACTATCCAGTACTTAAAATGTATCGTAGAATTGTCTGTTTTCTGTTGTTTGTGAACACATGGGCAGACAACATAGCAGTTAATGTCTGTGTTCAGAAAACAGCTTACTGGTTAATGTAGGGTCACCACGGCTATTACCACTGGGAATCTGAAACTTTCACCACCCAGGCCTCCGTTTTTTGCCCGAGAAATTTTTATAAAAGCTCCGGTGTATCCAATATGCATACAAATCAATCATTGATAATAAATCATTACAATTTTATTTTAGAGTAAACCTTTGATATCAATATAACTTGACCATTTATTAAGGATGAAAGTACATTTTCATCCTAATGATTGTGCCTGTTTATTTGCGTGAAGAATTAAGTCTTGGATGAACATTTGACACTGCAGGACTTAGAATAGCTTCAACACTCTTCATCTGGCCAGTATTTTGTTATTTTTGAATCTTTGTTGCTGGCAACTCTGTCCCATAAATCCACAGTGCAAATGGCAGAAGTAAGTTTAAAGCCACTGCAGAAATTGTTGGAGATTCTGTCCTCATCCCAAGCCAGAATTTATATAATGTTTTGTTTTGGTTTTGCTCTTGTTTATTGCTTGTTTGTTTGTTTGTTTGTTTACAAAACTCAAGCAACTCAAAACCAGCAAATTTTAAAATTATCTTTTGGGTTATCATAGGAAGTAATGAGCTTCATTAGGACATCTTATGTGTCATGTTTGATTTTCAATAATTCCCTTCCAGCGATTTTTAAAATCAAGCATTCTAACACAATATAGTACAAAGATGTACTGTATTTCTGAGGAATATGACGGAAAATATTAAAGTCCTTGTTTTCTGCAATTAAATGGTTATGTCTCTATAAGAGCAGAAAGCACTTGTGTGAACAATGACTGCATCACAGTCAATAGCAAGCAGTCACTGTCTTGAACCTGGACTGACGTATTCCGGCCAGGGCTCATTGGCAGAACCATAACCTCAGTGAACTTTCATGCCACAACATGAATGAACACTCCCAGAAACACCTCAGGCTCCTTAAGCATTTGCTTTTGCATTTTGAGTTTTTATATATTCATAAATCTGTTGCCAAAAGTTGTGAAACCCCCACATTCAGTTACATGACTTCATATGGAAGAAGCAAACCCAGGTTTAGAAAGCAGAGAGCTAGCACACCTTTGGTGGGTGTGAAGGAAGCCTTTGGGGCGAAGGACTATAGTTTGAAGCTTATCAAACATTGATGCATTAGAAGGGAGATATCCTGTGGAATTTAAAGAAGGAGCGAAACCCTGTGAGAGTAAAAGCCTGTGAGGATTCTTGGTGGCCTGTGGGGAATCATGCTTTCCTGTCTGGTACCAGCACCAAGCAGAGAAACAAACAAATAAACAAATAGAAAACAAGGAGGGATAGCAAGCCATGAGCACAGAGAGAAGGTGGCCACTGTTCTCCCTGCATGTTGATGTGGGTTCTTCCTTACACGAAGCAGGGTAAAAAGAACACAGCATGGTGCTACAATGCCTCCCTCTTAATAGCTTAAAGCAACTCTTGTGGCATCAGTGAGAGGGAGAACTTATAGCAAACACTCTCCTGTGATTTGTACATTTTTTAAGGAATCTTTGGCACCCAAGAAAAATGAGAATTTTCTTGGCCTAAAACTTAAAAACCTAAATTGTCCTTATTTTTTGATTCTTAGGTTCAAAAGCATCAAGTGGAAAGATATCCAGGTTGGAGATGTCATCCGTCTGAAAAAGAATGACTTTATTCCAGTAAGGAAACAGCTTCTGTCCCTGTCCTTCTCCTCATGCATACCTACCCCAACTTAACCCCCACCCTGTCCCTACCTTCACCCAGCCCCCTGCTCCCACCAGGCCTCCCCATTCCCCACACCATGTTCCTTCTACCCTGCGAACTCTGTGAAGCAGATGTCTTTTGTTTTTGACAGGCTGACATCCTGCTGTTGTCCAGCTCAGAGCCTAACAGCCTCTGCTATGTAGAAACAGCTGAGCTCGACGGGTGAGTGTGTCTCAGGTGGACCCATTCCAAAGGTGGCCTGGAAGGGAATATTCATTGCCTGTTCTGGGTAGGAAGCCCTGGGAGTTGCCATCTGCCTGGGCTGCAGTCTGACATGTCCACAGTGGACTGACTCCTTTTTCTGTAAAATGGAGCCTGTTCCCCGCCTTCCATTAAGACCACATACCCGAGTTCCTTGCAAACTGCTGCTCAGTGACCATGGATGCTATTGTAGCTTCAGAAATGAGACTAGGTTCTTTGCTAATAGAAAAATTTGAATCCTCTCATCAGTTTTAGAATAAAATGCTGATTTTTGAGCAAGTTTCAGTAGATTTATTGAGTACTTAACCACGTGAGGACATTTTAATAACTACGTAATTATTATCACACGAGGAAGATGAGGCCCAGGGAGGTCGAATAGCATGGCGAAGGTCACAGAAGAAAGGACAGTCACAGCTCTGCTCCCTGTGGCCTCTGTTTCTCATACCCCAACTACGGACCCAAGGCTTTATGGAGAGCTAGAATCACAGGAGTGGAAAGCTGGCCTTCTCTTGCCCTGTAGATCAGCTAGTTGATTGTCCAGTCTTAGAGGTGGCACAACCCTTAATTCCCAGTGCTGAGAAATTCTGAAACTTTCAAGAGACAGGAAGTCCCATCATGCCTTGTCAGAACTGAATGGTGGAGCTGGGATCACCAGTTAGCTTCCTAAGGAGTGAAGACTCCCTTGTTAGTGACTACTTCTAAAAAGGCAGCCTAGCCCTCAAGAGCGAGGTACTCACCTGCCATGATGGAGCACTCCCATGAAGCACTCCCACTTGCTTTCCTTTGGGCTGTGGTCGGTGCAGCCTAAATGTACTTACCACTTCCTTTCCTGGCTAGAGTTGCCTTTGTCAAAAGACATCCGATTGTCTGCTCTAGAAAGCATATTGACAGAAGGTGCTAAGCAGGTTGTCTGCACTGGGTCTGTTTTGTATACTGTTGTAGTATGACAGCATGCTGTAGACCAGGTCAAGAAGTGCACTTGAGAATAAGGCTGTATTTTGTCTTAACTGGTACAGTGGCATGGGGCCAAAGGGCGTGGCACATCTTAGATTTATAATCTTGCTCGAGCATCAGATTGGTCCATCTAAACTCAAAATTAGCTTGAAAATAGAACAAGCTAATGATTATGCTTTGCTCACTCCCAGATAGGCAGAAGGTTACTCTGTGGGATTTTCTTTTTGGTCTTTTGAGCTCCAAAATGTGATCCTTTAATTTTATCTTCCTCCCCTTCTCTGTAGAGAAACCAATTTGAAGTTCAAAATGGCCCTGGAAATCACAGACCAATATCTCCAAATAGAAGATAACTTGGCTACATTTGATGGTTTGTACAGAACTACCTTGCTTTGTTTTAAATTCTAGTTGTTTGACTCGGTCTCCATGGATTAAGCCAGGGGCCCTTTTGACTGATGATGTGAATTATACCTTTTGAAAAAGGTTTCATCGAATGTGAAGAACCAAATAATCGGTTAGACAAGTTCACGGGAACGCTGTTTTGGAGGAACCAAAGTTTTCCTTTGGATGCCGATAAAATCCTGTTACGGGGCTGTGTGATTAGGAACACCGATGTCTGCCATGGCTTGGTCATTTTTGCAGGTACTTCCTAAATGTGCTTCAAGTTCTTACTTGTTTTGGTTTTTTGAGACAGGGTTTCTCTGTACAGCCCTGGCTGTCCTTTAACTCACTAGGCTGGCCTCGAACTCAGAAATCTGCCTGTCCCTGCCTCCCAAGTGCTGGGATTAAAGATGTGCACCACCACACCACAGCCCAGTGAGTTCTTACAATTTAAAGAATGTATCCCCTCACTCAGGAGACTGAGGCAGGAGGACTAATATGCCAGAGACAGCTGGGACCAGATAGCCAGACCAGAAGTGCTTGTCATGAATTAGTGGTGGGAAAAGCTTTACTATTCTTTTCCCATCAAATTCACAGAAAGAGTAATTTTATTGACACGCTTACTAATTAAATTTTTCAACTACTAATCACACTGAATTTTCTGTTTTTAGGTGCTGACACAAAGATAATGAAGAATAGTGGAAAAACCAGATTTAAGAGAACTAAAATTGATTACTTGATGAACTACATGGTGTACACGGTATTTATTTTTCATTCTGTTAGATGGGAGACTTCTACTCTAATTTTGATGTGTGTTTTTCTAATGCCAGGAGATCTTACATCTTTGTATGGAGTGCAAAGAGGCCTGGATACCCCAAGTCTGACGAGATAGATGTAAAGGGGCTCCCAAGCCTTTTCTGAGAAATTTCCCACTTTGGGAAGAGAAAGTTCAGAGGCTGTTCCTGAGTATTTTCATGATTGACCATTGACTATTTAAAAACCAGGAATATGACACTGCAGCCCTTACCAGAGTTGTTAGGGTCAGAGCCTGGGCCCTGGCATTCCCAATAAGCTGGGCTTGGCTACCCAAGCTCATTAGGTCAATGAAATAGGCAAGTACTGGTTAAAGATAGAGAAAGGAGATTTCTTCAGTGTGGCCACACTGGGAAGAAAAGCAGCTTCATCAGGGTCCTGGCATGAGATTTACTCTCAACTAGAAGGAAAGAAGTGTATGAACAGAAGAAGTCCTGATTGGGTTGGGGTCCCACCCATCACTGGTTCATCATTTTCTGAGCTCCAGTTCCAATCTTCTGACTGGCACCAGGTTTCAGCCTTTCCCATCAGCCAGCATTAGTGTCCTGGGAGATTTTCAACTCTTTGGGGACCATTGTTTCAATAGACTGATAGCCAAAGGGAGGGGGTGCAAATAGTTCTCTTTAAAATACTTCCCCTCTTGCCAGGGTTGTTAAAAGTCTAGGAACTATAGAGTGGGCTTTATTGCTCTTAGCTTCCCTTGGGGGTCGTTATCATGAACGCAAGTGTATGTATATATTTTAAGGTTAGCAATAAGGTTTCTGGCGAGTTTTCGAAGCCATCCATAGGCTCAAGCTTAGGAAGACTCACTGGGTTTGGTGTTCACACCCATGTCTTGCTGCAGCAGAAGATTACAAAATAAGCAGAAGGCTCACGAGGCACGTCTAGAGGAAGATGGTTTCGTTTGGAGTCACACTAAATAGGCACTCAGTTTCAGCAACAGCAGCAATCTGTGACCCTGTCCATTCCCTGTTGTCTACAGCAGAGCTCCTTAGAGACTCTTAGTTGGGAGCCAGATGGATAGGCTTCACTTGCCTGCCATGCTCCAAATTCTAGATTTACTGTAGAAACGCATAAAAGGTGTTTTTTGCCCAAACAGGCACAATGAAGTTTTCTTCTAGGACAGTAGTTCTCAACCAGTGGGTGGAGATCCCTGTAAGGGGGTCAAACTATCCCTTTCACAGGGGTTGTCTATGAAATATTTACATTATGACTCATAATGTAAAACAGTAGGAAAATCACAGTTATAATATAGCATTGAAAATAACTTTATTGTTAGGGGTCACCATAACATGAAGAGCTGTATTAAAGGGTCACAGCATTTAGAAGGTTGAGAACTGTTACAAGAGAATGAGAAATAAGAAGCCGGGAAACTCTCCCTAAACCTAAGTTTCCATAGGCCAACCAAGGGAATCCAAGGGCCTTTCCACAGAGAGTAGACTTGGGCCATGGTATTAATTCTATTCTGCTTGCTCTGGGATCTGAGTCTAAGCAGTCCCACTTCCTAAATGAGAATTGCTTTTCAAATATTCACTTCAACCTGAATGCATAAACTCTTCCGAGTGCATAGTTACAACCTGTTCAAGTGTGTGCATACTTAGAGCCACATAAAAGTAATAAAGTAATCTGAATAACACCCTCCCCCCAATTTTATGAAAACAGTTCTTAGACTTGGAATATTTATCTCTAGAGCCATTGTAACTATCACGATGCAAGCACTCAGATCACCGCCTCTCCTCTGCTCCCTTTCATTTCAAGAAGGTACTTGAAGAGTCTGTGTTTAGAACTTTATATTTCACTGGAAATTACTACTGTGAATATATAAATATTTCTAGGAAAATTGGGGGTAGGGGGAAATTGAGACAGAGTCTTGCTATCTAGCAGCCCAGGCTGGCTTGAATTTTTTTGTCCCATAAACATATTCGTAACTCCATAACTTGATATCTATTGTACCTTAGATAATCTGATCTAGTGATTAGTTTAGTTATCTTTCTGATGCTATGATAAAATACCATGACCAAGAGCAACGTAGAAGGGAAGAGGGTGGGGGTTTTGGGCTCATGGCTCCCAGTGAATAGAATCTGTCACTTAGCCAAAGAAGCTTAAGATGGACCTGGCACCAAGAACTAGCAACGGAACGGGAAGTGGGAGCAAGCTATAAAACCTCAAGACCCACTCATAACTAAGTTCTTCCTTCAGCAAGGCTCCACCTCTTAAAAATTTCACTGCTCTCTCTCTCTCTCTCTCTCTCTCTCTCTCTCTCTCTCTCTCTCTCAAGACAGGGTTTCTCTGTATAGCTCTGGCTGTCCTGGAACTTACTCTGTAGACCAGGCTGGCCTCAAACTCAGAAATCCGCCTGCCTCTGCCTGCCAAGTGCTGGGATTAAAGGCGTGCACCACCACTGCCTGGCCACTGCCTTCTCAAACAGCACCACCAACCAGGGACCACATGTTCAAATACATGAGCCTATAGAGGATATTTTGTCATTCACACCAATGCGTTTATGATCACACACATGTCTTATAACATTGAACCTCTATAAATAATTACCCAAATATGGGTAATTTTCCCCCTGCCTTTCAAGGTGGGAAGGGGGATATGGGACCCATCCTGATATTCACAGCATTTGGCAACTAAGACAGGATTGAAAGTTCAGAGCCTGCCTGCGTTACCCAGTAAAGTCTGTCTCAGCAAACAGAACAGGACTAGCAATCTAGCCCAATCAGTAAAGAATCTGTCTATCATGAATGAACACCTTCTGCCTCATAAACAGAATGTAGTGTCTCATGCCTTTATTCCTAACACCCAGAAGGTGGAGGAAAGTCTACAGTCAGTCATCCTCTAGTATATAGGAGGTTCAAGGGCACATGGGCTACATGAGAACCTTTTTCAAAAAAGAAAGAAAGAAAGAAAAGAAGGAAGAAAAGAGAGGGAAAAGGAAAAAGAAAGGAAAAAATAGAAGAAACAAAACAACTTTCATCTAGTACTTTTTATAAAACTCTCATTTAGTATTCTTTGAAGCTGCTTTATGCTAAAGTGAAGTATCCTCACAAACAATATGTTATTGTCCAAAGTCATAATAGCTGAGGGGCTGCCCTGTCATATAAAAGACTTTAAGGATTGAATATAAGACATAAGCTCTTCCTTTAAAATATTATTTTGGGAAGAAAACCTTGCCTTATAAATGTAAAGCAATCCATCAAAGCCTCGTGGACTTTCAAAGCATCTCTACAGCCCTGTTTCCTTTTAAATCTAGTGTTTTTACAAACCATTAAAAGGTCATATGTAGGGCTAGAGAGATGGCTCATCGGTTAGGAGCACCTGGCTGCTCTTCCAGAGGTCCTGAGTTCAATTCCCAGCAACCACATGGTGGCTCACAACCATCTGTAATGGGATCCGAAGCCCATTTCTGGTGTGTCTGGAGACAGCTACAGTGTACTCATATACATAAAATAAATACATAATGCTTTTTAAAAAGGCTATATGTAATAAAGTGCTAAACAATGTTATTAGAATCTGTGAGCTGTATGGTGTTGGAAATCCTGCTGTACAATACATGTCTTCTAGATCTTTATTGTTCTCATCCTGGTTTCTGCCGGCCTTGCCATTGGTCATGCATATTGGGAAGCACAAGTTGGCAATTATTCCTGGTACCTCTATGATGGAGAAAATGCCACACCATCCTACCGGGGTTTCCTGAATTTCTGGGGCTACATCATTGTATTAAACACCATGGTTCCTATCTCTCTCTATGTCAGGTAAGTCTGGCTTCTTCTCGGCCTCTTGCTTTCAGGCAAAAATGCCATGTCTTTTCCCAGTGGGGCACCTTCGTGTTCAGCAATGATCATTTCAAAGGTAAAAAGGAAGAAGAAAATAAACTTCATTTTGGAATTGAGGGTGAAATAGGGGAAGGGCATGAACTTTGAGTATCTACCCTGTGCCAGGCACCTTCTATCCTGTCCTCTGGGTAGATAAGGCCAGTGACGTCCCATGGTCAAAGGTGACAGTCATTTGCTTGGTGAGTCCTTCTCAGTGGATTCCAAGGCATGGGGTTCAAAAGGAGTCTGAAAGAAGGTAGAGATTCAGAATGCCATGGAAAAATTCTTCCTCTTCCAGAGCCCCTCTGTGCTCTTAATAGAACCGTCTTTATTGCTGTTGCTTGGGCTTTGCTGGCCTGCCAGGCCCCTGTTTCCTGTCACTACCTCCTGGTAGGAAAGGTGTCCCCTGCATTCCTTCAGCCTCTCTAAACACTGTTTCTCTGTGCAGTGCCAACCCTAGTCTCAATAAAAGGTCAAAGTCACAGCTTTCTGTCTTATAATCCTCTTCTTTCTTCTCCTTCTTCCTCTCATATCAAAGTTCACAATTATTGACCAGTTGGATTTGGGGCTTTTAATGAAGAGACTGCATCGTAGGCATAGAGTAGCCAGTCAGTCATCACCCCAATGGACGACAGCCCAGAGGCCCCTGGGATCTCACCACTCTTGTGTCATTAGAAGCTTCTGCTTGCAGCTGGAGAGATGGCTCAGTGGTTAAGAGCACTGACTACTCTTCAGAGGTCTTGAGTTCAATTCCGGTTCCTTAATGGAATCTCATGCCCTCTTCTGGTGTGTCTAAAGAGAGTGACAACGTACTCATATATAATAAATAAATAAATAAATAAATAAATAAATAAATAAATCTTTTTAAAGAGGCGCCTTTACTTAATTTAAACTTCATTACATGTGCATTTGTTTTTATTTTGATTTTATTTGATTTTTAACATGTATGTCATTATTGATAGTCTCTGAGTGGGAAGTAAATCCCTAGACCTGCCATCCGTCCAGTAGCCACTTTCAAAGAAACCAAGATGACATGGCGGTGCTAAGGAGAAGGCTCAGTAGGCAAAGCTCTTATTGCACAAGTAAGAAGATGAGTTTGGATCCCCAGCACCCATGTGAAAGCTGGATATGCTGGTGTGCATCTGTAACCCCAGTGCTTCAGGGAGAGGAACGGAGGTAGGATACACAGAGGCAGGCAGATCCTTGGGGCTCACCAGCCAGCAAGGCTTTCCAAAATGGTAAGCATTCAGGTTCAGCCAGGGACACAATCTCAAAATACAAGATGGCGAGTAACAGAGGAAGACTCCCGGTGTTGACCCCTGGCCTTCTGATGCAGATGCACGAGCAGGCACGGCAGCATACCAGGCATTGCTCTTTACGGTCCTCTTTGAGACCAGATCTCTCACTGGCCTGCAGCTCTCACCAGCCTGGCCAGACTGACTGGTGGGTAAAGACTGGTGAGCATCCTGAGCCTACCTCCCAGTCCCGGATTACAGGCTTACATCGTTCACTGTATGGGTGCTCAATCTCACTTTACCAACTGAGTGATTTTCTCGGCTTTGTTTGTTTGTTTGTTTGTTGTAATAGAGCCTTTCTTTATACTTCTGCCTGGAACTCTTTGTCCAAAACAGGATGGCTTTGAGCTTATAGCATCCCTTCTGCCTCTGCCACCCCAGTGTGGGGACTACAGGCACATGCTACTACGTCTGACTTCAAGTACTCTTTCATTTTCTTCAGCCCTTGGCTTGGGTGTTAACTTATCCCCATGGCCTCTGTTTCCCCTGACCTAAACGGTCACTTCCCCTTCCTATTGGTCTCTATCTTCCTGCCTGCTTTCACTTTCTGCAGAGAATGTGCAGCCTCTGCGAGTTTATATTTGCTGGGTTGTTTTTGTTGGGTTTGTTGATGCTTAAGTCAGGGATTTCATCCGCTTTGTTTGCATTGAGTGTTCAGGCACCAAGTAGGACTGCCCTTTAAAAGGGAGAGACTATTTCCATCCATAGAACTTGTTGTGCAGCTATCCATCACCCACTTAGCAGTTGCTAAGTGTATAAACAGTCTTCCTATAGCTAAGTTTAAAACCATCATGATCCTCTTATGATACCTGCTTTTGGACATTCTATGACTTCTGAGAATTAAGGACGCGAATATACTTTTTTCCACAATGTGGTAGGCTACTAAGGTGCTAGTTGTTAAAAGACTCAATTGACACATAATGGTGTATCACCTGGGGGACCGTAGCTCACTTTGCACAGGTGAACTTGGCCATCCCATTTGTCCCTAGCTATGAGGGGCAATGAAAGAAGGAGGGAGGAGATTGTCCTTGTGGCTCTGTCTTAGTGTCACTGAGCCTGAGGTGTGATATGCTTTTGGTCAGGGGATCCCTGTGTGGCTTCTAAGCTGGGTGACTTCAAAACAGCACAGCCTTTACTGTTCATAGTTCAGGAGGCTGGAGAGTCAGTGATCAAGGCTGGCATTCTTGGTAAGTGGCGAGAAGCCACATATGCATCACAGATGAGGTCTTCTTGCGTTATCTCCTGGCAAAAGAAGCAAACGAGCTTCTCCGGCTTCTGTAATGCAGGCAGTAATGTCATGTGTAAGCTCTTTGTCCTTCAGACCTACCCATCACAGAAAAGCCCCACCTCTCAGTACTGTCGTAGTGATGATGAGGTTTTACTCTATGGGCTGGGGGAAGGTAATATTAGCCACTTTCCCCATTGGCATAACAGTATATCTGTTAAGGGAAGCTTGAAGAAGGACTTATTTGGGTTCATGATTTGAGGGTGCAGTCTATAATGTTGGAGAAAGCATAGGGGTGAGAGTATGAGGCAGCTGGTCACATTCTTTCTAGTCAGGAAACAGATGGATACTGAAACCCAGTTCACTTTCTCCTTTGGGTTCAGTCTGGGGACCCCAGGCCACCATATGGGGCCTTTCTACCTCAGGAAAACTTCTCTTAGAAACATTCTCATGGCCACAACAAGGGGTGTGTCTCCTAGGGAATTGAAAGATCCTGTCAAGTGAATGATCATGAATTACTGTCAGGGCTGGAGGGATGGCCTAGCAGTTAAGAGCATGTATGCTCCTGCAAAGACACTTGAGTGTGATTCCCAGCACTCAAGTTGGGTGACTCACAGTCTCCTGTAACTCAGCTCCTGGAAGATACAACATCTTTGTCCTCCAGAGCACCTGCTCTCCCATGCACATACCCAAGCAAAGACACACACACACACACACACACACACACACACACACAGAGAGAGAGAGAGAGAGAGAGAGAGAGAGAGAGAGAGAGAGAGAGAGAGAGAGAATTATTTAAAAGAACAATTGACCACCACAGGAGTGGACACTAAATTTCAATCCAAGGCAGTAGATAAGCAATTCATTCCCATGTGCACAGGGAGAGCAGAATCCATTCCCTGCCCTGTCCCCTCTCTCCTCACTATTGAAGCCTTCTTCTGCCCTAGTGTGGAAGTGATCCGTCTGGGACAGAGTCATTTCATCAACTGGGACCTGCAGATGTACTACGCTGAGAAGGACACTCCTGCCAAGGCGAGGACCACCACACTGAATGAGCAGCTAGGGCAGATTCATTACATCTTCTCTGACAAGACAGGGACACTCACACAAAATATCATGACCTTCAAAAAGTGCTGCATTAACGGGAACATCTATGGTGAGTAACGACTGTGAGGCAGGCGAGCCAGAGCACGTCATGTTCATATGTGCACTGGAAGCTTGGCTTATTGTCTTTCTGCAGAGTAACTCCAGAGAGTTACTGGGCTCAGTTATGTTTGGGGTCTGAAATAACAGGAACGGTTGGCTGTAGTATAGGGGTAGAAGCAGTGTTCCCTGGGTGCTGTCTGGAGCAGAGCCTACCTTCCCATGGTTGTTGGTGCTCTCCCTGTATGGAGTCCAACTGCCAAAGAAACATGGGCACTGTTGGGGACAGACAGACAGACAGACAGACAGACAGATACATACACACACACACACACACACACACACACACACACACACACACGGGGGAGGAGGGAGAGAGAGATCAATAATTAGAAATAAATACCCCTCAAAATAATTAAAAATTGAATTGCTGCATGGTCTAGCAATTCTGTATCTAGGAATAATTTGTGTCCAAAAGATTTGAAAACAAGGACCCAAGGATGTTAGTGCAATTTTTTTTTTAATTTAAAAAAAAAAATTTTTTTAAAGTAGACTGCAACTGTCTTCAGACACACCGGAAGAGGGCATCAGATCCCTTTACAGATGGTTGTGAGCCACCATGTGGTTGCTGGGAATTGAACTCAGGACCTCTGGAAGAGTAGTCAGTGCTCCCAACCACTGAGTCACCTCTCCAGACCCATTAGTGATTGTTTTTTATTGTAGCCTGACTAGATCAGTTGGTAGAGGGTCATGGATTCGAGCCCCACTTTGAGCACCAACTATTAGTGAAATCTTTAAAGTAATGGTTTTTTTTCTCTAGCCTGGCTAGCTCCCAAATAAATGAGACAGAGACTATAAGATTTATTTAATAAGCTTTACAGCACAGAAGCTGAACAGTTACTAATCTATTCTATTTCTCTGAGCTAACCTGGCTACCTCCCAGCCAAAATCCCCAACAAAGTTGCATTTTAGTATTGGTTTGGCCGTCTCTACCCCAGGTATGTTCTTATGGTGTCTCTTGGACCCTTTGGTCATGGCCAAATCCTCTCTTCCTCTCTCCTGGCTGGGATAGGAAGTCCAGTCCTATTCTCTCCCCTGTTTAGTCATTGGCTGGTCAGCTTTTATTGACAAATCAGAGAATAAATGGAATCAATGTTTACACATGACATTGAGACCCAGAGATTCTTAGAACAAGCATGACAATGCCCTGTCTGCTTGCAACCAGATGTGGGAGCGGAGACATCAGCATTTGAATAATACAAGGATAATCTTTACACAGTGCACAATGACATTATGCCTACACAAGGAGATACATGTTTACCCATATTCATAGCAGCATTGTTCACACTTGGCAAAGGGTAGAAACAACCCAAGTGTCTATCAGTGAGTGAAGAAATGAACAAGGTACGCTACAATATAAGTGAGCCCTCGGGGCATTGTGTTAACCGATCCGCACGCATAAAAGTAAGTGCTGTGCCATTTCATTTAGAATAATAAAAGCCACGGGGACAAAGATGAGTACTGGTTGCCAAGGTTTTGGTAGGGCAATGGGAAGTTAGTGTATAATGTTAGAGTTCAGTCACCAAGATTAAAAACAGTCTTGTGGTGATAGTTGCACAAGGTGACCACACTGAGTATAACCAAGCTGTACAGTAGAAAATGGTTACGGTAGTTTATAGTTTATTTCCATCCTGTGTTCTGAAGCATTCTTCACACACATGAACAGTATTAACGTTAATGTTGTCTTAAAATACAGATTTTTAGTGTTTTGACTTTTTTTCAAGAAATACACATGTATTTTCCCTTTTAGAAAGAATGTATAGTACATATGAGTTTTCCCATCACCAAGGAAGGTGGGACACTATGGGGTTGAGGAATTTGTCACCATGGTGATGGCAGAATAAAGCATATCAAAGGACTCCATTCTGGTCCCAGAGGAGTCTAGTGGGACAAGTACTTGTATTTGAAAACTCTGGTCAGTATTTGGCCACCTTTCTCTATGAAGAGCCAGATAGTAAATACTTTAGTCTTTGCAGGTCACATAATGATTTCCACCATGTTCCTCATTTTTAGAATTATTTATGTATTTAGTTAGTTTTTGAGACAGGATTTCACCCCAGACCCAGACTAGCGTTGATTCACAGTGATTCTATTTCAGTCTACCAAGTGCTTGGCTAATAGGAATGAGCCTTCAATGCCTAGGTCTAATATTCTTCTATTTTTTCATCTTTCCAACTCATAAAATATGATTATTTACCCCAGAACCATCCAAAACCAAGGGTAGCATCAGATACTGTGACTGTGTTTGCAAATCCAGGTGGAAGGCTCTACACACACAGACTCAACCTGTTTTGTCCTGTTTGTTTCTTAGGAGACCATCGAGATGCTTCTCAACACAGCCACAGCAAAATAGAGGTGAGGAGTCCTGGTAGAGCAACTGCTTGATTGTGTTTCTTTCCTCAGGTTACTGGAATGAACTGCCTCAGACTGGGGCATAGAGTAGCAGAATCTTCTCACAGTTCTAGAGACTGGAATCCAGATGTTGAGCTCTCCAAAAATTTTAGATGAGGCTCCTTCATGGATTCTCCCTAGCCTCTGGCAACTCCCAATGATCCTGGCTTGTAGGCACCAGGCTACCGTCCCTGCTCCTGTTGTCAAGTGGGTTCTTTCTCCTCATGTGTTTGGCTATGTCCGTATTTGCCTTTTATATGGACATCTGCCCTTCCACCCTGATTCTCGTGACCCCATCTTAACTTGATTAATTTGCAGATCAAATAAGGTCACATTCACAGGCACCAGTGGTTGAGATGCCAGTGTACCCATGAGGGAGACCCAAATCAGCTCACTTCTGTACCTTTTGTTTTAAGCAAAAGCTTCCTAAAACTTGGGCCAACAGAGATGGTTGAGCAGGTAAAAAGAATCGCTGCTCTTGTAGAGAAGCTGGATTCAGTTCCAGCGCCCACATAGCATCTCACAACCATGGGTAACTCTAACAGATCAGACACCCTCTCACCCACCTCTGGCCTCTACGGGCATCAGACACACACATGGTCCACACACAAACATGTAGTCAAAACGGTCAAGCTCAGAAAATATAAATAAAAAAAAGAATGTGCTAAAAATCCCAAGGTGATTTCTGACATAATTAAAAAAACTTGGCCACAAAGAAAAGGGAATATCGATTATCGATAGAGATTTTTTTAAACATGTATTTGTATGTATATGCATGTGCATGTGTGTGCTGCCACAATGCATGTGTGGGAGTTAGAGAGCCACTTGTAGAAGTTGATGCTCTCCTTCTATGTGGATCCCAGGAATCAGTATCGAACTCCAGCTGTCAGTCTTGGCAGCAAGTGCTTTTGCCCCATGAGCCATCTTGCTGGCCCTGATACATAGATCTTTCATTAATTTCCTTCTCCGTTTCTTTCAGCTAGTGGATTTCAGCTGGAATACATTTGCTGACGGAAAGCTTGCATTTTACGACCATTACCTTATTGAGCAAATCCAGTCAGGGAAAGAGCCAGAAATCCGACAGTTCTTCTTTTTGCTTTCGATTTGCCATACGGTCATGGTGGACAGAATTGATGGTGAGTGTTTCTCCGAAGGCCAGTCTGGGAGTTGGCAGGTGACTCATCTTATATATCTTAAGTGTAACAAATGCCACATCTGTCACAAACACTCGAGCAATGGCCAACTGTCAGTCCTGACATTAGGTATGTATGGAGTAACAAACCATGAAACAGCCAATTACTGATTCTTTTCATTATTTCATTTCATTTCATTTTGGGGTGAGACTGGGCTTCAAAGATGTTTGTGTACTAGCCAAATGCTTCTTGAAGCTCCAGAAAAACTCCTTACTTCTTAAAATTGATGACTGATTTAATGATAGCTCTGAATGTGTTATCACTGTGTAAACAAAATTCTGTTAAAAGATATGGTTGGTAGCCTGGTGAGATGGCTTGGCAGGTAAAGGTGCCCGCTGCCTGACAACCCGGGTTTGATCTCCAGGATCCACAAAGTAGGAGAGAACTGTCTCTCTCAACTTGTTCTCTGACATCTATGTGACCTCATAGGTGTGCTGTGGCCATCCACAACATACATGAACATGTGTGCACACATAATAATATACTACTACTAATTAACAATAAACTTTTTAAATGGTTTGCTATTGAATAAGATAGCCTAATTTTTTTTGTACCGTGTACAAATGTTCCTTGGGAATGTGTCATCAGGTCTTATCTATCTCATGAGTGAACTTTAAACTTAAGCATTGTTTTCTACATATTTCTTTCACATTTGTTCTTTAGATTGAAATTTTTGTAACTTGAATTAGATTACCTAAATGAAGCCTGGACCTCTTTCAGGTGACTTTCCCATTTGATGGAACAAAATTAAAGAGAATTTATCAGTGAACAGCAAAGAATTTAGGTTCTTTTGCAGAATTATTTTTTTGTTTTGTTTTATTTTTGTTTTTTTCAAGACAGGGTTTCTCTGTGTAGCCCTGGATGTCCTGGACTCACTCTGTAGACCAGGCTGGCCTGGAACTCCTGGCTGTCCTGGAACTCACTCCGTAGAACAGGCTGGCCTCGAACTCAGAAATCCACCTGCCTCTGCCTCCCAAGTGCTGGGATTAAAGGCATGCACCACCACCGCCCGGCTGCAGAATTCTTAAATGCAGTTTGTGCCAGCTTTGTCTGAGGAAATCTGTCCAGAGTCAATGAGAACTAGTTATTTCATCACACATGGACATAAACTCTCTAAGTCCCTAGATAGACAAATGCATTGTGGGAAGAGTGAAGGGGATGCTGTTGGTGTGGCCCCAGTCTGCCTACCCTTCACTTTCCAGTTCCATTCCATTCTCTCTTTACTTTACTCTCTACGAGCCTCCAATGGAGCCCCAGCATTGATGTTTCATATGTGGTGATATGAAACACTCCTGAGAAGGCATATGTGAAAAAAACAAACAAACAAACAAACAAACAAACAAACAAAAAAACGATACCTCAGCAAGTTTCAAAGAAATCCACTCCCCAAGGATGAACAAGTAGTTTTGTTAAGCAAAAAGGCACAGTTCCGTTCCAACGGGAGGTGTGGGGGAGGTGCTGTTTGTGGCTGAGTGGGGAATAACAGAAGAGAAAAATACTGCCAAAGGGAGACGTCAGAGTGTGGCTAGCCAAGCAAATCTGACTTTTATAACAAAAGTAAAGTAGGATCTTTAAGCACTCTTGTTCTCTGAGGTCTTGATTCATCCGTAGAATTCTTCTTCGAATGTGGGGTGATAATTTGGGGGTTAACTGCACCCTTAGACAAATGTATGTTAACTGTAGAGTCTGTTTTCTTTTCCTCACTGAAAGACAGAGCCTTGGGCTGTGTGCCAGTCCTGGTTTAGTCCCCATCTGGCCACCATTTTTCTCAACAGTGCTGTAAGAGGATGGGCATTCAAGGTTCCTTTAAGCACAATCTGAGGTGCAGGCTGTGTATACCAAGGGATCTTTGCCCAGCAGGTGATGAGAAGTCACTGAGAACCAGAACAAATCATATTTTGAGGTGTAGAGTGGAGTATTAGAGAGGAAACTGGGTTTTGATCCTCAAGAGACCATGGAGAGTTCTTTCAGAGGCATCTCAGGGACCGTGCAATTCTGTGTAAAACAGACTCAGATGTAGAGAGCACTCGGGGCTTCCCAAGGACATCCTGCAGGGGTCAGTTCAGTATAGTTCTTCACTGTCTCTTTGGCCACCTTCTTGTGTGTCTCTTCTTATGAGGATAATGGAGGGTAGGAAGATAACCGTGTGTGTGTGTGTGTGTGTGTGTGTGTGTGTGTGTGTGTGAGAGAGAGAGAGAGAGAGAGAGAGAGAGAGTTGAGTACTGGCTTGACATGTCTGAGGTCTTGGGTTTGATTCCTAGAACCACAGGATAATGGAGATTGATCTTTTAAAATTATTATTGTATGAAGAGGAAGGAGCGTTTTCATATGCGTGGCCCCGAACGTTCGTCTTCCTCAGCAGACATTCTGTATAGTTATACATCCATGAGTTTCCTGTTTCCCTGTAATCAATTGCTATAGCTTGGCCGCTTGAAACATCTGTTTCTTATCTCATAGTTCTTTAGCTCAGACATTTCATGTCACATGACCCGGCTTAGCATCTCGGTGTCATCTCCTTGGGGAGAGCCATGTTCTTTTGGGAGACAGGGGGGATGTTCTCATGGCTGCCTTCTGCAAAGCTCATGTGACTGGGCCCAGAATTCAGTTCTTTGTAGTTCTGAGATCCCCATTTCTCTGGGCGCTTCCAGCTAGGCTTGCTTGTTCCTCTCAGTCGTTGTGAATTGGTTCAGTTTTAAACCAGGTTGGGAAGCCCTCCTTCAATAAAACTCCAGGCTCCACTTCTCTCTCCCCACACCTAAGCATGTCCTTTCTAAGGGTTCACCTATTGAGCTGAAAAACACCTAGTTATTCTGTGTTTGGTTTGGGGGGGGGGGCGTGATTATTTGTTTGGTTTCCTTCTTTCTCCTCAAGGTGAAGGGCCAAGCCTAGCACAGGCCAGACAACACCTTTGAGCTACACACATCCCTAGAAATAATCTCTTCTTGATTATTGATCAGAGTCTACTATTAAATCTAAAATGCCCCTTTCAGGATGGAGAGATGGCTCAGCGGTTAAGACCATTGACTGCTTGCTCTTCCAGAGGTCCTGAGTTCAATTCCCAGCAACTACATGGTGGCTCACAACCATCTGAATCTGATCCATCTGAATCCATCTGGGATCTGATGCCCTCTTCTGGTGTGTCTGAAGACAGCAACAGTGTACTGGCATACATAAAATAAATAAATAAATCTTTTAAAAAATTAAAATGAAATAAATAATAAAATAAAATGTTCCTTCAAACTAACACCTAGGTTAATGCTTGATGAATGACTGGAAGACAGTGAGTGGGCATCACTGGTGTGACTCCATGGCCTTGAAGCCATGGAGTCTCTGTTCCCACAGAGTCTGCATGAAGGCTAAGTCTAAAAGGTCATGGAGCCTGTCCTACCTTATGCTATTTAATCAGTGCTCATGGAGTTTCCATAGGGAACTTTAGCAACCTCAGATGTGATCTTATGGAAACTCTGGTGTCAGTATTGGTGGAGGAGGGGTTAGACTGGGATGAGATGCTGACAAAACAATGAGAAAATCATGAATGTAGGAGGCATCCTGTAAAGACTTAGAAGTGGTGGAAGGGTGGAAGGCGTTTCTGAGGCTGGCGACTGTGGACTGTAGTACTGATATCAGTCAGAAGCAGCTAGAAAACGGGGTGAGAAATTCGAGGTGGCAATTGTGGTGTGTGTGTGTGTGTGTGTGTGTGTGTGTGTGTGTGTGTGTGTGTGTTTGATTTTTAATTGAAAGTTGTGGGGGTAGAATGTAAATGTAGTGCCCACAGTGGCCATAAGGGGCACTGGATCCTCCATAGCTGGTACGACAGTTGTGAACCACCTACCTGATCTGAACTCAGGACCACTATAAGAGCAAGAAGTGGCTGGAACCATCTCTCCAGCCCTGCATCTTAGTTTTTATTGTGACAGCATCCTAATCCGTAGGTGGGTCTGTTAAGAAAAGCTTTCAGTTTGCCTTTTGGAGTACAATTAAAGCAAAAAAAAAAATTTTTTTTTCAGAAGAATGTTTGGCCTTCCACATTTCTTCTGCAGGTAAAAAACTGAGAGTTGGATCAGGTCTCAAGTCTGTGATTCCACAACTGGAAAACTTTTCCTTTAATAATCAAACATCGAGGTTTGGGCTGCAGTTAGGATTACCTAACCCATGGAGACTTTACCATCATTTGTTATTTTGTCTCCTTTCTCTGCGTATTACGGAAGATAGCACCGGGCACACTGTCTGTACCAGCATTTGTGTCTTTGCAGAGTGCCTGCATATAGGCAAGTATTCCCGTGACTCTACACATGACTGTCTGGATGGACAAAAAGAAAAATAACCTATGATGCCATCTTTAATCATTAATGGGAAAGTAGTTAGTACTGGCACAAGCAGGGACAGTGGTATCGGTAGTTCTAGCTGTTCTAGAGGCTGAGGAGGGGGGATAACATGAGCTGAAGACCAGCTTGCAGAACATAATCACCGCCACCACCACCCCCACACACACCCCAAGATTAAAAGAAACAAAACCAGAACAAAGATGCTGACTTGATTGGAAGGGATTCTCTGAGCCAATGTGAGAAGGGAATCCAGCCACAGCTGGAACATCCTACCCTTCTAGGCAGCCTGGAGGGAAAGATGCTGCCAGCTCACCTGTGCTCTGAGTTATGGATGGAAAACTAAATGGCATTTTTTGTAAATCTTTGGCAGTGGAAATGCCTTTCCCTCTATTTTGAGGCACATTAACTGGGTGTGTGGGGGGTGAAACTCTTCACAAGATATATTTTTGTTAATCTTTTTTAAGTATAACATATGACAGATGCAGATGCATCATTGTACAGCTCAGTAAATGGGTCCTTATAACAAACGTGCAGGTTTATAAAATATACACATGTATATGTGCACACACACAAACACATGTTATTTACATACATACTCAGTAATTATTGCAATTTTATTTTTAAGAGCCAGAAATTTTGGAAATAAAGAAAATATCCACAAGAAAAGAGAATAACAGGTGTATATTCACTAAAATAATATTTATGGGTAATCTTTAAAGACATTCCAACCGGGTCAAAATATGACAGTAAGGGAAAAAATCAGATTTTAAGTATCCACCCAGTGTGGTAGGATCGGAGGCTTACTGACAGGGACTGAGGGAACTGTGAAATGTTACCAGTCTCCTCTAGATGGCGGAATTCCAAGACTCACTCCACACCCCCTTACACACATACACCCCACCCATTTTTAAAGCAGTTTTATTTGTAAATTCTGTTGCCACTTTCAATTTTGAAGGAGGTTTAAAGCTTAGGACATTTTGATTTCTGGGTAACCCTTCAGAGCCACTGACTTGCTTTCTCTGCAGTGTGCTGGGCCCTGCAGAGGCCCCTCAGCACAGGGCTCAGACATGGTTCCCTAGCATTTCTCTCCTGCTTCCCTCCTCAGGTCAGATCAACTACCAGGCGGCCTCTCCTGACGAAGGCGCCCTGGTAAACGCCGCCAGGAACTTCGGCTTTGCCTTTCTCGCCAGGACGCAGAACACCATCACCGTCAGCGAACTGGGCACAGAAAGGACCTACAGTGTGCTTGCCATTTTGGACTTCAACAGCGACCGGAAGCGGATGTCTATCATCGGTGGGTCCCTACCTCAGACTGTCTGAATCCTTCCACCCCATGTGCCTTGTCTCCATTTTATTCAGCGATGTTGAAGTAAATGAGGACATGAATGGACAACTGACCGTTGAAAGTGTCCAGATTTACTGAAAATGGTTTTTTTCCCTCTGTTCTTCACTCTGTTGCTACTCGCTACCCACGTGGACAGCACAGCCGCTGCCTTTCTGAGTCCTGCAATTCTTACTGACCTTCGATAGCCATCGAGCTGCCGAGCCCTCGGTGGCAAGGGCAGCGATGGCCCGACTTATCTTCCTTTATTTTCAAGTATCCTCCCAATACTTCTCTGCTTGAGGCCAGGAAAGAGAGGCCTAAGCAGGAAAGGCTGTGCCCACGAGTCCCAACCTCACCTCCAGTCTAGGCTCTTACAAGCCACCAGGTGGAGATGAAGGTCTCAGTCTAGATTTTAATGTCTTTTTCTGAATGGTTTGAAGCAATTTCCAACCGACAGGAAGTTACAAGTGGTGGCGGTACTTTTGTATGTTCTTTAGTATCGGTTTTTAACAGTGCCCACAGTTTCTCTGTCAGTTTGATTATAGATACAGGTGTCTATCAGATGACTACTTGAAAGTAAATTACAGGTCCAAAACTCCTTCCTTTCCCATACAAACACTACAGAGATTCCCTACCAAGAAGAACCATGGACGTATGTGAGTGGTCAGAACCAGAAACTTTCACTGATATAGCGTTGTCCCCTGAACTCTATAGTGCTGGCCT
Source organism: Arvicanthis niloticus (assembly GCF_011762505.2). Taxonomy (NCBI): domain Eukaryota; kingdom Metazoa; phylum Chordata; class Mammalia; order Rodentia; family Muridae; genus Arvicanthis; species Arvicanthis niloticus. Next base: position 24,480,088 of record NC_047671.1, read on the forward strand.
ACAGGCACTTTCAGATCTTATCAGAAACCTTCCTTTTCTCTTCTGTGTCTCCTCTTCTGTGTCTCCATCTCCTTCCTTCCATTTGTTTGGGTTTTGGGCTCGGAGATCGATTAGTGATTTAGATAATCATGCTTCTGAATAAAAAGCAGTTCTTCGTTCTTTGGATCTTTCATATGTTGGCATTTCCAAAAAGCAAAGGCCAGGTTTATTGTAGAATGAATATCCCTTATTTGGGGTTTGTCTACTGTCCCTTAATGCTTATATCCTGGTCACACGTTGTTGGCATGAAGATTACTCACTGATACTGTGCCCTTCTTAAGATGTCACTCTCCAAAGACACCTGATGTTTTAATCTTGTGGATGGTGATGTTACCATTGCTTGGATAAAAATGTGTCCGTAAAATTTCCCGCTGTAATGAGTGGAGTCAGATTTTGCTCAGTGCTTTCTAGGTGTCTAACTGATCATGGTCTGGTGATCGTGGCTGCAACCTACTTCAGAGGACTGAAAATCTAGTTAGCAATGGGGCATATTCTGTGATTATATTACTGTACAGATTGAACACTGTAAGGAAGTGGTCACGGGAGCCTTGGTAAAGGCAATAGATGGCGTGAGCTCAAAGACAGTGAGACAGATTCCAATCCGTTAGTGTGGACAAAGAAAGTTCTATGGACGATATTAGCTTTCACAAAACATTGCACATAGTATGGAGTGCATAATTAATTACTTGTTAAAAGGATAAAGAAAACTGAACTGACCTGGAATGAATATTTTCATATCTGTCTCACTGCTACATTCAGTAAAGATGGCAGCTTGCCAAGTTTATTGAGAGTAGCACAACAATCCACATGACGTGTGTGTGTGTGTGTGTGTGTGTGTGTGTGTGTGTGTGTGTGTGTGTGTGGTGTGTTTAAATAAGAAACCAGGGCTGGAGAAATGGCTTAGTGGTTAAGAGCACAGACTGCTCTTCCAGAGGTCCTGAGTTCAATTCCCAGCAACCAGATGATGGCTCACAACCGTCTGTAATGGGATCTGATGCCCTCTTCTGGTGTGTCTGAAAAAAGAATTACTGTGTACTCATGTAAACAAAATAAATAAATCTTTAGAAAGAAAGAAAGAAAAGAAAAGAAAACAAAAGAAAGAAAGAAAGAAAGAAAGAAAGAAAGAAAGAAAGAAAGAGACCAAACCTAACTTTATACTGCCTCTCCTTTCCTTGCCACCAGTGAGGACCCCAGAAGGTAGTATCAGGCTGTACTGTAAAGGTGCTGACACCGTGATTTATGAACGGCTCCATCGGATGAATCCTATGAAGCAGGAAACACAGGATGCCCTGGATGTAAGTCTCACCTTCGCTGTTTCTGCTGGAGAGTCCACTCATGCCTTCTGGGACTGTCTCCTCAACCACATGAAAACTATGCTCACAGTTAGTGAACCCTTCTGTCACTTTGGTGTCATGGGCTAGAAACACCAAAGTAGGAACGTGACAGGTGGTAGTTTTGCTCTTGCTGCCAGTGTCCCAGAAAATGATGGTGACGCCCTTTCTTAGTATCTGAGTCTACAGGGCTTGTTACTCTTCCAGGGACTTTAAGCAAGAAACAGCTACCCTGAGCTGTAGACTTAATATCTCTGCTGCCAAGAGTTTTACTAAATTCTAGGTAGAGAGTGAAGGAAAGAAAGCATTTCTATTGGGCAGGGTAATGAAGCAAAGTATTAGATCACTGAGTTCCAGTACCTTTGCTGTAACCTGTATACCCCATAGCTGCAAAGCTCTGCCTTAGGGAGCTGCAGGCTTATTCCCTGTTGAGCTGCTAAAATGTATCTGAAATTTGCACTTCGGAAACATCCACTAATTCTACCTTAAGTTATATGATGATGGTGAGATCCTGAGGAGATTATCAAGGCTGCGTCCCTGTTCTGCTTTTTTTTTTTTTTTTCCTGTCTTTTTTTTTTTTTAACCGATCTTGTGCCTTTGGGATGGATACTTATTATACAAAATGAATTATCAATCTCCATGTGCGGAGTGAAGAAAAATGTTCTGCTCTGACACAAAGTTGCAAGAGAAAGCCCACTGCCTGGCTCCCTGAAGTAAAGAGGTTCTTAAGAAAAGGTTGTTTCTGTTCTTTAAGAATCCATTGAGCTTTAGGATCAGCCAAAGTCCTATCAGAGAAACATGTTATTTACCGAGTGGGGTCACACTTTCAGATTATGTGCTGATACATACAGGCAATGAATGAGTTCTCATGAGAACAAAGACAGTGTCATTGAGGTCAACACAATGAAGACCCATCCAAAAACTCCTTGGAACTCAGCCTGTGGTCGTCTCAGCTCTGCTGCCTCAGCTACAGAAGATGGGATTGTGAAGACCTTAGTGGTTCAGATAGAAGCTGTGTGAACCTGTTCACCACAGGAAACTTAGCACAAAACCTTTTCATTAATGTTTCATCTAGTTTGACAGTCACTTGCCAGTTTTAAAATTGATTTGATATCAGTGTTTGGTTGAGAGTTCATAGTTGATTGGACTTGAGACACAGTTTGAGGGAAGGAATCCTGGATTTGCCATGTCTCTGTGTACACCATGATTACATTCTTCATTATTGTCTTAGTCATTAAGAGCAATGGGTTTTGTTTATTTTTGTGACTTAATTTAAAAGAAAGACAGACATTTGCTTGCTTTATCTAATTTGGGTGCTAGAAATAGAAAGTGTGTAGGACCCCCTGGGATCCTTACAGAAACAAAACTGGCAATCCTTCATAGCTCATGGGCTCTTTTTAAATTCTCTCAATATGATACTTTAACGTAAGGTTTCACACTCATTCTATATGCAATAGATCAAGAAAGGTTCTTGAGACCCTATGGAATGGCTCTACAGGGAAAGGCACTTTCCTCCAAGTCTGATGAAACCAACACATGTACCATGGCATGCATGTATGCATGTGTGCACTCATGTACACACATGCACACACACAGTATATAAATATAGTTTTTTAAATAAATTTTTTGGAAAGTAACTATTCCTTGCATGTGTGGGTTTTGTCTTTTAACTAAAACAGATCTTTGCAAGTGAGACTCTCAGAACCCTGTGCCTGTGCTACAAGGAAATTGAAGAAAAAGAATTTGCAGAATGGAATAAGAAGTTTATGGCTGCCAGTGTGGCCTCAAGCAACCGAGATGAAGCTTTGGATAAAGTGTACGAGGAAATTGAGAGGGACCTGATTGTGAGTTCGGCCCTAGTAACTCTCTCCCTGATATTCTAAACAAATTTACATTTTTGTTTTATTGCATCTCTGATAGAAGGAATTCTCTGATATGTAAAGTTGGTGCAAGCAGCTATATCATTTGAATTTTTCTTGTTCAGCAGATAGAATAAAAACTGATATCATAAAACAGAAAACACATTTTTTTTAAAGGCAGGCTCCTTCTTATACTGCCCTGGCTGGCCTATCACTCACTTTGTGGTTCAGACTGGCCTTGAACTTATAGCAGTAAAGAAATTTCATTTGATACTTAAATGGCAACAAACTAGCATTTAGTAATTTTATTGAGAGAATTGCTAAATCAATTTAAAATATAGGAAAGTTTATAGCAAAACAAATGTTTCAAAAGTCATACATGGCTTTCTTAAATTTTTTAAGATTTTTTTATAAGTTCTTTATTTGCATGTATGCCTGCATGACAGAAGAGGGCATCAGATCCTATTATAGATGGTTGCGAGCCACCCTATGGTTGCTGGGGATTGAAGTCAGGACCTCTGGAGCAGCAGCCAGTGCTCCTAACCTTTGAGCCATCTCTCCAGCCCCCACTTTCTTGAATTTATATACAAAAGTGTAATACTGTCTTTAGCTTGAGAAACAGGCTTTCGTTCATACAGCCCCGAAACACAATGTAAGTGAATCTTTAACATCTTTTTGTGCTTGTACTTTTTTATTTGCATGTAGCCCAGGCTAGCCTCCAATTTGTGGATGAGCCTCTACTGCTGCCTCTTTAGTGCTAGATTTTCAGGGTGAGACTCCATACAGCCTGTATCTATACTTGCCTTTTCTGCCTCAGTAAATGAAATCGTTTAAGAAGCACATTTTTTGGGTGCTTTGGTTTGAGATAAGTATGCGGTGTCCCAGCTTTTGATGACAGTGCCAGCCATTGTCATCCTAGCACCAGTCAGCTTAGGAGACTTCTAAGAAGTCGGCAAATTGCATGTAAAGATACTTTTTTTACATGCTAATTTTGTAAATATCTATTCCAGCTCTTGGGAGCCACTGCTATTGAAGACAAGCTACAGGATGGAGTCCCAGAAACCATTTCAAAACTTGCAAAAGCTGACATTAAGATCTGGGTACTTACTGGAGACAAAAAGGGTAATGTATCATTTGGGGCTCACATCTGCTCAGTCACCGTATTTATAGTTGCTATTTCCTTTCCTTTGTCTAAGATGATCTTTATAGACTTCCCACCCGTGGGAATAAAGGTGCTCCCTCCCCTTAAAAATCCTCCTCCTAGTCCAGCCCACCCTGACAGCATCCTTCCCTCTCTCCAGCCAGAGGTGAGCTCCTTTCCTGGAAAGGCCACGCCCCTGTCCCTCCTATCTCTAGCACTCTGCCATCAGTTGAACACAGACTCCAAAGATACAAAATGTTGCTACAACCGATTTGGTTTTCCTGCCTATTTCTTGTGCTAGGAAATCGTTTAGCATTTTCGTTTAGCATTTAAACTTAAAGCTAAATGAGTCGTTGTTCGGTGTTGATGCCTTTTCCTCTAAGTCTTCCTCCGGAGACTGCTGCTGTCTCTTGTTCCAACCCTCTCCAAGAGAAGCACAGCCCTGGCCTTCGACAAATACCTAGTCGCTGTTAATGCAAAGAAGGGAACAGGATCCTTAGCAGCAGCCCTATGTGAGGGTCCGTGGAAACAGTCGTCCTTGCCCAACCCTTAACTGTGTGACTAAGTTACAGGATATGAATGTTTAGTATTTTAATGGACATTGACTGATTACATAAGCAACTTCTAGGCTTGATGATGTAGTGCATTCGATTATTAAGAGTATCTCAAAGTAAACTTTGACTCTGACTTATTTCATTACAGAGGAAAAACTTTGTGGTTTTCATGCACGGCTACAGAAAATAAAAACAGCATGTTTGGTTAAATGTGGTTATAATCACGAGTTGAAAATATTATCAGGAAATCCCTCAAATGCTTAATTATAACCTGAAACTCTTTTAGCCCTGACACAATGCCACCTGTCTTCATGATACACAAGTTGTGATCAAAATACACGTGGTTTATATAAAATTGCTCTCATGCTGTGTGTGTAAGGTTTGTCTGGAATACAAGTGAGTTCACATTTAGACTTGCATTCTAATTGTGTGTGTGTGTGTGTGTGTGTGTGTGCACGCACGAGAGAGAGAGAGAGAGAGAGAGAGAGAGAGAGAGAGAGAGAGAGTGTCTCGCATCATGCACACACTCACAAATACTCCAAAGACCAAAATCTCAAACACTTCTGGTCCCAAGCATTTCAGATAAGAGATACTTAACATGGCTAAGATAAGTAGAAATAACAGTTGACTTAATTTAAATCTGTTGTAGAAACTGCGGAAAACATAGGTTTTGCCTGTGAACTTCTGACAGAAGACACTACCATCTGCTATGGGGAGGACATAAAGTAAGTACCCTCTATGGAAGAATGTAAACAAAGTTCCTGCTTTGGGAGGAAGTAAGGTAGGATACCCTGATGTGAATGGATGCAAATTAAGTACCTGCTTTGGGCCACTGGTGTGAGAGGATATAGTAGCTGGGGGATGGGGAGGTGTTTGTTTGTTTGATGTTTTTTAGTATGATCAAGACTAAGTAATCGGGGCGCCTTTAATCACAGCACTTGGGAGGCAGAGGCAGGTGGATTTCTGAGTTCAAGGCCAGCCTGGTCTACAGAGTGAGTTCCAGGACAGCCAGGGCTACACAGAGAAACCCTGTCTCGAACCACCCCACCCCCCCAAAAAAAGACTAAGTGCAGAAGGCAGAAAACAGAAATTGAAGCTAGACCATGTCCTTGGGTCTTGTCCTCTTCTAGGGACTTCGTCTTTTGAAACAAAACATATGAGGGGGAAAAAAAAAGTCCCAGAATGAAAGTCTCAGTGAGTGATGTCATACAGGTAGGTAGGTCATTTACTGGTAGTCTCTAAGCGAACATGCCTGATATTTCAAGCCTTCTAATCAGTTGCAGAAGACATGGAAACGTGTAACGTAAAGAAAGGCACAGTCTTATTACGGGCTGTGAGCGTTACTGCGGTGCACTTACTGCTGGCTTAATCACTCCATTTATTTCTCAAGCTTTTTTTTTTTTTTTAAATCATGGTTTGTCTAATGGCACGAAGTGGAATTAATCTGTAACACATGTGCTATGTGTTCTAACCCAGGATGCAATGTGAGCCTTTCTAATGCAGTCAACTCTGTAAGTCATTCCAGTGTCTCAGGCAGTTTGCGAAGGTAGATCATAAGGTAGAAGCCTTATGATCCAAATCCCTTCTGTTTGAATAAAAGCACATAAACCATGCCACTTTGAACTTGGACTTTTATTTTTATTTTATTTTATTTTTTGGTAAATACCAATAACCACATTTATTTAAGTGGTTTTTGATTGCAAGCAATTTAGTCAAGTCCCATATGGCTTTATTTACTTTTTATACACAGGATGCTTAATAATTTTTCCATCTCTCTTTTGAAAGAGTCAGATTGGGCCTAAACCAAACTAAATGCCAAGTTTATGCAGACAACAAATCTTATGTTCATTCTCTCAGCCAACTTTCCAGTTATAGAGAGGCGAGCCATCTTTCTCGGTGGTTCTTTGAAATGATTGTTTCCATCAAATAGTTTGAACAGGCAACGTGGACTGGTCTGCTACAGTCTTTTAATAACTTGTAGTACTCAGTCATTTTGAACTTGAAAATGAAAATTAAATTAATGTGTAAGGAAGTTAATAAACGCCTAATCCTCTGGACAGTGCTTCTAAGTTTTTGTTTTTTATTACTATTACGATTATTATTATTATTGTGCCTGCACATATCATGGCACATATGTGGAGGTCAGAGGACAACTTTGTGAAGACAGTTCTCTCCTTCCACCTTTACATGGTTTACATGGGTTCTGGGGAAACAAACTCACTGTGCCATCTCACTGGTCCTGGAACAGTGGTTCTAACTGAGATGGATTTTCACTTTTTGAGCGTCATTGGCAGTATCTGCAGACATCTTTGGTGGGTGTATCAGGAGAAGAAGGTCCTAACCCAGTTCTGGTGGGCAGAAGCTAAGAATATGCTAAACCTTATAGAAAGGACATATTATCTACAAGGTGATGACCTTGTAGAATGGAGAATTATCTGGCTCAAGGTACCAATAGTGCCAAAGTTGAGAAACCTGCTTCTGAAGATGAAGAATAGCAGAGGTGTGTGCTGGATGGGGAAAGCCTCAGGCTGAGTGGGGAGACCTGAGTCCTTAAACCAGATTTCCAATGGACTCCCTGCAAGTAAAATCACATCCTCTCTTTCTGCCTTCATTTCCTGATTTGTGAAATGAGGAGATTGCCCTCTTCTACTCTAAAGCTCCGTGGTCCACCTTCTTATCATATAGAAGTGTTATAATAATTTATATTGATAAATTATAAGGATTTAAAGCAATGAAAAGGCTGGAGAGATGGTTCAGCAGTTAAGGGTGCATACTGCTCTTACAGAGGACATGAGTTCAGTTCCCAGTAACTATGTAGGCAGCTCAGGTACCCGCATATACATGACATATGGCCACACAGACACATACAACTATACATAACTAAAACTAAAAATAAAACTTTAAAACAAACAAACAAACAAACGAAAAAAACCCCACTAAAACTAAAAATAAAACTTTAAAACAAACAAACAAAAAACCCACTAGAGTTCCAGGACAGCCAGGGCTATACAGAGAAACCCTGTCTCAAAACAACAAAACAAAACAAAACAAAAAAACAGTAAAGAACCGATGCCAGATGGTAGTGGTACACTCCTTTAATCCTAGCACTCGGGAATCAGAGGCAGGAGGATCTCTGTGAGTTGGAGGCCAGCCTGGTCTACAGAGTGAGTTCCAGGACACCCAGGACTAGACAGAGAAACTCTGTCTCAAAAGACCAAAAATAAATAAATAAGTTTAGTTAGTTAGTTAGTTAATTTTTATCAAGCACTGAGAATTTTGCAGAGCAGATATGATTTTGAGTATGTGGGAAAAGCCTTTTTTAGGTCATACAATAGTGCGGTAAAATTCACATCAAGACTGCTACCCTTCTGCATATGGACACATTGTTTCCTGCATGGTTATTTGGTTTTTTTGACAAATGGTAAAATACCAAGATGTCCCATGCTGGAGGACTGAGTACTTAGACATTTCTCCACAGTGGCGGCACCATGGCTAAGGGGCATACAGAAGTGCTTAGCATCACAAACTGTTAGGAACATGCAACTCAGAATCAGAGAATACGGCTTATTTCCGGGTGACCAGAAAAGAAAGAAAAAAAAAACAAAATAACAAGTGCAGGTGTGGCTGTGATGATCAGGACTATGATATGTGTCTGTGGAATGAAACATGTGTGGTTGGTAAGAGTTGGTGAGGCTGGGAAGGAGTGGAACACTGGCATGCCTTGTAGGGTGAAAATGTGTGGCCATGGTATGGGCCACATTAAAAATATAATGTTCATAGTGTTTAGTATTCCTGCTCTGGGTACCTACTCGGAAGAGTTGAAAGCAAGATTTTGAAAAAATATATACACAGACACACTTATATAGCATTGTTCATGGTAGCCAAGAGGCAAAAGCAACCCACATATCCATTAAAGTTAAGAGTTTGGTAAGCAAAACTCAGCATAGCCATACAATGGAACATCACTTACTCCTCAAAGGGAAAGAAAGTTTGATATATTGTTGCATAGCTTAATGCATATATAGTGCATTAAGCACTGACGAACTTAAAGACATCAGCCACATGAGCCAATCACCAAACAAGTGAGCTTTACACGACAGACTGGCTCCTCGATGTGTGAATAGGCTCATCTCTACTGAACTACACTCAACATGTGATACATGTCAGGCTGTGTGCTTGGTAACATGATTTCTTCTTAAGTGAGGTCAGAATTAAAGTCTAAGGTCAGGAATGGTATTGTATAACGGTTATCCTAGCACTTGAGAGGCAGAGGCATGGGGATTGAGAAGTCAAGGCTAAATGGTCTACATAGTGAGTGCCAGGCCTATCAGTGATGCATGGTATATATATATATATATATATATATATATATATATATATATATATATATATGAGATGTGTATCTATGTGTGTATGTGTGCTAGAATTAAATATGCACTATCATACCTGGCCCTAGTCTTCAAAATATATATATTTATATATAAATTTAATTTCTAATATGCAATATAATATATTATATACAATTATATATATGAGCCATTTATAGTCTTGTGTTTCAAATTCTTCAATTTATTTTTCCCTAGTTCTCTTCTTCATACCAGGATGGAGAATCAGAGAAACAGAGGTGGAGTCTCTGCAAAATTTGCACCCCCTGTGTACGAACCCTTTTTTCCACCTGGAGAAAACCGTGCCTTAATCATCACTGGCTCCTGGTTGGTGTGTATCAGTAGTGATTCTTCCTTGTCACTCAAGAAAGTTCATTGGGTCCATTCTTGATGGCTTTGCATATTAACTGTCTGTCAATCTAAAAGTCTCTTAGCCTATCACAACAAATGTGACTTTTCTAAGTCTCGATGTTAGAGATTATCTAAAAGAGACTAGAACAAAATGATGAAGTTGGTTATCCAGAAATTTCCACATGTGGGTAATTCCCACTTTTCCCTGAAAGACATGCATATTTTCTATAATTTTATTGTAAGCCTTTTTATCAGTGCAGTGCAATCAGTGTTATAACCCATGACCTTTCCTTCCCAGGTCTCAAATCTTGGGAGTGGTACTCTTGGTATAAAAAAAACTAAAGTGATGGGTGGTGCTTTCTCCCTCTGGTGTCACAGAATGAAATCCTTCTAGAGAAAAAGACCAAGAGAAGTAAGATCCTGAAGCTGAAATTCCCAAGGACAGAGGAGGAGAGGCGGATGCGGAGCCAGAGTCGGAGACGGCTGGAAGAGAAGAAAGAGCAGAGGCAGAAGAACTTCGTGGACCTGGCCTGTGAGTGCAGCGCTGTCATCTGCTGCCGTGTCACCCCCAAGCAGAAGGCCATGGTGGTGGACCTGGTGAAGAGGTACAAGAAGGCCATCACGCTGGCCATCGGAGACGGGGCCAATGATGTGAACATGATCAAAAGTAAGTTGTGCACGGATGGCTTGTGATACTACCTTGCTGAACACAAGTGGTAGGAGCATGGGGGTGGGGTAGGGGGGTGTCTTTTCAGTTCCCAGGGCTGAAGGATCATAAGGCATGTGTCACTAAAAGTGTTTAGCTTTGTCCTGCCTTGACCTACCCTCAGGAAGCCTGTAGTATGCCCAGCAGGAGTGGAACTCGCTGAGCATCATGTAGGAGATGAGCTGTAGCTGGGAAACATTGTTTCCTTTATGTAGCTGGGAAACACTGTTTCCTTTATGTAGCTGGGAAACATTGTTTCCTTTATGTAGCTGGGAAACATTGTTTTCTTCACGTACAGTGTGGCTGATTTTTCTCAGTATGGTTCATTTTTAAGGGCTGAACAAAAAGCTTTCTTTCTTTCTTTCTTTCTTTCTTTCTTTCTTTCTTTCTTTCTTTCTTTAATGTATATGATTACACTGTCACTGTCTCCAGACACATCAGAAGAGAGCATCAGATCCCATTACAGATGGTTGTGAGCCATCCTGTGGTTGCTAGGAATTGAACTCAGGACCTCTGGAAGATCAGTCAGTTCTTAACCAATGAGCCATCTCTCCAGCCCCCGAGCTTAATATTTTTAACTGTTGTTTCTATCCTGATTAAAAACTTAGGTGCTCGGCAAATAAAATTGATTTTTTTCTTAATGCAATAAAAACCCTTGATATGTAATAAATTATGCAAGAGAGTTCTGGCTCAGCATGGACTGTTGTATCCTCCCCACCCCCACTTTGTTATTTATTTTGGGAATATTACTGTTTCTTACCTAAACCCTGCAGAAAACATTCTACCACAGTGTCATGGTCTCGGTCTCCCTAGCAGGCAGCCCATGGTCTTTTCTCCAGATAGAGGATGCTAGGTACTCACCATGGAATAACTGTTATACAGAGAAATGGTTACACCAGCATTAGCGTGTGTTGACCAACCTCTGGTCCTTACCTGTGTCCAATCCTGGTTCTTTGTTCTACCTTTATACTATAGGTAATGTAGGTAGATAATCTCCTAGCCAAAATACTTGGGATGAAGTGTTTCAGATTTTGGCGATATTCCATTTTGGAAAAAAATGCCTGGGTTCTACTCTTTGGGTACTGCTGAGATCTTTTCACACACTGAAGCATTTTAGATTTTGAACTATGGACTCTCAACTTCCATGATGTTATGAGAGCACCCACACCATCTTGACCTGAATATTGCTTCTCTTCTCACCACCAAACTCCCACGTCAGCTGGGGCTTCAGGTTAGGCCCATTTTCTCATCTGAAACAAGAAAATTATCCTCTCTGTTCTCTAACTCTATGATATTACCTTGTTACAGCTAAAGTGAATTATTATGTAACTATACACACAAATGGATACACCACATACACAAATGCACACAGATGTACACATATCACACACACATATACACAGACAAGCACAGAGAAACACATATACACACATAAACAGGCGCACACACACAGGCATACACACTCACATATACACTACACATATACTCACACACACTAACACACACTACACATACACAAAAACACATACACACACTACATATACACAGACACACACACACACTGACATACACCACACATACACACCGCCTGTTGTTCTGGGGAACTTGAGTGTGTCACCTATAACTAGATATTAATTCAGCCTATTTTATGACTCACAAATCTATCTCTTTCTTTCCTCAGAGTCTCCTCTCCTTTCCTCCTTGATATGTGCTAAGAGTCTCCCAGCCCTGTCCTCTTCAGCAGGAGCCATCTGTATGACGTATGTCTTCTTGCTTTTTATCAATGCACACATCTGTTGCCATTGCCAGTTTCATCCCTCTCTGCTATCTGCTCTGTGCCTGTTGCACCACACAGATGCTACTGCCTGCTCTGAATTAGATCCCTCCCTCCTCTGTGGCCAGCTCTGGATTATTGTCCTGCTATGTACCCTTATAAGACTGTACCTGTGTCAAAAGAGTAACTTAAGTATGGTTTTTATTCGGTTCTGATATAGATTTCTAGATGTCCTGGAAGGAAAGAGGCCTTACAGACTTGTCATTTTATTAAATGATGGAGCCTCCAAAGGTTTCCTTCCTGGGTTCACGGTCTGTCTTCAAAAGACGGATAAACCTCATGCAGGCCCAGTTTTCTGAAGTTGTTTTAAACTTTAACTTTAAAATTTGTATTTATTTATTTAGTGTGTGTGTGCATGTGTGTGTAAGTATGTGTGTGTAACTTAAGGAGCATCTGTTTGGGATAAAGCCATAGGAAAATGAGATCTACCTAGAAGTTGTCCAAATAATATCTATGCCTGTTTCTATTCATAAGTTTTCTGCTGTATCAAGAACAATCTACATAAAAAGACAAAAATCCCATTTTCTCTCTCATATGCAGATTCTAGCTTATAATGTTTATATGTTTGTATTAACTGGGCATGAGTATGTGCTAGCTTATGACACTAGAAAGGGAACCATAAGAGGGCTGGGGAGGAAGTGTTAGGGAAAGTGGAGGCGGGCCTTAGTACAAATGAGATATGTAAACAGAAAGGGGGCCATGGGAGAGGGCTGGCTGCTTGTGTTCTTCAGCACATTTTCTTGAAAAGACCTCACTGTCTTTGTTTACATTAATTTTTAAGGCCTGGACAGTAGTCTGGATCCTCTAACTCGAAAATGTATTTAATAACTGGTAGAAGAATGAATACAGCATTGGAAACCAGCTTTGCAGTGTGTGCTCGTGAATGTGTGTATCTTAAAGTCACAGTGTTCCTTTGAAAATTGAAGAAAACATCAGTTAAAATTATTTTGATCAGGACTATTAGAAGACAAATAAAACTGGCTTAAGAAAAAGTTTCATTAAAAAAAAAAAGATATAAGAATGTAGGTCAGTTTGTAGAGTCCTTGCCTATCATGCACAAATTCCTGCGTGACACATCCATATCACCGCATAAATGAGACATAATAGAACAGAATTCCACCAGGAAGTAGAGTCAGAGGGATGGGGAGTTCAAGGCAATCCTTAGTTACATAGTGTGTTAGAGACGGCGTGAACTATATGAAAGAAAACTTCAAAATAAAATCAATTTAGAAATAAGACAAACAAAAAACCAAAACCATGTAAAACTGTCTCACCCTAGCCAAGCTAGGCTTCAGAAAGACATTGGTTTTAGGACTTAAAATTGCTAGGGGAGCCTAATGCCTGTTGGTCTGCCTGCTTGTTTATCTTTCTTACTCTCTAAAGACCTTTGGGGGAAAAAAAAATTCATTCCACACTAAGATAGTTTACATGGTAAAATTCTAGACACTAGATGTAGTTGCTAATTCCAGGATTCCAAAAGGAGAGAATTGGTCCAGACCTAGGTTTTCTATCAGGTAGGGTTCAGAACAGAAAACAGAACCTGGTAATACAGGGTGATAGGTGCCTTCAAAGGCTTTTAACAGACTGAAGAAGTTTCTAGGCTGAGTAGCCTCTGGATAGTTTACTAGAGGAGTTTTTGCTTTTTAGGTCCTTCTAAAGAGCTTCTCAATTGAGAAGCCTTTATGTTTGCCCATCAGTATCTGGGTAGCTGGAAATGGTTATGAACTCTGCTGCAGATATGTTAGAGAGAGAAGAAAATTCTAGGCTCCAGGTCAGCTCAGTTTCCCAGTCATGAGTGGATCTAAACAAAGGACCCCAGTCACAATGAGACCAACCACAGCAGAGTCTGGGAAAGTATGTGGATTTGCTTTCCTGCCTTACTACTTACAACAAGGCGGTTGGCAGGGCTAGTTTTGCAGCATCTACCATAAGTGAGGTGCAGCTGGCTCATCTCTGGCCCATAGGGTGCCTGGGGCTCACCCTGTGGGTGGAAGGGATGACTGATGTGTTGATTAGATAATCCAAATGGAATTCACCATCCACAGGAGATCCTATCACAAGTATTTATGGAGTCCCATCTGGGCTTGGTCTAGCATACTTGTGCCCCTGAATTGAAATCAGGAGCTGGAGGCAGGGGATGGTATGCAAGAGTTTTTGTTTTGCTATAAAAAGTCTTGTGTTGCTCAATGCTTTGCCTTTAAAGTAGTGTCTGACCCGCCATTTTTTTTCCCTCTGCCCCCAGCTGCCCACATTGGTGTTGGAATAAGTGGACAAGAAGGAATGCAGGCTGTCATGTCCAGTGACTATTCTTTTGCTCAGTTCAGATATCTGCAGAGGTTGCTGCTGGTCCACGGCCGGTGGTCTTACATAAGGATGTGCAAGTTCCTACGATACTTCTTTTACAAGAACTTTGCGTTTACTTTAGTTCATTTCTGGTACTCCTTCTTCAATGGCTACTCGGCCCAGGTAATATAACATGATTCCTTTAAAACTATGGGTTTGGTTTTTTTTTTTTTTTTGAGTAGAATGTTTATGTAAATAAAATGCTAGTTCTTTTAAACATGTTATGTATTTGTTTGTTTGTTTACTGTGTGTGTATCTGTCTATGTGTATTCATGTGTGTTGGGGGAGGGGTCACAAGTGCCATAGTGTGTATGTAGAGGTCAGAGAAACAGCTTTGGGGAGTCAGTTCTCTTCCATCTTTAGCTGGACTCCAGGGATTGACCTCTGGTCACTAGGGTTGAGTGATAAGTGCCTTTGCCTGGAAAGCCACCTTGCCAGTCCTCCTGAACTAGTTTTATTTCAATATTATTTGTTGAAGGTTTGCTTTTTTGTTTTGTTTGTTTGTTTTGGTTTTGGTTTTGGAGACAGGGTTTCTCTGTGTCACCCTGGCTGTCCTGGAACTCACTCTGTAGACTAGGCTGGCCTCAAACTCAGAAATCTGCCTGCCTCTGCCTCCCAAGTGCTGGGATTAAAGGTGTGCACCACCACTGCCCGGCTAGTATGTTTCCAGTTCAGTTTCAGAATTCTAATTCATTTAACAAGGAAGTCTATTAATGATGAACACAGCTGGAGAGATGACTCAAGGTCAAGAGTACAGACTGCTCTTGCAGAGGACCTGAATTTGGTTCCCAATACCCATGTCAGGTGATTCAGACTACCTGTAATTCCCATCCTAGAGGATCCAAAGCGCCTACACTCACATGCACATACCCATCCACAGATGCACATGCACACACACACACATACACACACACACAATTTAAAAATTTAAAGTCTTTTTTAAAAAAAATAAACACTGATTTTATTTTACTAACATTATCCGTCAGAATAGAATATTTTGGCAAAACCTTATAGTATTCACACACACATTTAAGGAGACAAGTTGGGGGGATTGTTGCTATGGAAAAGCCTGTGGTACGTCTCACTGGGTAGACAAACTCTTCTTTTGTAGGGCCAGCCGAGGGCTACTTTCTCTTCAGGAGAGGTCCCCGCTTGGCAGGAGACAATCCTGCATGGTGAAAGCAGACCTGTAATCTGTCTTTGTGCATGACGCAGCCTCTGTCTTCTGTTTGCAGACGGCGTATGAGGACTGGTTTATCACCCTCTACAATGTGCTCTACTCCAGTTTGCCGGTGCTCCTCATGGGACTGCTTGATCAGGTAGGAGCCCTGGGCTGGGGTGCTCTGCAAAGACCCATCTGCTACTAGGGAGATTCCAGGAAGCACATCCATCCATGCATTCTTTTGGCTTTCCTCACCCTGATAAACCCGTGTACACCTGTCAAGCAACAATAGCTGCCTTAAACTGCCTTGTTCCAGAAAACAGTTTCTGTAGCTCGCTGAGTTTGGGCAAGGTTGCTCACATGCTACCTTCAGACATTTGTTCACCTGAGAATCCGGCATGATTTGTATCAACAACTTATTTAAAAAGTAAACTTGAGTATTTTCCAAAGTGTATGTATCTAATTCCAAAATCATGTTTCCCCTGACTAGTCATTCTTTTTTTTTTTTTTTTTTATTCTATTTGTTTCACTTTACATCTCAATCACAGCCCCCTCCCTCCTCTCTTCTTGGTCCCACCCTTACAAATCCCTCCCCCTACTAACCACACCCCCTTTTAATCAGGGAAGAGGAGCCTCCCTTGGGTACCACCCCACCCTGAGGCATCTAGTCCCAGCAGGTCTAAATATCCTCTCCTTCTGAGGCCATTTCAGGCTGTTTAAGTAGGCGGAGAGGGGATCCAATGGCAGAGAATTGAGACCGAGGCAGCCCACACTCCTCTTGTTAGGTGGACAAGTGATTCTTAAAGAGATAGTTAAAAAAAAAAAAGTAATTGAGATAATTAAGGACTAACTTACCAACTACTGTGTGAGTATTCTCCCTCTAAATTTGTACTAATACAAATACATTCTCCCAGGAGGTTAAAAACTAATCTCCACATACTGTTTGACATTACCATTGTCTTTACTAGCACAGTGATAATCCCCCATAGCCACTGTCTGTAAGCATTGAGTGATGATGGGCAAAAGCCTATGACTGACCTCTGCACACAAAAATACTGATCAGGCTTCCTGCTTGCCCTCCTAAAACACAGGGGCAAGCTGCAGCTGTTTGTGAGATCCAAGATGCTCACTGTGACCATCCCTGCATCCTTATCCTGATAGGCGACCTTTGTTTTCTCTTTAAGGACGTGAGTGACAAGCTGAGCCTCCGTTTCCCCGGGTTGTATGTTGTGGGACAGAGGGACTTGCTGTTCAACTATAAGAGATTCTTTGTCAGCTTGCTGCATGGGGTCTTAACCTCGATGGTCCTCTTCTTCATACCTCTTGGCGCTTATCTGCAAACAGTGGGACAGGATGGAGAGGCACCTTCAGACTACCAGTCCTTCGCCGTCACAGTGGCTTCGGCTCTAGTAATAACTGTCAATTTCCAGGTATGCAGCTTTCCTTGACTCTATCCTGTATCTCTTGGTACCTGTACTTCTGAACCTAGGCAAGCATGCCTAGTCCATTCTCAGAGCCATTCCTAGTCCATTCTGTCACTTTACAAAATGAGAGTGTTCTTTTCATCCTTTATCCTAGCATGCTTCCCATCTCTTGCTTGAGCCAAGGATGGTTTGGTCTCTGGGTATTTACTATTCAAACCAAACCATACCCAAACTGTCAGATTCCATTTTGAGGATTCACAGATCCTTCCTTTTTCTGCTAAATTCCCCCAAATGAGTGCTCATTCCCCACCCCCCTCTGGTTTCCCTACAGATTGGCTTGGATACTTCCTACTGGACTTTTGTGAATGCCTTTTCAATTTTCGGAAGCATCGCCCTGTACTTTGGCATCATGTTTGATTTCCACAGTGCTGGGATACATGTTCTCTTTCCGTCTGCATTTCAGTTCACAGGTTGGTGTTTCTCAGACTCCGAAAGTTAGCGTAGGTCAGTGTCATTAGATTACAATCGGACGTAATCCCCCAGTGAGTACAAAAATACAAAGAGCATATATCTTTGCTAGTAAAAATGAATATTCTAATAGGAATTGAATGGCAGTGGCTGCTTGGAAGGGTCTGAGCAAGGTAAAGTCATATTAAGACACAGCTGTGCATCTGTTAAAGAAGATAGCTTATAGGTTAAAGGGTTTGGGCGAGCAAGATGAACCAGCAGGTAAATCACTGTGCCCACCGCCCAGGCCTGACAATCCATGGGCTCATGTGGTGGAAGGAGAGAAGGGACTTCCAAAACAAGTTGTCCTCTGACCTTCATCTGCAAATTGCAAATGTGCTCACACACACTCACACATGCTCAC
Source organism: Arvicanthis niloticus (assembly GCF_011762505.2). Taxonomy (NCBI): domain Eukaryota; kingdom Metazoa; phylum Chordata; class Mammalia; order Rodentia; family Muridae; genus Arvicanthis; species Arvicanthis niloticus. The sequence goes on from NC_047671.1 coordinate 24,498,088, forward strand.
ATACACACACGCACACACACAAAGAAACATAGGAATCAATTAAGCTTTTTAAAAAGATTTAAAAGTCAGAGTTGAAGAGCTACATGACTCGTTAAGAGAACATACTGCTCTTGCAGAGGACCCAGGATCAGTAAATAACTGTGGTGAGCGCAGTTATTTACTTGCTTGGCTGCCCCAAACCTTTTAATCTTTAAGCTATCTTATTTAACAGATGCCCAGCTGTGTCTTAATGTGGCTTTAACTTGC